>NC_069381.1:56023928-56352857 GCF_027475565.1 Acinonyx jubatus | reverse complement strand
CCAAAATGTCTATTCTAAACACTTAATGTGCATTTTGAACAGCATATTTATTATTAGTGTTGCTAAAAAGATTTGCCCTCTCCAAAGCCCTCTTCCGAATGTTAGGTTTCCTGCATGTGTTAACACCTTGTGTTTGGGTTCTCTCATCTGTGTGTTGAATGCTGAAGTCTGTGCCCCATGGATACTCCAAGCTCTGTGGCCCATAGCCTTGTGAACTAACCCTTTGTTTTCTGCTGCAAACAGGAGTACAACAAATAAAGCTTTCTTTAAAGTCCTTTTCATATTGTGAGCTTAGAACAGCCCCATTCCTACCTACACTACCCCCTCCTCAATGGAAGAGAGATAGAGACACTATTACAATTCCTATGCTATATGCCTGGTTATTTAACTATTTTATGCTGCATTTCCACATCAAAAAAGTACTTCGTTAATTTCATTGACTTATAACTCTTAAATTTGAAGAGGAGCCCAGATTGTCTTCAGTCTTTTTGCATAGAATTTTAAGAGACGCTTTGGACATTACGTGAGGCTTTGAAAAGAAGTGATTGCTAACACTCTTCTACCCAGAATGTCCCATTAACTCCTGGAACTGATGTTTCCTAAAACTTATGTACCTGATTAGGGTGTCACTTCTAGGTTAGTGTGTGTGAGACAGACAGAAGCACATCTCTGAGTAGCTTTGTTATACACATTACTATACTAGCAACTAGTAAAGATAAAAGAATAGAAGCCAAGGCTCCAGCATTGCAGCTTTGCTGTAAATATTCTGATTGAATTAATGATAGAATTTAACACAAAGTATTTACAAGTGCCAAGTACTGTGTTAATATAATATATATATATATGAATATTACTCAGCCATAAACAAGAATGAAATCTTGCCATTTGCAACGATATGGATGGAGCTAGAGTATACTATGCTAAATGAAACAAATCAGTCAGAGAAAGACAAATCCCATATGTTTTCACTCATGGGGAATTTAAGAAACAAAACAGATGAACGTAGGGGAAGGGGGGAAAAAAGAGAGGGAGGCAAACCATAAGACATTCTTAACAATAGAGAACAAACTGAGGGTTTGCTGGAGGAGAGGTAGATGGGGAATGAGCTAAATGACTGATGAGTATTAAAGAGGGCACTTGTGATGAGCACTGAGTGTTATATATAAGTGATGAATCACTAAATTTTATTTCTGAAACAAATATTATACTATATGCTAACTAACTAGAATTTAAATAAAAACTTGAAACACACACACAAGGAATTTTAATTTGTTGTTCATGGATGGGCTTTAAGGGTAAATAAACACCCTGAAATTGTATGAAAAAAAATGTATGTGGAATGGTGATTCTGATGAACAGCTAGAATTGAGAACCATGCTAAGTACTTCTTAAGCATTATTTAATAGTCTCAATTGCTTTAAAGCATAGTTTCTCTTAACATAGTTTAATGTATTAGGATTGGTAAATGTTTGGCTTTTGGACCACCATTCCTATCTCCCTCATCTGTGAAGATATCTTTAACTGATGGCTCTGTTTTTTCCATTTTCCAGAGTGGGCAATAAGAGTGGGCAAAACTGGTAAAGTAGCCATTATACCACTAATAAAATGTTATTACTTTTATTTCTTTTTGTATTGATATTCTGGTACAGGGGAGTTGATTCCAATTATTTTTCTCCTAACCTAGATGAAATCACATCACAAAGAAAGGAATTTTGAAGGGTATGGGAATAGAGAGGGCATATGAAGTGGTAAATTGCCAGCTGAGGTTTGAAGAGTTAAAACATAGGTGAAACAGAGGTAACACCAGAATGAAAAAATGGAAAGAGAAATAAATTTGCAAGTTTTAAAGTTTTGCTGAGGATTCAAATCACTCTAATCCTGTAACTGGGGTTGGATTACTTTAAAATATGCTTTGAAAATATTACCACTTACATGTTAAAATTTACCATTCGTTGGCTGCAGGGTCAATTTCGCCTACTTTCCACACCAACTTCCCTATTTGCCTGGAGGAAAAAAAGGTTCAGGACTAATTCTCTGGTTGTATATACTCTCTTTTAAACCCATTTTTAAAAAGCAAACTACATGAGACTTTAGAACTCATTTCATGAGTTTACCAGTCTTTCTAACGTTATAAACCTTCTCATCTTGCATGGGAAAGTTAACACCCTGGTATAAAACTGTAATGTCTTAGACTGCAAAGTACTTTGAGTCTCTTCTCTTTTCTGAACTCCTCATTAACACTGGCATTTTAAGCTTGAAAACCCCAAATAACCATTAGAAGTAAATCATCTATAAACAAATGAAAGACTTGATCTTGGATCAAGAAACAGATGAAAGAGCCAACCTATAAAACTAGAACGGGTGACAAAGGGAAGGCAAGAATTTAAGATCAGATCACATTGTGATACTGTAATAACTCAACAAGAAATGCCCGAAGAATGTAAAACTAACAGTCCCAAGCAAACCAAGGAAGATAAATGGGCTAAGCTAATGGTAAAAATTCCTTATTCATAATTAATGCTCTATCTATTATGCTAAGCAGAGGGATGGGCCACATGTACATCAATAACAGGGTTATTAAAGGAATACATCAGTTAATAGGAACAACAAAAACTGTGATCCAGCTTACGTTGTAAAAAATCAAACCATATGAAATTTATCCTTTAAAAAAAGTGGGAGAATCAACCTGTTATAGTAATTAATGCCTGGACATCTTTACCCAGCATTTTAGCTTATCTTTTTTTTGTAATGTAACAGTAGAATGGGCAAATGAACTTAATGACAAAAGAAGCACATTTCTAGCAACAAAAATTCCCTCTTCTTTCTAAATTTGAATCAAGAGACCTGAAGCTTTTGTAATCAGATTGTTGGTTTCGTGGAGATGATCAATATTGTCGATAAGTGCTATCTAGTATCTGGTCAGGGCAGAGAAAACAATGCATGTGGGGCTGAGCTACATTCAGACTAAGATGCTTGGGTCCTGCTTTTGGCACTTTTTCATCTTGTAAAACTGTTTGTGTGCAGTGCTGACAGTGTACAAATCATGATAAATCTCTCTCTATTAAATGCACTTAAGGTTTGGGGACTTTGTGTTTTCCCACCTGGAAATAGACTCTCTGCTCCCTTTCTCCCCCTCACCCTCCATATTTAATGCAGCATCTTGCCACACTAGCATTTAACAGTTCTGAAAGATGAATTATATCAGTTATCTCCTTCAGTCAGCAAAAATACTCAGGCTATGGAACCAGCTTTTTCAAATACCTGTCACCATATTTAGCACAAAGAGGGGACAGTTTTCTTAATACCTCTACATTTCTCATCCTCTGACATATGGACATTAGGTATAAGTGGTTTGCAGCTTAAAGACTGTTAATTATCATTCTTGGTGATCATTTGCATTTATATAGCACCTTTTATAGGAGCAAATAAAATCATTAAAGCTATTATACTAATGAATTCAAGGCAGCGAGCGTCATTACCTCCATATATATATTGAGACAACTAGGGTCTCAGAGGAGCCAAAAAAAGAGCCAATTAAGTTCAACCCTCTGATGTGCCTCCCCCAGACTCAAATGGTTCCCATGGAGCTTTCAGGCCTTGAGCGGAGTCCTTCAACACTTTAATGAGGTCATTTCTGAGCCGTATACAATAAAAAAAATTGGTTTTTGAAAAATTGTTTGGAGGCTCTGAATTTAAACTTGTGTCAGAAAAACTCTATGTCCCAGCTTGTATGTGATGGGGGTAGTGCAATTCTCCTTCTAAATGTTTATCTCCATCAACAGATCCCCAAATTCTATCGGAGGTCTGGTGTTCCTGAGACTGAGGAACTAGACATTCTGCTCCATCATTCCCATCAAATTACCAGTCTTTTGAAAGGTCTTAAAGTCATATCTCTCAAGATTGAAGATGACAGTAAGGTCATCTGCTTTGACTCTCTGTTAAATTTCCTCTATGGCAGCATACCAAGAGGTCCAAATGCCAGCTGTGTAGCCAAACCACCACTGATGAAAACTTCTCAGCAATATAAGTCTCTCATTTATTTGGCAGCATTTGCCTACTTCCCTGACAGTGCCATACCCCGAAGATACAGTGACAAACCAGAGGAACACAGTTCCTGCCTCAGGCAGCTTTACCACATCCCTCCCTACCAAGCTGTCAGGATTCCACCAAAGCAGGTTGACAAAAGGTGAAATCTACCTTCCCTGAGCACCACTTTGAGATGTTCTACAAAGCATATCTACAAAGTGTATCTACAAAGATACACCTTTGGTAGTATTTCAAATATTCCAAGAAAAACAATTCATTGGAAGAAAGAGCCATTTTCTCTGCAATTTGAACTTTTAAATCCTAAGACTATTTGCTCAACCTTGTGCTTACCTACTATCTGAATTTGATAATCATTGTATGGGTTGTTTGTAAATACTGTGCATAACACTACTCCTTTCCTGGCTTATGAGTAGGAAGAATACTTGTTTATTTCTTTGAATTCCTCCAAGGTTGGTACCACAACAGAACATTAACTTGCTGAAGATCTTTAAGTGCCCCTTACTTAAATGCTTTGTGAGATAATTTCATGGGCCCTCTCCATAATTCTGCCAAACGTCAAACTAAGGCATATTAAAAATTGTAAGGGTTTGAGCAAAAATCAATCCAAATCAGGTCATAGTTTAAGCAGTTCCTTTATTTGAGAAAGCCTAGTTGTCAGTTTGTGATTGGTTGTTCTTGTTTCAATTTCTAACCTTGAGGCATTTACAGTCTTAGATTTTATTTTGCTCACTAGGCTGGGAAGGCATTAAAACCATCTCAGTCTAATGGCTCCCTTAACTGATTTAGCATTTCTGCTACAAAGACAAACCCTAGGGGCACCTGGGTGGCTTAGTCTGGTAAGTTACAGACTTTGGATCGGGTCATGATCTCACAGTTTGTGAGATTGAGGCCCACATCAGGCTCTCGGCTGACAGTGCAGAGTCTGCTTGGTATTCTGTCTCTCTGCCTCTCCCCTGCTTGCACACTCTCTTTCTCTCAAAATAAATAAATAAGCATTTTTAAAAAAAGATGAGTATTAAATTTTATAAGTGAACAGTTAATAAGTACATATTTTTGGATATAAGTGATTTATTTAACAAATGAGAAAAGTTGTGAGTCTAAAGGTCAAATCTGTCCTAAATAGACAGATTTCTAATTGAAGCCTCAAAGTCACTAATGGCAAAGAAACAAAGAAACCTTTGCACTCTCAGGCTTTTGACCTTATGAAACTTTTTTGTCAGAATATTGTGTTTCCAACTAGATTTAGGAATCGGAATCAGATAATGCACACTCTGACACAAACATTTTTATGACATACTCCCCCAGGTACTTCTTTGAGGCTAAGCAGCATCTCCCAAGCAATCAAGAACAATTAAATAATTGTTCTGTTACTGTGCTACTTTTCTGTTACATTAAGATGATGGTACTTTCTTATTTCTCCCAGGGCAATTTTTTCCTAAACAACTATACAAATCTTAAAAATGATATGGAGAGCCAAAAAGAGAGGAGGAAAGATTGCTTATTCAGGTAGGATCTGAAGGAATCCCCAGGGTTCAGGATTTGAGTTTCAACTTCAGATATTATTTTTCATGCCTAGAGTTGATCATTGGCCATTTAAAAATTTTTTTTAACATTTATTTATTATTGAGAGACAGAGAGAGACAAAGCATGAGCAGGGGAGGGGCAGAGACAGGGCGAGACACAGAATCCGAAGCAGGCTCTAGGTTCTGAGCGGTCAGCACAGAGCCAGATGTGGGGCTTGAACTTACAAACCGCAAGATCATGACCTGAGCTGAAGTCAGATGCTTTACCAACTGAGCCACCCGGGAGCCCCAATCATTGGCCATTTTATAAGACATAAACATGTAGGTTAAATTCCTAAATATTAATTTTCAAAAGGGAATTTAACTTTCAGTGACTAGAATATTTATGTCTAAGATGTTAGGGTACTACTTGCTATGTCAGTGTGCATAAGAAATTAGATTAGTCAAAAGGCTGTTATATGATCATATATAGTACAGTGAGAATAAAATAGAACAGAGCTAATGCACATGGACACTAGAGTAAGAGTTTAGAAGTTTAAATTCCAGTTCTATCAGTTGCTAGATGTGAAAATAATTACTCTGTGTCTCAATTTTTTTTTATCTTGGTGTAACTACAGTACCTAATTCACATGTTGTAAGGAACAAGTGAATACAGGACACAGTTTGAGTAAGCACTCAACACATTTTAGACAGTTTTTCTAAAATCAGAGTAAAAAAAAATTCTTTAGTCTAAAAGCATATTTCACCAAGGCTCTCAAAGTCTGATGAATTCTCTGATCACAGTGGAATTTACCGGTCTGGTGATAACCAGATAACTACAGTTCACCAGATTCAGTATTCTTTTCCTTTGGACAGCTTAGTAAAGTTTTCCCAGATTTGTGCCCTTTTTCACTATACCCACTAGCAAACTTTTGATCATTCTGGGCTTCTTCCCTACCTGGGCTACCAAGCTTTCTCCCTGTGTCTATATTATTGTCTTCATGATAGGTTTCAGATGTTGCCAAGTCCTCTATATATCTGCAAACCATCACTTAGAGTGGGACTTTTGACTAATGGGTGATTTATGCTAGGTTCGAGTTAGCACTAGCTTTAAACAATCACCCAGAAACTAGTCTCTGAAAATACCTTGGTATGTAAAGTCCCTATATGCTTACTGAACTAGAATACTCTAGAGCTATGCTCTCCAATAAAATAATCACTAGTTCCACATCCACTAAGCATTAGTTGTGTTGTGAGTATAAAATTCACACTTGATTTCAAAGACTTTAGCATGAGAAAAAAAATAAAATATCTCATGAATAATTTTGTTAATTATGTGTTGAAATGATATTATTGTTGACATATTAAGCTAAATTACATTTTCAAAATTAACTTCATTTACTTTTTATTTTTTTAACATGGCTATTAGAAAATTTGCAATAACATATGTGGCTCATATTATACTTCTATTGGACAGAACTATTCTAACAAGGGGAATAAATTTGCACAAGAAAATTAGCAGAACTTTCCTAAATCAAATATGTAATACATATGACAGGATCCAGCAATTTCACTTTAAGATATTATCCTGATATAATAAATAAATAAATAAATGCATATATGATGATGTTCATCACATCATTATTTTGCAAACAACCTAAAATATCCATCCAGAGGGAACTAGTTAACTAAATTAGGATACATCCACACTGAGCAATGCCTTGCTACCCTTTAAAGCATATCATTCCTATTTCTTGTAGTGGGCAGCCACTGCTTTCACTTCCTAGTCTCTATTTATCTATTTTTCAGGAAAATTACCCTAATTTTCTTTGGAAAAAAAATCTGTTCACATTCTTGGTATCACTATCTGGGCTTGTCCTACCCTTTACATGTAGGTGGCATGTAATCCCAGTTTGCCTAATTTATGTTCTATCATCTTGGCCTCAATATTTGGCTCAAGTGTGATCATTTGATCCAAGCAGGCCCAATCAGAGCTAGTCTTAGTACTGTCAAAGAACTAGACTTCAAAGTGAGAGGATTATATACAAGCCTGCTGATAGCTGAAGCTAAGTATCCCTTTCTTCATGACCAAACATATGAAGCTCATGCCCTCATGTAGTCAACACACTAAGGTAATTTCAGAGTAAATAAAATAGAATGGAATATATACAGGGTGGGGAGGGTCCTACTTTACCTATGATGGTCAGAGCAGGCCTTTTTAAGAAGATGGCATTTGAGTTGAGACCAAATGAAAAGGAAGCAGGTACATGAAGACCAGGAAAAATGTGGACCTTCATTATATGCAAGGTTTTTAAGTCAGGAAGGGTCTAGACATGTGCGAGTATCAAAAGGAAGTCTACTGGAGCTAGGAAACCAGGGGAAAATGCTAAGAGAAGTTATAAAATCAGACTACATCCAGATCACATGTCTTACAGACCATGACAACATTTCAAGCTTATTCTATTTGCAGTGCAAAGTCACTGGAAAGTTTTAAGCAGAGGAGTGATGTCTACAAATCTTAATGAAAGCTTTTCTGTTTTTTCATTTTATGATAAGTTTTCCACAGTTAAGTATCTTTGGCTCATTATAAGAAAAAAAAAGGTATATTAACAATTATTACTCAGAATACATATATTTATAAAATCTCTAGCATGTCATAATTCCCATCACTAATTTTTAAAACTTGATGATTATCCCAGTGACTGTTTAAGTGCAGTATTGCAAAAGGCAGAGCTACATTGTTCCCCTAGTCTAGTTCTCATTCAACCTGAATAGAGTCCTGAAGACAGAGACTATAGAAACAAGAGGAGTTGGGAATATTCTCAAAAGGTCAGTGAGTATTCCAGAGGAGTAATGATAAAGAAAACCATACAAATTTGTAGAGTCCCAGAAGGTCTGTAACTGAAAGAAATCAAGCCAGTTCTAAAAGAAAAATTGGCAATGAGATAAATCTTTAAATGCCACTTCACATTTGGTATTGATTTATTTGCTCCTGGATTTAACTAACATGCCATTCTTGAGGTCACATCTGTAGGAAATCAAGAAAACACTTTTTCCCCTCAAGCGGATGTGTGAATGCCATTTGCCTTTACTAATGGCTGAAAATAACTTTGTTTACCAAGCCAATCCACTTGGGCTTAGGTAACATATTGAAATTAAAATAAGCCTATCCCAGGGCCAGCTTTGTGAAAACTTGTGAGTTTTGTCTGAATAAGTAATTTAGTCTCAGGGTTCCAATTCTGAACACTTTCTATGATCTCAGAAGTGGTCTTTTTTATTTTTATTTATTTATTTTTTTTTAATTTTTTTTTTCAACGTTTATTTATTTTTGGGACAGAGAGAGACAGAGCATGAACGGGGGAGGGGCAGAGAGAGAGGGAGACACAGAATCGGAAACAGGCTCCAGGCTCTGAGCCATCAGCCCAGAGCCTGACGCGGGGCTCGAACTCACGGACCGCGAGATCGTGACCTGGCTGAAGTCGGACGCTTAACCGACTGCGCCACCCAGGCGCCCCCAAGAAGTGGTCTTTTTTAAAACCTTGTTCAGTAGTAGTGCCCCCATCACTAGCCTCCAGACCACTTCCTATCCCATTCAAAACCTACTTCTAATCACCTTCAAGTGAAAATGACTAAAAAGTGCTAAGCATACCTGTGGCTATATATATTTTAGTGAAATTTAAGTTTTTCTTTAACAAATATTTGTTGAGTGATTACTATGTTCTATGTAAAGTGCTGGTTATAAGGAGTACAATGATAAAACACCCTACTCTAGAAGCTCAAAGAGTCATGTCAGTACAGTGGGATAAGTTATATGATGGATATACATATGATGTATTATAGGGGCATAGAAAGGGTATGTGGCAGTACTCCCTGGAAATGATAATGCCTGAACTGATCCTTGAAAGATAGATAAGCAGAGAAGAAAACATTAGAAGGCACTCCAGGGAGAGGCAAGAGAAAACATGAAGTGTGAGAGACTATACCACACATGTGACTGCGTAATTTCAGGTATTGGACAATAGATGGAAAGAGAAGGAAATACATTTGGACCTTTCTCAATGCCTGAAATCATATGAAAATAGAATGCATGTAATAAGCTAATTTTGAAAACATAAGACATGTATAGAAACAAGTAAAATCAAAAGGTTAGGGAAGTTAATAATAAACTATACAATAAAGTGGAACAATATCCACTCTATTTAAAATAGATACCAATATTCTTTTTATAATCTTTAGTTTAATCCTCTAGTTAAAATATATTACAAGCTATTCATTTCAGTAATATTTTGCATATTTCGAAGCACCCTTCAAATATTGAATATTTGAAGCACCCTTATAAGAATCTATACTGACAAAATAACAAGATAAGAAGAAGTGAAGGGGTTGGGGAATAATTCACACTATATTATTTGTGGTGGCCCTGGGTGTACACTGCTCAGGAACCCCTTTAAAATAATTGGGGGTGCCTGGGTGGCTCACTCTGTTAAGCAGCCAACTCTTCATTTAAGCTCAGATCATGATCTCACAGTCATGACACTGAGCCCCTTCAGGCTCTGCTGGGCATGGAGCCTACTTAAGATTCTCTCTCCCTGTCCCTCTGCCTCTCCCCTGCTCATGCACATGCTCACTTTCTCTCAGAAACAGGAGAGGAGATTAGAGGACAGGAGAGGACAGGAGAGGAAATCTGCTGTGAAGAGCATAGTCAGAAGATAGCTTCCAGATACCACAAATTTGAGTCCGTTATAGTGTTCTCTCCAAACCCACTCACCCTGAGTTGCTCAAAGCTAATGACTAAACTTACTTGAGGTACTATACCTGTGCCATTTCTGCCAACATGTGATTCCTCTGCTAGGTAGTCTTTACTCTGTACCCCCGCCCCCGACCCTTTGCCAGACTTTCTCAGAACTACGTTGCAGCCTGAGGTTTCTAATATGCAATCTTCTTCCTCCTCTCTCTCATTTCCCAGGACTCAGACCTGTATTATGATCTGAAGAATCTGTCCATCTATTCCTTCTTCACCTCCTTTTATCTTTACAGGAATTGCTCCCAATAAATCTCTTGCATGGCTAATTCTACTTTGGCCTCCACTTCTTCATGGCATAAATCTTCATGCTTCCTAGAAGTGGACTCTATTAACACTATTTTTAAGTGGGAAAGACAGTAAGTGACATAATTCACATCATAATCTAATAGGGTAACATTACAAGAAGAAAAAAAAAGGCAGCCATTCACAAAATTATATAGTGAAAGGTATAATACAGTAACAGTTCTTGTCAATAATTTTTCTCTTCTCTTTCTTCTCTTCTCTTTTCTTCTCTTCTCTTTCTCTTCATTGCCATTGTTTATTACTTCACGCTTAGGATTTTCTCTCTTCTTGGCTTCCATAACACATTTTATAGTTTTCTACTTCTTTGGCATCTTCTTGTGCTGTATACCCTTTAAACACTGTTATTTCCCATGTATATATTATTGATCTACTTCTCTCACTCTAAATAACTACATCCTCTTCTTGTACTTCTACCAAGTATGAAATGGGTTTATGTGTACACATATGTATATGGCATATATATTTTCTTATTGTTGTTGTAACAAATTACTGCAAACTCATCAGTTTAAAACAAGAAGTATTTATTATCTCACATCGTTCCTCTGCCCTTGGTCTCACAAAACTGAAATTAAGGGGTAGGTAGGATCTATTCCTTTCTGGAGGCTCTGGAGGAAGATTTCACTTCCCAGTTCCTTCAGATCATTGGAACAATATATTTCCTTGTGGTTGCAGGACTGAGGTTTCTCTTCCTTGCTAGTTGTCAACTAGGGGATGACCTTAGATCCTAGAAACTTCATTCTAATCCTCGCATATGAGCACCTACATCTCAGAGCCAACAATGGCACCAAGAATCCTTCTTACACTTGGAGTCTACCTAATGTCTATTTCTGCTATATCTCTTTGACTGACTCTTCTGCCCTCTTCTTCTACTTTCAATGACTCATGTGATTACGTTAGACCCACTTGGATAATCCAGGTTAAACGCTGTATGTTAATGTTAACTGATCAGAAATCTTAATTATATCTACAAAGTACCTTCACAATAGTATATAGATTAGTGTTTGATGGAATTATTAAGGTACAAGAATCTTGGTAGAAACATCTTTAGAATTCTGCCTACCATTATGTATGTGTTCAAAATACCTAAATGCAGTATGTCCAAGGCTGAATTTATTTTTTCCCAACTCCTTATCCAGTATTGTTCCTCCTCTTGTATTTATGATCTCAGTTAACACACAACCATCCAGTACCCAAACAATCAGGAGTTCAAAACCCAAAAAGGAGAAGATGCTCTGGAAAGACTTCAGCCTTTCACTTGGGATGCCAATATTACGTCCTAAATGTTTCTAAAATCCCTCAGGTCTTCCCTATTCTTACCATTCTGACTTCATACTATATCCTCATTATCTTTTCCATATACCTTCATAGTATTATATTAATGTCTTAGTTGATCCCCTTATTCCCTACTTTCTATTTCTCTACAATACCCGTTTATCAGAGTAAATGTATAAAATTCAAATTGAGTTCCAAATCTAGTAGTGGTTGGTTGGGTTATTTCAGAGAAAGTTTCCTATTGATAAAAACTATACATTTGGGAAAATCAGGCATAAAAAAATCTGAAGGCATTGAAAATTTATTAAAAACAAAATTTTGGAGGCTAGAATTCAGAAGAGGAAAGAAAGGAAAGAGGTAAGCTTGGCAATTACAACTACTGAGTACTATGTAGCAATTAGTACTACTGTCAAGGAATTTACTAATTCCAATAGCACTGGTGGAGATTTTGAGAAGATAAGTAGAGTTTTGGGGTGACTCAAGGAACTGGGAGAACCAAAACTGGACTTCAAGATTCACCAAGCAGGAAGGACCCTGGTACATACATAGGCTTTCTATTGTAACTCCAAAGGTTTAAACATAGGAGAAGGGTGACGGCAAGGGGAAGAACTAAATCTCAGCTTCAAATAATCTCAGGCCTTTGTTATAAGATGATTTTATATTCCTATTTTCTATAGCCTAAATGCATGTTAGAAACAAAATTAAATAATTTTAATAAAAAAAATCCATAGTCTCAAGTTAATTTCACTGTTTTTATATTTAATGCCTGGCATTCAGTAAAAAAATATCCAAACATACAAAGAAAAGAAATTAATTAAAAAAACTAAGAAAAAGAACAAATAATAAAAACAGCTCCACCAGAGATATATGTAATTATATTCTCAAACCCAGTCATTAAAATAAGTGTGATAAATATGCTCATAGTTAAAATACAAGGTGGGGGATTTAAGCAAAGGATTAGGGGAAACTATAGAAAATATCAAATAGAAATCCTATTACTGAACAATATAATGACTGAAAACTGATGGCCTTAAGAGTAGATATAAAGAATTTAGTAAATAAGAAGATACTCCAAAAGGATACAGACAAAAGCACTGAGAGACAAGAGGATGGAAAACTTTAAAAAGAGCATAAGAGAAAAAGGGTTATATTAATAAGGACTATAACACAAGTAATTAGAGTCCCAGAACAAAAGAGAGAAAGACTGGACCAGAACCAATATTTGGTCCCAGTCTATATTCACTAATATAGATTGATTATTATCTTAAAAGTAGAAAGGTTTGAAGGTAGAAAAGTAGAAATTCATCTTTATATAAATTTTCCTTCTTTGCTATTCCTTCTTTATTGGTGCTAAAACTTTAGCACTCATAAAAATTAATATATAAGCACATATATCTTGTATACTCTAATTCACAGAGTAATTTTGATAATACAAGATTTTTGCCTTTTAAAGTTTTCTTTAGAACCTAGTTTTCACTTAAGTACAATTTCAATGTATATTTATCAAAATCTCCAGTTTATTTTTATACACTTGAAATAAAACCAGTGTTTAAGAAAGGCTGGCCTAATAAAGTCTTGACTACCTGCCATGGAGTGCAAGACCCAATGTTATCCAGTCCTAACTGCTAAGTTTCAGCTCACATTCTTTTATTTTAATTCTAACATTTATGGTTAAATTCACTTAAGTTTTTATGCTACTTCAAAACCATCTTCTCTGTTCCTTCAACTGTCCTAACTAGTCTTCATAAAATGACCTCTTTAAAAGTTTAGGTTTAAAATGCCATTCAACTAGAATTCCTTGATGCAGTGTCTCATAAGTGTGATTGTTATGGGATAATTAAAACCAAAATAAATCATATAGAGTATCTAAAATCTGATTATAATGACTTAATTTTGTTTATTAAGCAATAAATATATATGTTACCAACCTATCATGGAATTTTTTAAAACGGATGAAAAATGAGCTCAATTTTGAGAGGTAAACTTGTAAGAATGTTATTCTCTGACCACTGTGCAATAAAACTCAAAAATTAACACTCATTATAACATGTTGACCATTATTAGAAAAATTGCCAAAGTATAATAAAATAATCAGATTACATTATTAGTTTCCACCACAGATCAAAGTAAATTTTTGACGGCATAAGGAGTAAAATGTAAATTATGAAGTTATAAAAGTTAACATAAGTTGGGAAATATTTGGATGGCCTCACACTATGGAATGATTCTTAGAATAAAAGCAATAAGGAAAAACTACTGAAAATATTTTTAAAAGATAATTTAAATCCTTTGAATATCAAAATTTAAAAGAAAACTTACACATTAAAAGAACACATTGACAACAAATTTCAAAAAATAATAGGTTAGTGTTACTTTCTGTATATTTCTAGACAAGTATTAAGGAATTCTACTATTTTCATTTCTCTAAATAGTAATTCCTACTTCTTTTACCACTATGTCTTTAATTCCTTTACTTATATTCAAGAGAGTTTGCTAACCTGCCAAGTTCTGCTTTTTCTTTTTTTTTTTTATGTTTATTTATTTTGAGAAAGAGAGAGCACATGAGTGGGGAAGGACAGAGAGAGAGTGTGAGAGGGAGAATCCTAAGCAGGCTCCACACTGTCAGTGCAGAGCCGGACATGGGGTTAAACCCATGAACTGTGAGATTGTGACCTGAGCTGAAATCAAGATTTGGATGCTCAACTGACTGAACCAACCAGGCGTCCCCCAAGTTCTGCTTTTTCTAAAAGAATTAGATAAGTCTTTCCAATAAAATAACTTAATTACAAGATGACTCAGATGGCAAAATAAACTACCTTCTGTCCTATATATGTGTACTATGTTTAACATAGATAGTGTTATTTGATACAGTCTGGATAATATAGTTCACATAAAAGGCCTTATCCTATGTGTGCACATCACTTTCTGATCAAAATATATTTTCTATCTCTGTGAGAAGTAACATTTCATCCTGAAACAAATTTTGATACAGCCTAGTGTAATTATGAAATAACTCAGTATAAGTATGAATGTTGTTAGGAATTAATATCTTTAAAGGGTCAATAAAATACAGCTGTTAAAGGTGAGACTCCAGAGCTGATCACCTGCATTCATATGCTGATTCTGCCACTTAACCTTTGTATGATCATGAGCAAATTACTTTACCTACCCTTGTGTCCAATTGGTAAACTTAGGAGAATCAGTTAATTGAATACACACACACACACACACACACACACACACACACACACACACACAGTATCTACTCAAAGGTATTATCATTTGGGTAAAATTAACCTCGTTCTGAAAATTTTAAACGTGTATTTTTCTGTACAGACAACCAATAATCATATGAAGGTATATTTCAAATTTACTAGTAATTAAAGAAAACAAAGAATAAAGCAATGAAATACCATATTTTAGTCATAAATTATTGAACTTAAAAATAATAATACTCAGTTTTAGAAAGCGCATTAAGAAAAAAAGTATATTAAGAAAACCACTCTAATATATTATTGATGTTAGTTACTGCAAGGAGACACAACCTTTCCAGATGTCTTAAAAATATTCCTACCCTTCGACCTACTTATTCTAGTGCTCAGAATGTACACTACAAAAATAATGAGAGATTCTGATAAAAATGTATGTACAAATATTCCTACAAAATAATTATTTGTAAGCTCAAGAATTGAAATCAACCTGTTCCCAAACATTGCTATAGAAAGTTTAAATAAATTAAAGCCTGTCCTTATGTAGCATTAAAAATTGTATTCTCAAAAAAAAAATCCTTAATGTCATAGGAAATTAAAAGTATAAAGTATAAATGATGATGTTAACTATTTATATAATTTTGACTAATGATGTATTAGCGTAAACAATATATTCAATGTAAGTTTCGTTTGCACTTTACAAAAAACAAAAAACAACAAAAAAAAAGAAGAACAAAAAGTACAATCAGACCTATAAATACAGAGAACAAACTGATGGTTACCAGAGGGGTGGGGATGGAGAGATGGGCAAAATGGGCAAAGCAGAGTGGCAGGTACAGGCTTCTAGTTATAGAATGAATAAATCATAAGAATAAAAGGCATAGAATAGGGAATATAGGCAATGATACTGTACTACTGTTGTATGGTGACAGATGATAGCTACACTCATAGTAAGCATAGCATAACATATAGAGAAGTTGAATCACTATGTTGTACACCTGAAACTAATGAAACGTTGTGTGTTGTTCACACAAAATAAAAAAAAAATAGTAACAGTTTTGAGGTTTCCTAATTTCTCTTGCAGGATAGTCTCTTTCTTTCTTTCTTTCTTTCTTTCTTTCTTTCTTTCCTCTCTCTTTCTCTCTCTTTTTCTTTAGACTTCAGGTACATAGATTTGGGTTATTCCAATTTCTCAGTTCATTATACATTATCATTATCAGTTTGTTTTATTTCATTTTCCCCTCTTCTCTTTTTCCATATGTACATGTAAACATTCACACACATATATGTGGGGGTATAAAATCTCTTTAGGAATGCATGCATCATATTCTACTTTTAAAATGCAATAAGACACAAGTTTTTAAAAAGAAAACATAATATACTCTTCTTTATTTTACTCTATAGTAGAAAGATAATAAAAGGTAATCAGGAAAAGTACATGACTCAGAGTCAAAGGATCAGGTTCATATAATTCCTCTTCCTCTTACCTGCTCTATTACTTGGATACATCATTTAACTTCCCTTAAGCTTCCATATTTATTTAAAAAAAGAGGGGGGAGAAATGATAACATCAATATCACAGAATGTTTAAATTATTAAATGAAGTACAAGTGTTAAGCATCTAATGCAATAATTGTCACATCATAGGTACCCAGTAGGATTTTTAAGGAGTAATTTAAACCTAAATTCACAGAACTTGAAAACAACCAAGATTTCTTTGAAGATGAATCTTCTTTCTTTCCATTCTGAAATAGTAATAAGATGCTCTGTAGAGAACAAAGATTCATTTCCAGACAAGGAAACAAAAGATTGAAGTAGCTTGTCTCAAACAACTAAATTATATATTTCTTTGAGCCAAGAATATTCATATACACATGGATGTATTCTTTGTAAGCTGGAATCAAAGAACCACACTCTCCTAAATTAGCCCTCAGTTTGGTGCACACATGATAGTGAGGAATATCGCCATTGCTTTCATACCTATGTTTAGATAAATCTATTCCACTACTCTCTACACTTCTGCTTTTGTTATTAGAGACACAGATAAATTGATAGATATATAGGTAGATAGACAGATAGATGATAGAGTTATTAGAGCTAAACATTCCTAAAGAAAATATTATACATATATATATATATATGTATATATATATATATATATATATATACACACACACATATATATATACATATATTAAATTGTATTCTCTTCTGAGCACATAAAAATTCTGCATGGATTTAAAAGCATTTTTGAAGGGGGGGCTAGTGATTATTAACATCAATGGCTCAGCTCTTTGTACTTGGGAAGACTAGGTTTTAACCACATTTTTTAAATGAAAGAGAAGAAAGGCTTGCCTCTACCCCAAATTATTTCACATTTGTGAGTCAAGAGACTCTAATTAATATTCTCTTTTTAAAAGAGACACTCCTGAAAAGAGTGTTACATTGAATTCTTCACAGACAATTGTGTGGGAACTATTCAGCATGCTACCCAAAATCCATGAGCAGCCAGAGAGAAAGAAGTGTCTTGAATCCTTTGTAGGCACAGAAGCAGACAAGATAGAGACTTGTCGGCCAAGTGGCAGATAAAGAGAGAAAGTAAGCATCAGATGCCAAGGAAATATTTTCTTATCTCCCAGTTTTGTGGGGCCAAGATCTTCACCCCTGTCATAACTGATCTTATGATCTACAGTATAGTATGTTTATACAGACACATATTGTTTAAATAGAAGTATAGTTTATAGAGAATTATAATAATAAATTTTACTCTCGCAGTGTTGTTTTAGGATTTTCACGCCACTAGTAATATTTTCTTCATTTTTCTCAAGTGTATTTCCATCTTTTGATCTACAAGGTCCCAGTTCTGGTTTACTTGTTTATAAAGCTTTATGTTGTCATGTAACCTACAGGAATACCATGATGCTCTGAAACATTAATTTGACAGTGACCTGTGAGACAATAAAAAAGTCTAATATTTATATTATTGAAGTTCCATTAGGAAAATGAATATTTCAAAAATATTTGAAGAAATAATGGCTGAAATAATCTTAGAGATTAAAGACAATTTAAAAAAAAAAACCAAAGAGTACATTCTAGGAAGTTCACACTTAAACATAATGATTATTAAACTGGTGAATACCAAAGGCAAAGAAAACATCTTGAAATCAACCAAAGAAAAATAACATATAGGGGAATACCAACTCAAATGACAGTGCATTCCTCATCTGAAATCATGGAAGGCAAAAGAAAATAAAACATCTGTCAAGTGCTGAAAGAAAATGTCAACCCTTAATTCTATGTCAAAAGAAAATATCCTTTAGGATTGAGTGTGAAATAAAGACATTTTCAGATGCATAAAAACAAAGAGGACACATTTCTTTGTGTCCTCTTCAATTTCTTTTGTAAGTATTCTATTGTTTTCTGAGTACAGATCTTTTACTTCTTTAGTTGGGTTTATTCCTAGGTATCTTATTGGTTTGGGTGCAATTGCAAACGGATCGATTCCTTGATTTTTTTCTCTGCTGCTTCATTATTGGTGTATAGAAATGCAACAGATTTCTACATGTTGACTTTATATCCTGTGACTTTGTTGAATTCATGCATTAGTTCTAGCAATTTTTGGTGGAGTCTTTTGGGTTTTCTTCATAGAATATCATGCCATCTGCAAATAGTGAAAGTTTGACTTTTCCTTGCCAGTTTGGATGACTTTTATTTCCTTTTGTTGTCTGATTGCTCGGGCTAAGACTTCTAGTACTCTGTTACATAGAAATGGTGACAGTGGACATCCTTATCTTGGCCCTGACCACAGGGAAAAGGCTCTCAGTTTTTCCCCATTGAGGATGAATTAGCAGTCGGTCTTTCATATATGGCCTTTATGATGTTGAGGTATGTTGAGGGTTTTTATCAACAATGAACGCTGTATTTTGTCAAATGCTTTTTCTGCATCAATTGAGAGGATCATATGGTTCTTATCCTTTCTTTTATTAATGTGATATATCACATTGACTGCTTTGCAAATATTGAACCAGCCTGAAGCCCAGTAATAAATTCTGCTTCATCATGGTGAACAATTCTTTTAATATACTGCTGAATTTTATTTGCTAGTCCTTAATCTATAAGGGAAGACAGATCAGGTTTGCAATAGATCTGTGCACAGAAACATGGTAGGCCAGAATGGAGTGGCATGAAATATCCAATGTGCTGAATGAGAAAAATATGTAGCCAAGAATTCTTTATCCAGCAAGGCTCTCATTCAGAATACGAGAGATAAAGCATATCCCCAACAAACAAAACTAGAGGAATCATGACTATTAAACCAACCTTGTGAGAAATTTTAAGGGATAATCTTTGAGTGGAGGAAAAAAAAAGACCAAAGGAACAAAGATTAGAAAGGACCAGAGAATATCATCAGAAACACCAACTCTACAGTCAATATATTGGAACTAAATTCATATATTTCAATAATCACTCTGAATATAAATGGACTAAATGCTCCAATCAAAAGACATAGGGTATCAGAATGGAAAAAAAAAAAAAAAGAAAAAAATAAGATCCATCTATATGCTGCCTACAAAAGACTCATTTTACACCTAAAGACACCTGTATATTGAAAGTGAGGGGATGGAGAACCATCTGTCATGCTAATAGAGGTCAAAAGGAAATAGCCATACTTATATCAGACAAACTAGATTTTAGAAACAAAGACTGTAACAAGAGATAAAGAAGGGCATTATATCATAATTAAGGAGTGTGTTCATCAAGAAGAGCTAACAATTATAAATATTTATGCTCCCAACTTAGAAGAACCCAAATATATAAATCAATTAATCACAAACATAAACAAACTCATTAGTAATAAGACAATAATAGTAGGGGATTTTAATATACCACTTATAGCAATGGACAGATCACGTAAGCAGAAAATTAACAAGGAAATAATGGCTTTGAGTGACACATTGTACCACATGGACTTAACAGATATATTCAGAACATTTCAAGCAGCAGAATAGACATTCTTCTCGAGTGCACATGGAATATTCTCCAGAATAGATCACATACTGGGTCACAAATCAGGCCTCAACCAGTACAAAAGTTTGCGACCATATCATGCTTATTTTCACATCACAATGCTATGAAAATTGAAGTCAACCACAAGAAAAGAAAATGGAAAGCCCTCAAATACATGGAGGTTAAAGAAAATCCTACTAAAGAATTAATGGGTTAACAACAAAATTAAAGAAGAAATAAAAAGTTACATGGAAGGAAATGAAAATGAAAACACAACAGTCCAAAACCTTTGGGATGCAGCAAAGACAGTACTAAGAGGGAAGTATATTGCAATTCAGGCTTATCTCAGGAATCAAGAAAGGTCCCAAATACACAACCTAACCTTACACCTAAAGGAGCTAGAAATGGAATAGAAAATAAAGCCAAAATCCAGCAGAAGAAGGGAAATAATAAAGATTAGAGCAGAAATAAATGATATGGAAACAAACAATAACAAAAACAGAACAAAGAAACAAAACTAAATGCTGGCTCTTTGAAAAAAAAATTTAATGTTTATTTATTTTTGAGAGAGAGAGAGACAGACTGCAAGTGGGGGAGGGAGAGAGAGAGAGGGAAAGACAGAATCAGAAGCAGTCTCCAGGCTCTGAGCTATCAGCACAGAGCCCAATGTGGGGCTCAAACCCAAAACCGTAAGATTATGACTTGAGCAAAAGTCAGATGCTTAACTGACTGAGCCACCCAGATGCGCCCCAAGAGCTCGCTCTTTGAAATAATTAACAAAATTTATAACTCCCTAGCCAGACTTATCAAAAAGAAAAGAGAAAGGACTCAAAAAGATAAAATAATGAATGAAAGACAAACAACACCACACAAATACAAACTTCTAAGAGTATACTCTGAAAAATTAAATGCCTACAAACCGGCAATCTGGAAGATATGGACAAATTCCTAGAAACTCACAAACTACCAAAACTGAAACAGTGAGATATAGAAAATTTGAACAGACCCACAACCAGCACAAAAACTGAATTAGCAATCAAAAATCTCCCAACAAACAAGAGTTCTGGGCCAGATGTCTTCCAGGAGAATTCTACCAGACATTTAAAGAAGAGTTAATACCTATTCTTCTCAAACTGTCCCAAAAAATAGAAATGGAAGGAAAACTTCCAAACTCATTCTACGAAGCCAGCATTACCTTGTTTCCAAAAGCAGACAGGGGCCCACTAAAAAGGAGAATTACAGGCCAATATCCCTGATGAACATGAATGCAAAACTTTTCAAGAAAGCCACTCTAAATATAATGATATAGGTAAGCTAAAATGAAAACAACAAGAAAAGAAAACAAATCTCTCATTAAAAAACTAATCAAGGGGCACCTGGGAGGCTCAGTCAATTGAGCGTCCAACTTTGGCCCAGGTCATGATCCTGTGCTTCATGGGTTCGAGCCCCGTGTTGGGTTCTGCTGATGGTTCAGAGCCTGGAGCCTGCTTCAGATTCTGTGTCTCCCTCTCTCTCTGCCCCTCCCCCAGTCTGTCACTCTGTCTCCCAAAAATAAATAAACATTAAAAAAAATTTTAAAGAATAATCAAGGGGTGCCTGGGTGGCTTAGTTGGTTAAGTGTCCAACTCTTGATTTTAGCTCAGGTCATGATCTCACGGTTAGTGGCACCGAGCCCCACATCAGGCTCTGCACTGACAGAATTCTCCCCCTGAGTTTCTCTCTCTCCGTCTCTCTCTGACCTTCCCCTGCTCATGTTCTCTTGCTCTCTCTTTCTCTCTCTCTCAAAAATAAAATTTAAGAAAAAAAATTAAAAAACCAAATCTAAAGAAAGTTGGTGGAGCTACAGTAATATCAAAAAATTATATCTCAGCAGATGTAAGAATTACTAAAATAAAGAAAGGTGTCACACAATTATAAAAGCATTAGTTCACCAACAGGATATAACTCTAAATGTATATGTACCTCAAAACAGATTCAAAATAAATGAAGCAAAATTTATAGAACTGAAAGGATACATAGACCAATTCATAATTACAGTGACACTTCAACATTCCCCTTCACTAATTAATAAAACAAGTAGGTAGAAAATTAGCATGGATACAGTTGACAAGGGAAACACTAACAACCAACTAGATCTTATTGACATTTACAGAACTTTTTATATAATGATGGTGGAATCCACATTCCCTCCAAATGCACAAGGGACAATCATCAAGATAGGCCATATCCTGGGTCATAAAAGAAATCTTAATAATTTAAAGAATTGAGGTCATACATAGTTTGTTCTTTGGCCATAATGGAATCAAGCTACTAATTAACCACAGAAAGATATGAACAAAATACTTAAATACTTGGAATTACATTAAGGCCAAGAGGAATTTTCAAGAGAAATAAGAACATATTTTGAATTGAAGGAAAATGAGAATATAACATCAAAATTTATAGGATACAAATAATTCTTAGAGGGAAATGTATAATTTTAACTGTTAGTAATATAAAAGAAGAAAGATTTAAAATCAATAGTTGTCCTTTTACCTTAAGAAACCAGAAAAATAAAATCTATAACAAAAAGAAGGAAAAAGTAATAAGGAAAAGAAAATAAATCAATAAAATGAAAATCAGGAAAAAAAATACAGAAATTTAATGAAACCCAATCTAGCTGTGATGGTTAATTTTGTGTCAGTTTGGTTGGGCCATCTTGCCCAGATGTTTGGTCAAACATTATTCTGAATGTTTCTGTGACAGTGTTTTGGATGAGATTTATATTTAAATTGGGAAACTTAAAGTAAAGCAGATTGCTCTCCATAATGTGGTTGGGCTTCATCTAATCAGTCAAAAGCCTAATAGAACAAAAATCTGACCTCTCCTGACCAAGAAAAAATTCTCCAGCAGGCTACTTTTAGACTTTTATCAGCAACATTGACTCTCCTAGTTTTCCAGCAGACTAGCCTTGGACTCAAACTGCAACTCTTTCCTGAGTTAACCACCATATTAACAGAATATGGATCTTTGAGTCATAACATCTCTGGTTTGGAATAATACCTAAATTCTAATTAGTCCAATAATCTTTAATACATAAATAATTTATTTTATTTTATTTTATTTTATTTTATTTTTATAGAGAGAAAGAGAGGGTAAGCACAGGAGAGGGGCAGAGGGAGAGAAAGAATCTTAAGCAGGCTCCACGTCAGTGCAAAGCCTGATGTGGGGCTCCATCCCATGACCCTGGAATCATGACCTGAGGTGAAATCAAGAGTCACTCAACAGACTGAACTACCCAGGTGCCCTCATAAAATTTTTACATAGCATCTCCCCTAATGGGTCATCAAACTTCCACTTAAGCATTTCCCATAAAGTACAAGTTTTATATATTGGAAGCAATCTGCACTTTAGAAACTGACAGACCTGTTTGATTTATGGCTTTGTCAATAAGTAGCCATGTACTCATGAGCGTATCACTTTACTGCATTAGATCTCGACTTCCTCATCTTTGAAATGGGGATACTTTACAGAGATTTTGTAAAAATTATAAATTATGTACATAAAGTACTTGGCATATTGAAGGAACTCAAATTTTATATAGTAATATATAATTCATATCGGTGGTACAAGAATAAAGTCAGATGTCTTTCAATATATTTTCTTTACTGCATGTTAAATGTATGTTCTTTTTTCCCCCTCATACACTGATACCTAGAACAATTAAACCTAACCACTGACACCTAGAACAATTAAACCTAACCATTCAAATTACCTAATAATTTTGTTATTATCTTAATGAAAAATAGCTCATGTTAGCTCTTCTCAACGTTTGGGTCTCATTATCCCTTTATACTCTAAAAAATTATTGAGGACCCTAACATGCTTTTATTTTGGTAATATCTACCTACATTTACTATATTGGAGGTTAATAGTAAATATTAATTCAATTTAAAATAATAAAGGGGCACCTGGGTGGCTCAGTCATTTAAGCATCTGACTTCCGCTCAGGCCATGATCTCATGGTTTGTGAGTCTGAGCCCCGCATTAGGCTCTCTGCTGTCAGCACAGAGCCTGCTTCAGAAACTCTGTCTCCCTCTCTCTCTACCCTTCCCACACATGTATGCTTTCTCTCTCTACTCTTCCCACACATGTATGCTCTCTCTCTCAAAAATAAAGATTAAAAAAATAAACAAAAAATAAAAATAAACCATTACTTAATCACATCAATAATAAACTTTCCAAAATAAAACAAGAAATTAGTGAAAAAAATGGTATTATATAAATTTTTTGCAGAATTCTTTGATTTAATAAAGTTTGCTAACTTAATAAAAGTTAGATTTTCACACTGGCTTTGGCATCCAATCAATTACAATATGTGGTTTTAGTTGAAGCAGATGAAGAAAATCCAGCCCCACAAAGACCTGAGTTTGAAGTAGCAATATTTCGATAACATTTTTAGATAATTATAAATATTCTTATTTGCTACTACAAGTCGTAGTTTTTTCAGTTATTTACAGTGAGAAATCTGAAGCTGTGTCAGTGAATTCTGTTCCATTAAATTCCATTAGCCTATCTGTAGTCTGAATCAATCTTTTACTCACGTGTAATTTTGTAACATCATGCATGGATCATTTAGGAAATATCAGTTCCGTGATTTATTTATATCTTCTATATGTGAACACATTTCATTATATAATACCATCAATAGATCACATTTGTTAATATCACTGAGCTCAGCAGTAAAGTTTTTTAAGTATTATAAAGCTATCAAACTCACACTGGTAAAGAGAAGTTTGCCAAAGTTCTATTTTTTACTACAAAGATCAAATTTTTATCATTGGCAACAAATACTGGAAGTTATTTTCCTTAAAGTGACAGGCTCACATTTTTCATTTTTGAGAAAATGCCTGCCAAATACCTATGTCTAAATAACCATAATCGGTCTGTCTGCCGTTCCCTTAAAAATAAATAAATAAATAAATAAATAAATAAATAAATAAATAAATAAATAAATAAAGGCAGTTAGCTCATTACTCAAACAAGTACACAAGTGCCTATCCTTGAGGCAACCATTGTACTTCAGGATACAGAATTGCTTTATATGTACTTCCTATTTTGTCATTTACAATATTACTCAAAGGTAAATATTTAATAAAGCTGGTAAGTTTTTACTGTGTCATTAAAAACATTGTTAAATGAAATTGACATTTTTAAAAACTTTAAGTGTATTATAGTGAAAAATTACTAAGAGAGCTTGGTGCCACTGCTATAAGAGCAATTTTATCTTCTATAAGCTCTCTAACCAATGTAATAAACTAAATAAAAAACATTATTTTGTAATTCTAAAACTTACCTTTTTAGTTCTGATAAAATATTACAGTTTACTCTGGAATTTAGGAATAATGATATTTTAGATGAACATAGGGCTAGTGAGATTATGGAACATATAACTGTAGATAGCCAGTGATAGCAAAGTAAAATCACTGAGAATAAACTAAGTTAATCACTGAAAAAGTATATATTTATACCCTAAGTCTACTACATTAGAAAATCCTAAATACATAAGTACACATCCCATTAGCTATCAAAGTAAGAATGTCATCACACTTCAAGTAGACTCTGGAAAATTCCACCGTTTGCTTACAAGACAATAAGAGTGAAAAAAAAGCAAATAACATTTTAGAAAACTGAAGTTAAAGTCTTCCTTAAAGGGTCTCAGGAACTTCCAGAAACACCTAGATCAAACTTTGAGAACTGCTGGCTAATATCCTTTCTGGAAAATTCTGTGGATCAGAAAATGCTGCCTTATGATGCTAAAATGGGTTTCCTGGTCCTAGTTTTTCCCTTTTTTCATGGTTAGAAATCCAGACCTCTTCAAAACCACATTTAAACTGAAAGATCCTTTTTAGTCTACCAAAAAGAACTCTACATTACAACATTCATTCAGTGCAAAAGCTAGCTGAGGTGAAGTCACCAGAGGCCAACAACAGAGGCCAGGAGTAAAGCACTACACAGCCTTCAACCACAATAGTTCCCAAATCATTTGATCAGGCTACCTTTTACAGTCTCTTCATCTATCATTTTATGCCTCTCTGTGTTCCGTTTTTGAGATTCTGTTTTTGTGAAGTGTTACTGGGTGTTCTGTCCTCAATTTCCTTGTCACACAAGTGAAGGAAGTGTTCCATCTGATATGAAGCCACATGTCAGCACCTGTTCTCTGGGTTGATTTGTTCATTATTTCCATTTCTCTTTTCCAATGCTTCAGGGTCTTTTTCTGTCAACAGCAACAACAACACACCTGTACTCTCTATGCCTGCTATTCTTTTTTACGGATGTCAAATTTCAGGGTCTGATGTGTGCCCTTGAGACTCAGCCTATCATTTAAGGAGTGCTCAGCCTATCACTTAAGGATGTTCAATTTTTTGGTTAGCTGAACTTGTGGTTAAGTCTTGCTGAAATATAAAATTTGACTTTTTCTATGTAGGTGAATTATCTATTTGAAAAAGGGAGGTAAATTTTTACCACATTGGAAGACAATTAATGTTCTTTCCCTGCAAAAGGACATCTTGTTTTAGGCCCAAACTCTCAAACATCAATCTAATCCAGTGCAATCCAATTCAGTGTAGCAACCACATATTGAGACCTCACCAGATAGGTACTGTTTATATGTGGGCTGGGATCCTTGAGAAATAGGTATAAATGATTAAATTTGGAAATATAGGTAACACAGAAAGATTAGAGCTCTTAACTTGGTGACTTTAGACTTCTGTGGCACATCAGCAAGCATAATCCACCTACTTGCTGTTTTTTTTTAATTTTGCCTGTTAGTAGCAGTTTATATGGTGCTAAGGAGATGATTATTTATAATTATGCAGATACTTTTAAACTCAAAGAGTCTGAATATGTAGAATTAAGCCTCAGGGTTAGTAGATATACAGGATTTTAACCTCAGTAGGTCACTAACATTTGCTACACTGTTCAGGTAAATATTGTTTACATACAGGGAAGGATGCAGGTACAGCTTTTAGCAAATGATAGCTGTACAGGACTTAGTGTACTGGCCAATTAGAGCTGAACCTGAACTACATAGAACTACTTAGCTTGGGATTTTAGGCAAAGCCAAAATAGAAATGAAACCACAAAATGATGACAAGGAAAAATGCCTGAGAAGACATCAGACAAGCCAAAATTGAGAGACATTCTAAAAAACATTGGGCCTCTATTCTTCAAAAATGTCAATGTTATAAAACAAAAGAAGGCTGAACATATTTACCAGATTAAAGGAGATTAAAGACTGACAATTTAATATAGTGCTTCATCTTGTAATGGATCTTGTACTGGTAAAAAATACTTCTATAAAGGATAATATCGGTATAATTACAAAAATTTGAGTATGGAACATATATTAGATAATAGTATTGGATGCTAAATTGGTACAGCCATTGTGGAAAACAATATGGAGATTTCTCAGAAAATTAAAAATAGAACTACTCTATGGCCCAGGAATCACACTATGGGGTATGTACTAAATAAATAAATAAATAACCTAAATCAAAGGGATCCACGAACCCCTATGTTTATTGCAACATTACTTACAATAGCCAGACTATGGACGCAGCCCAAGTGTCCATCAATAGATGAATGGATAAAGAAGATGTGGTATATATATTCAAAGCAATATTATTCACCCATAAAAAGAATGAAATATTGCCATTTGCAACAATATGGATGAACCTTGATGGTAGGCGCTAAGTGAAATAAGTCAGAGAAATGCAAATACCCTGTGATCTCACTCATATGTAGAATCTAAGAAACAAAACAAATGAGCAAAGGAAAAAAATGAGAGATAGGGAGAGAGAGAGAGAAGCCAAAAACAGACTCTTAACTATAGATAACAAACCAATGGTTACCAGAAGGGAGGTGGGTGGGGGAAGGGGTGAAATAAGTGAAAGGGATTACTAGTGCACTTGTCTTGATGAGCAATGAGTAATGTATGGAACTGCTGGATCACTATAATGTACACTGGAAACTAACCTAGCACTATTGGTTAACTACGTTGGGATTATAATTAAAAAAATAATAAAAAACAAAAAAACTAAATAAAAAATCCAATTAAAAATGAGCAGAGGACCTGAATAGACATTTTTCCAAAGAAAGACATACAGATGGCCAACAGACACATGAAAATATGCTCAATATCACTAATCATCAGGAAAATACAAATCAAAACCACAATAAGATATCATCTTATACCTGTCAGAATGGGTAAAAGCACAAGAAATAACAAGAAGTAACAAGTGTTGGAAAGAATATGGAGAAAAAGGAACCCTCATACACTGTTGGTGGGAATGTAAATTAGTGAAGTCATCTTAGAGAACAGTATGGAGGTTCCTCCAAATATTAAAAATAGAAATATCATATGATCCAATAACTCCACTTCTAGGCATTTACCTAAAAAAAACAAAACACTAATTTTAAAAGATATATGCACCTCTATGTTTATTGCAGCATTATTTACAATAGTCAACTTAAATGTCCGTTGATACATGAATGGATAAGGAAGAGGTGATATCTAGATAGATAGATAGATAGATAGATAGATAGGCAGACAGATAGAAAGAAACATTACACAGCCACGAAAAATGAGATTATGCCTTTTGCAACAACATGGATGGTCTCAAAGGATATTGTGCTAAGAGATATAAGTTACACAGAGAAAGACAAATACCATATGATTTCACTCATATGTGGAATCTAAATAATAATAATAAATAATAATAATAAACAAACAAAGCAGAATTAGACCTATAAATACAGAGAACAAACTAATGCTTGCCAGAGGGGAGAGGTGTGAGGGTATGAGCAAACTGTGTGAAAGAGAGTGGGATATACAAGCTGCCAGTTGTGGAATGAATAAGCCACAGGAATAAAAGGCACCACAAAAGGAATATCATCAATGATATTGTAATAGTGTTATAAGGTGACAGATGGTAGCTACACTTGTGGTAAGCACAGTATAACATCTAAACTTGCAGAATCACTATGTTGAACACCTGAAACAAATGTAGCATTGTGTGGCAGCTATACTCAAACAATTAAATAAGGAGAACAAATAAATATATATACACATATATATATGTATATATATATATATATACATATATATATGTATATATATATATACATATATATATGTATATATATATACATATATATATGTATATATATATATACATATATATATATATAAGACTTTTATGTGTATATATAAAAGACTGAAAACATGAAATATGAGGATCTACAGGACCCAGGTATCTCAAACATTACTGATGTAAAAATAAAGCGGCACAATCATTTTGGAAAAATTACATGCAACTACACTATGACTCAGAAATTCTATTCCTAAGTATTTATCCAAGAGAAATGAATACATGTATCAACAAAATCACTTGTGTAAGAATGCTCATAGCAGGTTCATTCATAATAGACAAAGTTGTAAACAATCCACACAACTATCTACAAGACAATGAATAAACAAACTTATAATGTAGTTATACAATGATATATTAGCTACCATTTAACAATACCAACTACTGGGGTACCTGGGTGGCTCAGTCAGTTAAGCGTCCAAGTTCAGCTCAGGTCATGATCTCATGGTTTGTGGGTTCGAGCCCTGCATCAGGCTCTGGGCTGACAACTCAGAGCCTGGAACCTGCTTGGGATTCTGTGTCTCCCTCTCTCTCTGCCTCTCCCCCACTAATGCTCTCTCTGTCTCTCAAAAATAAGTAAATGTTAAAAAATGTCTAATAAAATTAAAAAATAATCAAAAATAATATCAGCTACTTAAAATATGCAATAATGTAGCCGAATCTCCAAGACTTTTCACAGGAAAAAGAGCCATACACAGAAGTATACATCTGCTTTATTGTTTTTATGTGAAGTTGCAGAACAGGCAAAACTAAGTTATGGTGAAATAAATCAGAATATTGGTTGCTTTAGGAGAGGGAAGAATATGATTTGATTGGAATAGAATATAAAGGAAATTTTCTGGGTGATGATAACATCTATATCCTGATAGGGGTATAGGTTACCTGGATGGTTGCATTTATACAAACTCATTGAACAGTAACACCTAATATCTATGTATTTCAGTGTAGGCCAATCATATTTCAATAAACATTTTTAAGGAATTCACTGCTATAAGATATTTGATAATGTCTTCTGAACAAAATTGAGATATGTATACTATGTTGCTCTGGTCAGGTGGGTTTGTAGCTAATTAAACTTAAACATATTAAATAAGTAATTGGGGTCCAGCTGAAGAAAGGGTTGTAATGATTTACTCAATAATCCTGTTCTAATTATGTTTTCTCCATATTTTAACAGTGTTTTAAATTAATACATAGAATACTACCTACAGATGAGAAATTTGGCTTGTGTGTTAGATGATACAATTGAGACAGAAAAGATTATGTAGCTGAAATAAACACAGTGATGTTTTAGAGAAATTAAACCTTGAATTTATAGGAAAAAGAAATAATCACCTGAGTAAAGGTTGGTAGGATTGTGACTTCATGCTATGCATTTGATAAAGGATATTTAATTAGCTATGTATTATAAGGAAACAAATTCTATACATGGAATGATTAAATATTTGATCCATGAGACAAAAAAAAAAAAAAAAAAGGAAAAGACTACTTCACCATAAAATAAGATCCTGGTAGTTAGAAGTGTCTGCAGATGTTATAAAAGAGTTTTGTACGTTGAGAGACTGGACAAATATCCGGGTTCCTTCAGTTTTTTTACTCTTCAGTGATTCTAAAAACGTGGTTTTATTACTAATGAGTACAATTTGTGAATAACATATTCCAAGCCAGTGAAGCCATCATACCTTTCCTTTTAAGAATATAATCTGTGACAACAGCACTTATTTGGAATCCATCAGAAGATATTAAAATAATGGAAAGAATTAATCTATCAGTATATTGTTATTTATTTTGAACAAGTGTGCATGAAAATATGTGTATTTGTGAGGCATACAGTGGAGAAAAGGAAAAATGGCCCATAAATTTTGCATGTTCGAGAAGAAGGCAGAAACAGTAGTGAGGAAGTTGTCTTCCACCTCTGAAAAGCCTGAGGATAAAGCAGATGACTTATCTATCTGCCAGATATCATTTGATGATAAAGTCACACCCACCTTTCAAAGTTATCCCTTTTTCAATAGTGGCTAAAAGCCTAGAAGCCACATTTCTTGGATAATCCTGAGAAATTTATTAGATATTTGCAAGGTGCAGGAAAAGGAGAATCTTTTTTCTTTTTTTTCAGTAGCAGCAATGGACAGACACATGGATTCGAGAGATGGCAGATGTGGAATTTTGCTAGCAGGATCCACCTGTCCTTAAAATACCCCACTTAGACTTTGCAGTGAGTTGAGATTATTACATCTCTGCAATTCTTTTCTGAATTTCCTGAGAAAACAGCAATGATTCTAATTCATTCATTCCTCCAGAACTTCCAACAGTTGCATAAGCCTTCTGTTTTCTTTTGCAAACCCTGACTGATTAAACCTAAGACAACTATTATGGGCTGCAGAGTGCTTGATAACTTAGGAATTTTATTTATTTATTTAAGCATTTATTATATGCCAAACACTATGCTATTATATGTAATTGTATACTCAGGAGATTGATCCTTGCCCTCATGATGTTTACATTTGGTGGGAAAAAATGGGCAATTAAAACTGATTTTAAGAGCATCTCAGGTAATTCTAAAGTACAATTTTAAGAACCGCAATAGAAATGTTTATCTTTACACCAAATTTGCTTTTCATCCCCAATTACTCATTTCAATACTCATTACAATAATTCATCCAGGCATTCAAGCCATAAAACTAAGAAACATTCTGGATTCTTCTTTCACTCCTTATTCTAATTACATATATGATAGGTTTTGTTTCTTAACTAGGACCTGTAAATGTTTCTTCCTCTCCATCCCATTGTACTTGAATTATGTTGATAAAAAAATCAAGATATTTGGAACCACATGAACCTTAATTTAAATCCTGGTCATGCCATTTGCTGAGTATGAGAAATAAAACATACTATATAATTTCTGTAGGTCATAAAAACAGTAATGCATAATAGGGATTTTTTAATGATTAAAGATAACACTCACAAAGCATCTAGTCCAGTGTCTGCCTGATTAGTGGGTGCCTCTTCCTCTACTCATGTCCCAGCCATTTATTTCATTTGTAATTGCAATTTGTGTGGACCACTTCAACAGAAGTAACATCCTAACTGACCTTTCTATTGTCTTCTGATACCTAAATCTCTTTTCCTTAATGATTCCAGGGTCACCATTGCAAAATACAAATTTAATTGTATTCCTCTCCTGCTTAATGGTTTTCAATGTTTCCTTAAAATTTACAGGATAGAGTTCAACCTATTTAAAATACTCAAGAATTTGCTTTTTATCACCTGACACCTAGTTATTTTTTAAGTCTTCTGTGCCATTCCTTGTACATACCACCATCTCAGCCAAGTCAAAATCTTATTTTCATAAAGGAGGAAATAATATGACATAACAGAAATCTCAGTAAATGTGTATTAAATTCTAGCTTCTCTACTTATGTCATCTTGGGCAAAATCACTTGGATAATCTGTGTTTTCCTTTTCTCATCTATACAAGGAAGACAGTAGTATTCATTTCAGTTGTTATTAAGTTTAAATTAAGATGAACAATATTTGGTGGTCTCATTATGTTGTGACAGTGATTTTTATTTATCAACGTGCAGCAATGTTCGAGGGGCTGAACACTACATGATTTTCATCCCAAGTAAGAAACTATGATCCATTTGCTCAATGGCTGCACAATTTGAAGAGTGAGATTTAGAAGGGACATCTGAATATTAGTAAATATGGTGAGTTCACAGGAAAACTTAATAGCCTGTTATATTTGCTTGCTTGTTATTCAACAACAGACATGTGCCTTAATGTATTCAGTAAGTACTGAATATAAACACCAAAGCCAGGTGAGCCTCTCTTTGGCTAAAATCTCCTTTAAAAACTTTCTACTTTGGTGGATCACATCTATGAAACATAAATATCTAAAACCTGGTTGGGAATCTGTGATTTACTGTTGCAAAAGAAGCTCAAACTTTAGTTTGATGAGTGTTCAAAAGATCAGGCTTAATAAAAGTTCATTAGTGATACAGAGAAATCATTTTGAATCTCAATCAAAGGGTTTTTGGTAAGTCTTTTAGAGGAGCAAGAGTTCCAGAGATAGACTTGATAAGCTAACAAAGTTAAATCTTCTAGAGGATTTAGAAAGGGATTTAGTGAGTCAATCTCATCACTTTTGTGCTCTACCTGTGGTTGCCAAGGTAACAAGAAACTTGGGATTTCCAGATTGTTTCTTTCCCTAACCTGGCAGCAGAAATAACAGTTATTAGACAACTGACTGTCTGCCAGTGTGTCCACATAAGTTTCTAGATGCTACTCTCAAGAAGAAACAAAACAAAACAAAACAAAAGTTAACTTCTATTATGTTTTCTCCCAAACATGTGCTTGTTAAATAAATCACCTGCTGCTTTCCCATTTAAAAATCTCTATCTCTAAATTTTACCAGGATTTATTTGTGGTTTACTTTATCACTGGCTATTGTTTGTGACATCAAATAAATGTTGAAATATACTCTAGTTTCTTCAGAGAAGAAAACCTGCCCCTACAGAGAATGAACAAATGGGTCAACATAACATAATGCCCTAAGATAAAATATTTATTTGTTCACTTATTCATTCAATATTTAATGAGGCACCCTTGTGCCAAGCCTTAGTAGAGCATCTGGAAACAAACAAACAAGAATAAAATATAAGCATAAAACATTATCTTGGCCTCATGAACTTCAGTTTAGTGAAGCAGATCAACATTTAAAAGTATCCGTTAAAAGCTGCTATTTTAAAAAATCCTCCTACTCTTTTACTTTTTTTCCCCCATGTTAAAACTACCAATGCGCTTTCCATTTGAAAAGCATCTCTATCTCTGAAAAGAGGCCAGGGTGGGAATCAAGAGAGAGAGAGAAGGTAAAGTTATTTGCTATAAAAGAGTGACTTTACGCTGGGGTGCCTGGATGGCTCAGTTGGTTGAGCATCTGCCTCTTGATTTTGGCTCAAGTCCTAATCTCACAGTCATGATCTCAGTGGTTGTGAGCCGGAACCCTGCATTGGGCTAGACATGGAGCCTGCTTGGGATTCTCTTTTGGCCCATCCCTGCGCACTTGTGCTCTCTTTCTCACTCTCAAAATAAATAAATATTAAGAAAAAAAGAAAAAGAGTGATTTTAGCCTATAAGAAAAAGTGTAGAGTTAATCTTGGTATTTCTAAGGTGGTTGTTTCAAGCTCACCCAAAAATAAATAACACCAGGAAATTGGTAGAGGAGACATTATCAAAAACAATAAAAATATTTTAGGCTATATTATCCCTTTTTTTGCATCTCTTCTGAACCTAAAAGGGTTGTAATCAATATGGGCAAGAAATAAGTAACCAGATCTCAATGTTAATTCTAAATTGATAATAATAGCTATCATTTTTGAAGTACATACTGTGTAAATCTAGTATCTATATCTAAATGTATGAGACAGAATGGGTTATAACAATGAAGAAAATAGCTATATTTATTAAACAACCATATGATCATTTGAATAGATGCCAAAAAAAAAACAGTTGAAAAAGTCCAACATCCATTTATAATACAGATTGTCGGCAAACTAGGAATTAAAGGGAACTCTCCAATGTGATGACAGCATTATGTTAATAATTTAGTATATCTATTTCTTTTTGTGTGAATCTTGGTAGTTTGTCCTCCAAAGAATTTGTCCATTTCATTCACATTGTAAAATGTATTGACATAAAGTTGTTCAAAATATTTCCATATTATAATCTTAATGTTTGCAGGATCTATGATAATGCCAACTTTTTTATGTGTGATATTTGTAATTTGGATCTCCCCTCTCTCTGTCTCTCCCTTTCTTTCTCTACAAAGTGTTCACAAAAGAGACTCAAGAAGAGTTTAATCACTACAACCTATGGCTACCACTAGGATACTTTGGACAAGAAAGCAAGAAGACTTACCACATTAGCAGGGAAACTGATCAGTTAGAGGAAATAATGTCATTAATTTTCTTCTTCTTCTTCTTCTTCTTCTTCTTCTTCTTCTTCTTCTTCTTCTTCTTCTTCTTCTTCTTCTTTTTAAATAATTTTAGACTTACAGAAAAGTTGCAAAAACAAAACAGACAATTCCCATGTATCATACACCCATCTTCCCCAAGGTTAACCATATAATCATGGTACTATAACTGTCATGTTTGTTTTTTATCCACAGAAACTTATGACACCAAATTTTCCACACTAAGCAATTCTCCAGTTCTCTGAAGACATCAGTTGGATGCCCTATAATTAATTCAATTCTGACACTACCTGGAGTTAGCACAGACACCACAGGTTAAGCATTCAGTCCACAGACTGCCACCAACTTCAAATACGAATCACAAGTAATGGGTTCCCAGATTACCTACACTTCTATCTGTCTTGACAAATTGGGGTTACCATGATTCCTCCTCAGATTTGATAATTTTCTGTAATGGCTCATAAAAATCAGGGAAATGCTTTACTTATTATTACTTGTTTATTATAAAGGAAATTATAAAGTATACTAATGAATAGCCAGATGAAAAAGTACATAGATGAAGTCCAGAGGATTCTAAGCAGGAATTTCTATCTTGTGGCATTTAGGATGCACCACCCTCTCAGTACAAGGATGCAGTTCACTGACCTGGAAAGTCTTCAAATCCTATTGTTTTTCATGGAATTCCATTATGTAGGTGTGACTGATTAAACATTGGCCATTGGCGAGTGACTCAATCTCAAGCACCTCTCCCCTCCCTGGAAGTCAGGGTTAGAGCTAAAAATTTCAACCCTCTAATCACATGGTTGGTTCCTGGGGCAAACAGCCCCCATCCTGATGTTCTTTAGGCATCCACTAAGAGACACCTAATTAGCATGAATCAGGTATGGTTGGAAGGGATTGAATATGTGTGTGTATATACACAATATAAATGGTGTTTCTTTCATACCTATCACTTAGAAAATTAGAAAGGCTATAGGAGCTCTGTGTGAGGTACCAGAAAAAAAGACCAAATACATATTTCTTATATCACACTATCAAGGTGCATTTATCAAAACTAAAACATCAACATAGGTATAATACTAATGATAAACTATAAACTTTATTTGGAATTCTCCAACACCATGTGCTGTATAGTTCATCCCATTAGCCTTACTTTTCTGTTTGACCTCACAAAGAGGTCCATAGGAACCATGGAGGATCTTTCATTCAAAGCTGTGTGAAATAAGCATAAGGCATGTATTTGGCATCAACGAAGATGTGCTACTCAGATCTCCTAAAGGGGAAGTATAATTGTTCAATGGCCTTAGTTGCTATTCACTGAAGTTACCACTGCATTGTTTATGCTGTCATTCTACCTGTGAGATGTTCTTATGGAAGGACAAAACATGGTGGGAATACTAAGGCAGGTCCATGATGAGAGATCCAGATTTAGAACTCTCTTGGCAGGTGGTTTGGCCAACTGACAGGCCAGTTGGCCTTCCTGAAACTTTCTTCAAAGTGTTCTGCAAACTGAGATTGTCTGTCCAACTCTCTTTCCTTAATTCTCACACAAAAGTCAGATTTTCATGACAGTTTGATGCCTCTCCTATCTCTTCTGGATCCTTTCTATTTTGTTTTTTTCCTTAGATGCAGTGAATCTCTTGGATGCCAAATCTTATCTTGAGATCTGTCTATAGGAGGCACAGAAATAATATAAATGTATATTCCACTTTTGGGGATGAAGTCTGTTTTTTAAATGTCAATTAAATCAAGTTGGTTTATTAAATTGTATAGGCCTCACTGATTTTCTATTTGTTCTGTAGATCACTAAGAGAGGAATATTAAAGTCTCTCAATTAAGATTGTGGATTTGCCTATTCTTTTGGCTACATTCCGTTTCTACATTTTAAAGCTCAACTGTTAGGTCTATACTCATTTAGTATTCTTATGTCTTTTAGGGGGGATTAACCCCATTTATCATTAGGTAATGTCTCCTTTTATCTCTGATGCTATTCTTTGTATTGAAATCTACATTGTCCAATAATATAATCATTCTATTTTTCTTTTAGTTAGTGTTTGCATAGCTTTTTGTCCTATTACTTTTGACTTATCAACATCTTTATATCTGTAGTGAATTTTTTCATGGGTAGAATAAAAAAAAAACATGACCATACTATATACCATCTGATAACCTCTATCTTTTAATTAAAATTATTGGACCTTTTATTTTTACTGTAATTATTTATAGTTTTAGATTTAAATCTACTACCTTATTGCATGTTTCCTATTTATTTCATCTACTCTTTTTATTTTTTTCTTTTACTACCTGCTTTCAATTTGATTATTTTCTAAAGTTCTATTTATCTTCACTTCTATCAGATATGCTTTTTTTTTAATTTTTAGAGCTTGCCTTAAAGTTTACAACATACATATTTAATTTATTGCATCTACCTGAATTTTTATATTATACAGGCTTTCATCAGGATTGGCTCAATATGAATAGTATTGAGTGTGCAAATTTAGGTTACAAATTTTATGGAGCAGGGAAGGGCTATTCTGAGCAGGTACTGATCACAAAAACAAAACTGATAAAATATTTGATTGATTAAAGTACAATGAAAATTAAGACATATCTCTATAAATTTTATATTATTTATGCTTTTAAACAGGACCACTTGCTTTTTGCACCCATTGATGTGATTTCTTTAATTGCTCAATGTATATAAAATGATTATTTTGTCTTTAATTAATTAGCCTTTATAGTTGGTTTGAATATTGGATATATATAGTTCTCTATTATTAAAGGAATTTTATTTTGCTATTCTTTCTTTTTTATTTTTTATGTTTATTTATTTTTAAGAGAGAGAGAAACAGAGCATGAGTGGGGGAGGGACAGAGAGAGAGGGAGACACAGAATCCATAGCAGGCTCCAGGCTCTGAGCTGTCAGCACAGAGCCCATCGTGGGGCTCGAACCCACCAACCATGAGATCATGCCCTGAGCTGAAGTCGGACATCTAACCAACTAAGCCACCCAGGTGCCCCAATTTTGCTACTCTTGAATGGCTTTATTTTTCCAACCTAATTTTTTTAAACCTATCACTTATAGATTTGGAATGTCCTAAAAATTTAGTAAATATCAAGCCTTGTTTTTAGGTCATTCATTTCCAAACATTAACACACACACACACACACACACACACACACACACACACACACACACATTTTAGAAACCTTCATACCCTGATTTCTACTTCTCAGCCCTTGGTTTCTATACAATTAGTTTTTTTTTTTTTAATTTTTCTCAACATTTATTTATTTTTGAGAGACAGAGCATGAGCAGGGGAGGGGCAGAGAGTGAGGGAGACCCAGAATCCGAAGCAGGCTCCAGGCTCTGAGCTGTCAACACAGAGCCTGATGCAGGGCTTGAACTCACAAACTGGGAGACTATGACCTGAGCTGAAGTCAGATGCCCAACCAACTGAGCCACCCAGGTGCCCCTATACAATTAGTTTTTCTACTAATTGTAATTTTACTAAAAGTCAGCCTCTTCACTTACCCTTAAAAACAAATCAAACAGGGGGCGCCTGGGTGGCGCAGTCGGTTAAGCGTCCGACTTCAGCCAGGTCACGATCTCGCGGTCCGTGAGTTCGAGCCCCGCCTCGGGCTCTGGGCTGATGGCTCAGAGCCTGGAGCCTGTTTCCGATTCTGTGTCTCCCTCTCTCTCTGCCCCTCCCCCGTTCATGCTCTGTCTCTCTCTGTCCCAAAAATAAATAAACGTTGAAAAAAAAATTTAAAAATATCTAACAGATAGACCCATTGGTATTTAATCTGTCTAGAAGAACTTGAGACCAGGGGCAGTATTATCTGTGGTATACACACAGAAGTACAGCCAGAATTAAATTCTCAGTGTTGTCTTCCTTCCTAGAGTGATTGTGCCTTTACTAAGTAAGCATGGTAATGTTCTCTGCTTTCCTGCTTACTGATGGGGCTCAACATGAGCACCCTTTGATGGCTTTTAAGCAATTTATTTTCCAGAAAGATAATAATCAGCCAATATTTTGACAATAGTGCTGGAAAACAACCAGTTTCCTCTCTGAGTCAGAAGACCTTTTCAGATGTCTTGAATAAAGTTCACACTAGGATCATGTTTTCTCTCTGATGTCTCTAATTGGTCTCTTATCAGGGAAAGGAAAGCTTGCCACAGTATATTTTTTAACCTTATGAATTTCCTATTCAGACTCTTTACACATCCATCAGTTTAGTCATTAGAAAGAAACCATAGGAAGTAAAAATAATTCTAATTATATAGAAAACTATTTCTATAATTATACTAGAAAATAATTCAAATTATAAAATAATTCTACAGAGATGATAATTTCTATAGAAAATGAAAATAACTTGGAATCAGAAGACCCAGGTTTTATTTATTAGGTTTTCGATCCCAAATAAATTCCTAAATTTCTGTCTTGATTTTTTAATCAATAAAATGGAAAGAAAATGTCTTATTTGCCTATTCCATGGAAATGTTATGAATATCAAATGAAAGAATGTGCATGAAAGTATCAGAATACTCCCCATATTGCCTCAGAGAGGAAAACTCTCCATGATAAAGGACTGTCCTTTAGTAAAGGATATGAATAGATGTGTGTATCTCCCTGTAAGAAACTCCTAACATGTTGTCAGGGGCCATGGGTGACAAATTAAAATCACAGACGTTTTCATGATTACAGATTGCTGATTGCTGTTGATATATGTCAGCAAGATCTTGAAATGCTTTTACCAAAAGTGATGACCTGAGGAAAAAGTATGTCAATGTACAATCTGGATAATTCTTTTTTAAAATGACTTATTAAAAAGTAATATAAAAAAGTGATCCATGTTAATATGTTGACAGAAATCATAGGTACTAAATGACCTCCAAATACTTTTGCCTTGTTAACATCATTGAATCATGCATTTATTTGTTCAACAAATAATATTTGAACACTGTTCCAAGTGTACTGGATGGTAATGATACAATGGTGAATAAGATAAGTACAGTTCCCCACTATCATGTGATTAACACTCTAACAGGGAATTAATCATTAACTGGGTAATTATACATGTAGGGATTGCTATAAAGGACATAATACAGCAGGCTAAGATCAAAATGGAAAGACTTAATTTTGTGAGATTAGGGAATGCTAAAGCCCAAACAGTTTGTAATAGTTAAATGCATGAAGATTAAGAAATAGTAAATATTTTCTAGATGAGAAGTAAAGAACTGAAATTGTCAACTTAGCTAACTGAGCCAGCCAGTCTAGACTTTAGCAAAATAGAGACTGATGCATAGGTTTGTTAGAAATGGAGCTACCCAAGGTGATGTATATTTTTGATGCTGCTATCCTCTGCATTTTCACCCATAACAAGGAGATTTTGAGTATTTTATTCCTGACTGACTTCAGAAGCACTATCCTTTTATCTGGATTCTCCTAGTTAGTTAGTTAGTTAGTTAGTTAGTTAGTTAGCTAGCTAGTTAGTTATCTTCAGGAATGAGCCATCAACACCATGATCTATGGCAAGAATCTAAAAAAGGCTTTCCACATTCCCTGAGAATAAAGGCAACGGCCTAGGAATCTATCCATACATCCTCAAAATATATACAGATCAACAAGGAGACAATAAGAAAATTCTCACTAGAGGCAATCCACATCCAATGACTGGCTGACACGGCAATAGGAAGGCCTCAACTTGGGAAAACTCTGTAAGGCCTTCCCCAGCTTTAGAGTTCCTTGTAGGATGAACTGGCATCTTAGATGAGACTGCTTCACAGCCCAACTTCCCCTTCTATTAAATGCTGTTTTTTTGTCTTCCATTTCAGAAGTAGTTAACCCAAGTACTCCCTCATAACCTCCTGTAGGATATCTCTCTGCTGTGGACTGAATTGTGTCCACCCCCTGCCCAAAATATACATACATTTAAGCCCTAACTCTCAATGTGACTGTATCTGAAGAGAGGGCTTTTAAAGTTATATGAAGGCATATGAAGTTATATGAGGTATTTAAAGTTATATGAAGGCATAAAAGTGGGGTCCTAATCTAATACAATTAGTGGCCTATAAGAAGAGAAAGAGTGAAATCTCTTTTCTGTTTCCATGTGTACTCACAGAGGAATGGTCACATGAACACACAGTGAGAAGAAGATGGGCATAAGCAAGTGAGGGAGAGAGCCCTCACAACAACCTGACCATGTTGGCACCCTGATCTCAGACTTACAGCTTCCAGAATTGTGAGAAAATAAATTTCTGTCTTAAGCCACTCAATCTATGGTATTTTGTTATGGCAGCCTAAGCTGACAAATACACTTCACCTTAGCATCTGTTTCCCAAGAAACCCAACCTCTGACAATGACTCTTTGTACCACCACTAACTGTGCAATCAGGACAATTCCTCAGCCTCAAATGAAAATGAGAGAACCTGATGAAACAAATTATATACATAAAGATTCCAATACACTCAAAGTGCTTTCTGAGTTGAAACTCAAGCTTTTATTTAGAAAGTATCTTCTCAGCCTGAATTACTCTAAGATAATAGCCTGGTGTGCACAAAGGTATTCATCATATTCATGACTTGGAGAGACTGCTATTGGTCCCCGAGTTTCTGGCAGGTGGAAATGGAGAGATTGTCATTTCTAGTACGTCATGTCCCCAGTGATGCTGAATCACTTGAAATTCCAAACACCTGCATTGTCCCCCCTAAGGCTTCTTACTATCAGAATGCAAGACACTGCAGAGCTGTGAGACAGGCGATAAGAAGAGCCCACTGAGCCAAGAAAACAACAAATAACTTTGTAGAAACCTCTGGAAATTTAGCATTTCCAATCAAAAGCTTGTCTGCCCAGAGCAGAACTAAATCCTGCGCTCCAAATAATTAGGGGTGAATAAAGTTTTTATGGGAATGCAGGAGACCCTGAATCTTACCTTGAAATCACTCTTTCATCTAAGATTTCTGAGGCAGATTTACACAAAAATAAATACAAAGAGAAATAAAGTAGGCTTCATCATTAAAGACTGGCCAGCACCTGACACTGCAATAAGGACTCTATGGTCCTTGGTAGATTAAATTAACCCAGTTGAGACTGGACTGGCCCCAACCTCAGATTTTAGGATTGTGATTTTCTTTAGCTAGAAGCAATGATGAAAGGAATAAGAGAGATGCACAAAACATGAGCACACTTGCTTCCACACTTCTCATGCTGCTGCCTCTATTTGGAAAGCCTTTTTTGGAAAGCTCCACCCCATGCCCTCCAGAAATCTTCCTGGCCCTTTAAGATATTCTTGAGTGAAGATACCCTGATTTATAAATGCAGAGTAAGTTACTCCTTATTTTGTGCCTTCCATTTTAGATAGGTCCTTGTTGCATATTTTAGCTTCTTTAACATTATTTATTGGGTTTTTGAATTCACTAAAGAATGAATTTCTTAGAGACAGAGACCAAATCTTGCTCGTCTGTCAGATGAGTCTAACATAGGACCTGACAAACAATAGGTGTTTTATAACCAGGTACCTGAAAATATCACACATCATTTGGCCTTAACCTTTCTTTCAGCCTCAAATTCCACTAAACCCACATTGCCCTGCAATGTATCCATAATATACCACTCACTGACCTGTAAACATGCCATTTACAGGCAGACCCTTCTGCTTTAACCCACACTGTTCCCTTTGCCTGAATGTTCTCCAATCATTTCAAACAATGTAAATCTTCATCTTCCTCTGAGGTCTTATTTAAATACCACTTCTTCCACACAGTCTCCTCTTTACTTTCCATAATCTCTCACTGACCCCTTTCTTTGCACATGCTTCATCTTCTCTATGCACTGGTCTCCATCCTTTACGAGGGCAATAAACTCTCTGAAGGTGGGAGATAGGTTGTACTCCCTTTTCTGTCCAAGGGCACTCAGACAGATGTATGGATCCCTGCTTCTGACCCTACTAAACCTACTCCATCCTTTGTATTTTCTTTTTTTTTTAATTTTTTAATGTTTATTTATTTTCTGAAAGAAAAAGACAGAGCACGAACATGGGAAGGGCAGAGACAGAGGGAGACACAGAATCTGAGGCAGGCTCCAGGCTCTGAGCTGTTAGCACAGAGCCTGATGTGGGGCTTGAATTCACGAGTCGTGAGATCATGACCTAATCTGAAGTCAGACGCTCCAACCAACTGAGGCACTCAGGCACCCCAGCCTTTGTATATTCTAAGCTGCAAATCTGGGAAACATCTTAAACTCCTTTTTATCAGTTACCATTCTCTGTATTTCTTGAACTCATTGTCACTTTTCACTATCACTACCCTAGCTCAATGCCTTCCCATATTCTCTTTACCTAGAGGTCTCCATTTGCTTTCAATCATCTCTTTGCCTGTAGCTTCACCCACTCCCACCAAAGATCTTTCTTCCTACTATAGACTCTTAGAAACCTGAAGGTAAAGACTGTATCTTATTTTGTCTTTCCTTTTTGTTAAACAAACACTTCCAAGGATCTGGTGTGGGTTAGACTCTGTTCTAGTTTTGAAGACAGAAATGCAGGTGAGACTCTACCTGTGGTATGCTTTGACATATTGCAAAATTTTCAGAAATATTTATGGAAAGAATTAATAAAAAAAGTGATTTTTTAAGTGTATGGAACATAATCTTTCTCCTTAAAACTCCTCTGTGGCCCACATCTATTTGCTTAATTGATTTTTCAACAGTTACCAAAACAATTTAATGAGAAGTGAAAAGTCTTCAAGAAATCATCCTAAATAAACTAGATATAAATATTTTTTTAATTAACCCTTATCGGCACATGCACCCCAGTGTTTATAGCGGCACTATTGACAATAGCCAAAGTATGGAAAGAGCCCAAATGTCCATTGATGAATGGATGATAAAGAAGATGTGGTACATATATGCAATGGAATATTACTTGGCAATCAAAAAAGAATAAAATCTTGCCATTTGCAAGAACGTGGATGGAACTAAAGTATACTGTGATAAGCGAAATAAATCAGAGCAAGATGAATACCATATGACTTCACTCAGATGGGGAATTTAAGATACAAAACAGATGAACATAAAGAAAGGGAAGCAAAAATAATATAAAAATAGGGAGGGAGACAAATCATAAGAGACTTAAATACAGAGAACAAACTGAGGGCTGCTGGAGAGGGGTGTTGGTGAGAGGTAGGTTAAATGGGCGAGGGACATTAAGGAGGACATTTGTTGGGATGAGCACTGGGTGTTATATGTAAGTGATGAATCACTGAATTCTATTCCTGAAATCATTATTGCACTATATGTTAAATAATTTGGATGTAAATTTAGAAAAATAATAAAGATAAGAATTAAAAAAAATTGACCCTTGTCTTATACCATGCACAAAAAAAGTAACTCAAAATGGATCATAGTCCTAAATGCAAAATTGAAAATAATATAACTTCTGGAAGAAAACAGGGTAGACAGTCTTTGTGATTTTGGAATAGACAAAGGTTTGTCAGATATAACACAAATAGTACAAACCAAAAAGAAAAAAACCAAAAAAACTAGACTTTTGCACTTCAAAACATCATAAAGAAGATGAAACCATAAGCCACACACTAGTGAAATATTGACAACACATATATCAAAGAAGGAACTTATATTCAGAACACATCAAGAACACTTATAACACTATGTGTCAACTATACTTCAATTTAAAAGAGTTAAAAAGTTAAAAGTAAAACAATTAAAAGATAAAAAGTTACGATATATATTCTATCACTATGTATTGACTTAGAAATAAAAACATGTCTATCTAGAGTAATACATGAATGTTCATAGCAGCTTTATTAAATAATTTATAAAATAAATTTAAATGATGTATTTATTAAGCAGCCAAAAACTGGAAATAGCACAAATATCTATCAAAGGTAAATAAATAACTGTGATATATTTATATACTGCCATGGAATAGTACTCAGCAATAAAAATGAATGACTTACAGAAACTTGCAACAAACAGATGAACCTCAAAACCATTATGTTGAGTGAAAGAAGCCAAGTACAAATGGGTACATACTATATGGATCTATTTGTATCACATTCTAGAAAATGGAAACTAGTGTAAGCTATAGAAAGCAAATCAGTGGTTGCCTGGGACAGAGTGGGTAAGAGACAGATTACTTACATTTTCTATCAAACATTTTCTATTACTCCAGTAGTTTTCTCTTGCCCTAATAGAATATATTTGCTTTCTTGATTGTGGTAATGGTTTCACTGGTGTATTGATACGTCAAAATTCATCAAATTGTTCACTTCATACATGTGAACTTTATTGCACTTTTATGGTACTTTAAATATACCTCAACAAAGTTAGGAAAAATCTCGTAAGTTAGGTCCTTGGCTCACTCTGGCTTTATCTCCAAGCACTTCCCCCACATATTCATTTTATGTTCTAGCAGGATTGAACAGCATCTCATCCATTAAATACCACCTTCTTTATTACTTGTTAGACCCATGCTTTTTCATATGGTGTCTCCATTGAGGATAGTAAATTCATTCTCCTGTTCACCTGGAAAATTAACTATTCATCTCTCAAAACTCATTCACAGCCTGACATACAAGTTGGGGTTCAATAAATAATTTATCAACTTTGTGAATGGACTCAAATATGACCTTCTATAGGAAGCCAGCTCTGGCCCTCTGCGTGTATCCCCTGGAGTCATATACTCTTACGATTATTCACAAGTACCACCTCTATTCACTGTATCTGTTGTCATCCTCTATTGTTTTATGTGGGGTTCTAAGACTACTTCCCTACATGTAAACTCCCTGTGGACTTTGGTAGAATTCTAAGATAGCTTTCAAGATTCCTGTCCTATGTGTACACAAACCTTCTCCCAGTTATTCAATCAAATGCTAACCTAGGTGTTGCTATGAAAGGAGTTTCACAAATGTAATTAAGGTCCCAAATCAACTGACTTTAAGATAGGGAAATCATCTAAGTGGTCCTGACCAAATCATATGAATCGTTTTAAAGCTAAAAGTTTACTCCAGGTGAAATCATAGATTCAAAGCATGGGAAGGATTCAATGCACCATTGCCAGCTTGAAGATGGAGGGCACCAGGAGAGAAATAGGAGAGGCCTCTAAGTACTGAGCAGAGCCCCTAACTGATAACAAGCAAGGAAGCTGAGAAATCAGTTCTACAAGCCCAAGGAACTAAAATCAGCCAACAACCTGAGTGAGCCTGAAAGTGGATGTATTCCTGGGCCTCCAGATAAGTAATCAGAGTGTCCAACACTTTCATTTTCAGTCCTGTGATATCCTGAGCAGGGAACCCATTCACACTGTACCAGACATCTGAACTACAGAACTATTAGCCAATAAATAAATGCATTTGCATTCATTTGTTAGAATGATGCATGAAAGTAGTACAGGGACATAAATCACATCCTATTTATGTATCACATGGCTTCCCATGTAATAATATGGGAATAATATGTAATAATATGTTCCTCAGGCATATTTTTTTAAAAGAATGAAAAGAAGAATGAGAAGAAGGGAGAGAGGAATGAAGATAAGCTATACAAAGGAACAAAAGAGAAAGAGAGAAGAAAACATTTTAACTTCCAGAATAGTGGCTTTTTACCTTAGCTATATAGTATCATCCTATGGAGAGCTTCAAAAAATACTGGTGGTTGGGTCCCACCCCTAAGGATTCTGACTTAATTTATCTAGGTGTGGCTTGGGCATTAGAATTTTTCTAAATCTCCACAGATGATCATACTGTGCAGCCAATGTTGATAACCGCTACTATAATCTTTCTTATTTGAATTGACTTCTAGAATATAGTAGCTCAGCCAGAACTTCAGTGGATCAAGACCCCTGTGGAGTCTGGCTGGGTCTTCAATGTCAACCTCTAGAAAACTTGTGGCTCCTATTTGGGCACTATTCCACAATTAGCTCTTCCCATGATATTACTGGGCCTCACTCCTCACTCATTTCCAGGAGACATTAATTCATCCTTCTCTCCACTCATAGGTTCCTTAGTTTAGGTTTAAATAATAATCCCTTGGTATTTTAATAACTTCTCAGCTTCTTCCACTTTATAGCCTTTTTGGACCCTGTCGATCGCATAAATTTTTCTCTGCAGGATTCTCAACTGCAATCCACAGAGAAAACTTTCATAATGCTCTGATTAGAAATGGTGAAAGTCATTATCTGGATACTGCCTTTATCTATCAGCAACACCTAAACATCTTTCTCAGTTAAAAGAATTAATTTAACTTCAAATCAAAATTCTTTTAGGGAGGAATTTATAATGAAAACAAGACTAAAATAATATTCTGAGTTACATTGTGGTTTTTTTCCCCTTATTAACTGTATGTGATATCTGACAAGATAGTTAACCACTATTAATGAGTTTATCATCATTAAAATAAAGGAGTCTGTATTTATCTTATAGGGTTGTTATTAGACTCATAGTATGATTATGTAAAGATTTGTTACAACAGCTTAGGGTGTATGTGTGTTTGTGTGAACAAAAATATACAGATTGAAATTCACCCAATCCACTGGAATACCTATATATTTCAGGCACTCTCATAGGAAATTTTTAGAAAAAAATGTGAAATATTTCAACAAATACTTTTCTTGGGGAAAGTAAGAAGAATGGATGAGTAGGACACTCTACATAGCATGAAGATACCATTTATCTATGGGCTACTGATTCTTAGTCCAGCTGGTCTTTCAAAGATACCTGAGAGGGTAAAGGGAAAAGGGCATCCACATAAGTTTTAGACAAATCCCTTTTGGAACATATTCTATGTGTCAGAACCTAGGTAGTTATCTAAATAAATGATCTAAATAAATATGCAGAGCAACCCCATGAAACAAGTATTTTTACTCTCACTTTTGCAGATAACAACATTGAAATATAAAGATGAATTTGAACTTGGTCAAGGGCATCCTGGTGGTAAGCCATGGGGCTAAGATTTGAATGGGTTCTTTGCCTTGCCAACAAATAACATACTTGGTTTGAGTTACAAACATTGCCTTGAGATAACATCAAACTATAAAAAATAAAATCAACCAAGCACTACCCTTAAGGCTGAGAGAGGAAGATAGCAAAATCATACAATGGGGAACCCTCCATTTCAAATATAAAAACTAGCAGGGGAAGGTACTCACAGCTGGAAATCAATGACCGGGAAAGGACAAAATTGCATGGCAGAGGGACATGCCACTTAGGTAGCTGAAAGGAAGACGGAACAGAAAAGCTATTAGGAGAGATGGTAAGTCCTTTTTGGGGGTATTGTACCTGCAATGGTTCTCAAGCTTGAGAATATTCTGAAGGACATGTAAAAACACAGATTGTGGACCCTACTCCCAGAGTTTCTGATTCTGGATCTAGGTGAGGCCAGGGTATTTGCATTTCTACCAAATTTTCAGATGCTGATGTTGCTATCTGGACACCACATGTGATAACCACTCTACTAGAAATATACAGCTGTGGCTGACAGGACAAGCAGATCTCTTTGGAGACTCAGGTCACTGAAGATAGATTACAGCAGTGTTTAAGAGTGTTAGTGTGAGCACTGTAGCTAGTCTATCTTATTTCAAAAGATACTCTATTACTTACCAGGTGGTTGATCTTGAGTAATTCACTCAATTAATTTTTCCCTCAGTTTAGATGATAGGGAGAGGCAGAACGGAGGGTGGAGATGGATATATGCAGAGCATTGCTTGGCACACAGGAAACCAAGAGATAGCTATCATTATGCATCAATATGGTAGGGATATGGTATGATGAACATGAGGATGGTCCACCCAAATCCCTCTTCAAAGAGCACTTGTTGCTAAGCTGTGGAGAGTGCTCCCAGCAGACACACTCCAGCTGCCAGTCCCTTCAAAGATTGCCTTGGATGCAGAAAGACACCTTGCCCAAGGTCAAGTACTCCCAGCTACAGCCGCATCCAATGATCGTTGAGACAGATATAAAAACCTAGTCATTTTTGCCCAGTGCAGGACAGTTCTGACCACCACTCTAGTCTAGAGCTTCTTGTGGTGTCAGCTGAAGCTTCTCAGTCTGCTTTGCAGCTTGAACCCTCCCTTTGCTCAATTCTCTTTCCTTCCTTCCCCTTCTCAGGGATTGGGCCCAAGGATTCTCCCATCCAAACATATTATACACTAACCTACATCTCAGAGTCTACTTCCTGGAGAACTCAACATACAACACGTTGAGCCCTTTGAGGCCAAAGTTACAGGATTTGATGGGGGGAGTGCGGGTTAAATCAAAACCCTCAGACCTAATTCTTGGGTTGGTGTCTGACTTCACAAAAACTTCTAATGAATAACTGCATCTTAGTATATGGACTGTTGGCATTTAATCATCAAATGCCTATAGGTTATTGTGAAGACCAACAGAGATAGGGAAATGAGATTTGCAGATGTTAGGTAACTCTTATCTGCACCTAATGTTAAATAACTTACCATGAATAAAATCTAGGTATGTCTGATTCTGAAGGCTATGCTTTCATACATAATTCTTTCTTGCTCTGGTTTCTCATTAAGGTTAAACACTAGCATCATTTTTTCACAGAGTGAAAGACTTGGGGCTTAGGAAAGCTTTCCTGATTGAAGCAGGTAAAGTTCTGCATAGAAAGCTGCTGTCTCCCAAGTGTTTCTGAGCCCCAAAAAACTTTGGGAGTCATTGGTACTAGGTACTCACAAGATTAGGTAGAACTCTCCTTACTGTTAGCTTGAGGTGGGAGGGGACTCTGTGACATTTGACGAGGGCCCAAGATTTGTGAATTTTGTGACTAGCTGTATGTTGCTAATGTAGATTCTAAAATCAGATATGTAGAAGGGATATTCCAAGCACATGTGCACATTTTACTATCCTGTGGGACACTGGTCCCTGACCCCAAATGGGAACTCCTGCATTGTTGATCTGTAACAGGTACAAGAATGGGGACAAATTCGGCTTACAGTGGGCAGATCTAGGAGGCCCAGATCAAAAGCAAGATTATGGCCTCGTTGGCACTTTACTCCAGGCCAACACTCTAATCTTGGTCCTCTAAATATTACTACTTCAGTGGTGAGAACAGACAGTGAAAGTTAAATCCAAAAACAGAAATTTTCTCCCTAAAACCTAGGGCAGCTGGCCAAATCCTCCTCCTTTTCCCCCAAACTTAACCATAATGGTTTAGTGCCAGCTCAGCCACTTTTTTTCTATTAGGTGTATTGCAGGAAGGTAATATTTCCTCACTTCCCCATGTTAAACTCAGAGAAGGCAAGAGAAAAACTGATGAGACCCCCCCCAAAAAAAAAGAATTTCCCCACAGAAAACTGAGTTTTAGTCTCTTTGCTCAGCACACCAAATATTCCCCAACCACCATTCCCTAATAATATATTTGAACTTGACCCTTCCATATTGGCATTCCTCCTTAGGGAGAGAGGAAGAGGTGGTGTTCCAGCAAGTTCTAGAAGCCAGGAAACCCAAAGATAACAGAGACCTAAGATACATCACTGTATCCTTTGAGGAAAAGGCAGGTCTGAGTTCAGAGTTTACTTGTTTTTCTACTTTCATAGCATCAGTATTCCCTCACCTCCTTCTCCTGTTCCTTCTCCCTCATTCCTTGTTCCTTCCCTTCATCCTTTCTTCTTCTTGCATCTTTCTACCTTTCTTCTTGCCTTATTGTCAATTGTTGCCTTCCAAAAGCATTAATTGAGGATCTCCAAGAAGGAATACTACATAGAGGTTAAGATGAGAGTTAGAATAAGAAGACAATCTGCTTCACACATTTAGTGTGGGACCCAGGGCAAAAATGTTAGCCTGGCTGATCCTCTGTTTCCTCATCTGAAAAATGCAAAAGATCATTTTGATATCACCACCACAGATTGCTTAGAAAATTAAACAGGAGAATATGTATAACTTAGTATGGTGCCTGGTTCAGAGAGATTAGATTTCATTATCATTATTTGGAATTGTAATAGCAGTGGTATTGCTATTACTGAATGGACTAGCCATTGCTGATGCAAAGGTGACTGAGGAAGCTTCTTCCTTGGCCCCTCTAGCACTTTTCAGATAGCACAATTGTCTCACTAGCAGAATAAGCCATTTTATAATTCAACAGTGATTCTCAACATTTGTGCATTAGAATAACCTATTATGCTTTTAAAACTACCTTTACCTGGGCTCCATATCTCTTTGGACAAACTAAAATATTGACAAAAAATTTTACCAAGGAATTAAAGACTTATGGTATTTTCAGCACTTTATTTTTTAGTACTTGATGTTCAAATAAATTTAATCCCTGAAGATATTTACTTTCCCACTGTTACATCTAATTTATTGATTTTTTAAATTTTTATTTAAATCAAAGTTAATTAACATATAGTGTAATATTGGTTTCAGGAGTAGAATTTAGTGATTCATCACTTACATATAACACCTAGTGCTCATCCCAACAAGTGCCCTCCTTAGTATCCATCACGCATTTAGCACATGTCCCCCGACTACCTACCCTCAAAATGAGCAACGCTCATTTTGTTCTCTGGTTTTAAGAGTCTCTTATGGTTTGCCTCCCTGTTTTTATCTTATTTTTCCTTCTCTTCTCCTATGTTCATGTGTTGTATTTCTTAAACTCCACATATGAGTGAAATCATATGGTATTTGTCTTTCTCTGACTTATTTCGCTTCTCATAATACATTCTAGTTCCAACTCTGTTGTTGCAAATGGCAAGATTTCATTCCTTCTGATCACCAAGTAATATTCTACTATATATATATATATATATATATATATCATACACCCTATCTTCTATATATATATATATATATATATATATATATATATATATATATATCATACACCCTATCTTATATATATATATATATATATATATATATATATATATATATATATATATATATATCATACACCCTATCTTCTTTATCCATTCATTAGTCAATGGACATTTGGGCTCTTTCCATAATTTGGCTATTGTTGATAATGCTGCTATAAACATTGGGGTGCATATGGCCCTCCAAATCAGCATTTTTGTACCCTTTGGATAAATACCTAGTAGTATAATTTTTGGGTTGTAGGGTAGCTCTATTTTTAATTTTTTGAGGAACCTCCATACTGTTCTCCAGAGTGGCTGCACCAGTTTGCATTCTACCAACAGTGCAAAAGTGTTCCCCTTTTTCTACGTCCTCGCCAACATCTGTTGTTTCCTGAGTTGTTAATTTTAGCCATTCTTACAGGTGTAAGGTCGTATCAACATCACTCATCATCAGGGAAATACAAACCAAAACCAGACATTATTATTATTTTTAATAATCTCCATGAGTAATTATGATGCAGACTTACAAATGTGCCACTAGAAGTTGACTAAACTAGTATGAGTAATGAATCTAACTGTGTTTGGGTAGAAAGTCTTCTTTGACAATATTAATACTCACTTTTATAGTTGTTTTAATCTGTAAGCTATCTCATCATGAGGCATTACAGTATTATGGGCCTGAAGTCCAAAAGACTAGGCTTTTATTAAGCTCCCTACTCATCTGTGAAATAAGAATAAGAATGGTATTACAATTCATTCATTCCAAGGCAAGTATTCACTGAGTCCTCTATATTGTTTTAGGTCCATACAACAATGAATAAAACAAGTCTCCATTTTCATAAAGCTCACATTCTAGTGGGTGGGGAAGGAAACTCATAATACACATAAAGCACTTGGCAATAGTATCTGACATACTTAATATGATACTATTTATCACATAAATATTTTGTGTGTATCAGATATGTGACAGGTTGTTCTACATGTTGCAAATAAAGAGAACGAGACAGGGTATCTGCTTTCACAGAGCCTGATTGTAGCAGAATAATAAGTGTATAAGACAAATTCCACTATATATATAAATATATGGGTTATATATGCAATATATATATATATAAATATATGGGTTATATATGCAATATATATATATATATATATATATATATATATAGAGAGAGAGAGAGAGAGAGAGAGAGAGAGAGAGAGCAGAGAAGCTAAAATATAATAATGGGATAGTAAGTGCATCCTTTAGTATGCTTTCCATTGCAAGGAACAGGAAACTCAAATAAAATTGGCTTAGATAATAAAGGAGCTTTATTGGTAACTTAAAGCCTGATGATAGAGTAAGAATTAAGCATGGTTATTCAAGGACCTGGCTTTGTCTATCATTCTTCTCTCTGTCTGTCGGCTTTCCTTTGTATGTCTGCCTCATCTTCAGGCAGTTCTTATTGTTCACAAAATGGCTGCCAGGAGTACCAGATAGGCTTCCCTGGCAGTCACTTCCCATAATCATTGAACAAAAATCCTATGCTGTGCACCCTGCCAATGAACAAATTCCTGTAACTAGGGCAATGGCATGAGTTAATCGGCTTAGGACTGTGTTATTTGAACTAACACAATCTTGATTGAAAATTTAGTCCCATCCTCCTCTCCAGTTTTCACTTCAGTTAGTTATTGGGTCAGGGCAAAATTTAGGATAGTCATGGTGTCTCTGAGGAGGTGATCTTTGAGATGAGATTTGAATGTCAAAGAAATATTTAGCCCTTGGAAGATCTGGGAGAAGTCCATTTCATGCACAAAGAGGGAAGTATAAACATCCATGTATTAGTTGCTAGGGCTTCCATAACAAAGGACCAGGGATCAGGTGGCTTAAACAACAAAAACTTATTTTCTTACAATTCTGGCAGCCAGAAGTCCAAGATCAAGGTGTTGGCAAGTTTTGTTTCTTCTGAGACCTCTCTCCTTGGCTTACAGATAGGATTGACTCCCTGTGTCTTCATATAGTCTTCCCTCTGTGTCTGTGTTCTAGTATCCTCTTCTTATAAGCACACCAGTCATATTGGGTTAAGGTACACCCTAATGGCCTCATTTTAACTTAATTACCTCATTAAAGACCCTATCTCCAAATGCAATCACATACTCAGGCACTGGGGGATTAGGGCTTCAATACATGAATATTGAGAGGAATATAATTCAGCCTTCATGTGAAAAAAAAAAAGTTGGAATATCTGAGGAACAGGCAATCCAGTGTGGCTAGAAGAGGGTAAACAGGGAACTGTTAGTACAAGGTGACATCAAAGAGGTAGGCAGGGTTCCATTCACCTAGGGCCTTGCAGGAATGGAATGTATTTGGATTTTACAACTACAAATTGTAGTTGGTATTGTGGTTGTTATTACATCCAAAAAAACTATGTATGAAAAATCAGGAATCCTAATTGAAGGAAGAAATAACCATGTTTCTACCAAAAGGGTACAGTTGGTTGCATTTATAGCAATTAAATAATTAAACAACTCCTGCCAACTGTCTGACCAGGTAGAGTGATAGAAGACCACACTTTGAAAAGCCCAGCTGCCTCTCTTTAAATTGGTTGACTGTATGAATAATTTAAATACAAAAATGGGACAGAGCAGTTCTCAAGTAACCTATAATCTATCCCCCTCCATAATACCCCCCTACACACACTGTCAACCCACCTGTGTTTGGCACATTTCCATGGTAACTGCCATGCTATTTAACTGCTGGATTGTGTTTTTAATATGGTGATTTAACATCTTCCATGTGGGTTAAACTGGATACAAAAGGCTGCAACAGCTTAGTCATGTAGGATAAATTTTATGAAATTTTCAGTAGTTTCACTAAGCCATTTTTCTTCATAATTTTTAAAGAGATTTATTGCTGAAATCAAGAATTTAGCTCAGGATGGTACTTGAAATGTGCTTGTCTCCTAGGGGAAATTTTTTTTTCCAAAATGGCAGTGTAGCCTTAGGCATTTTCTCAACCCTTAGAGAGAGAGAGAGAGAGAGAGAGAGAGAGAGAGAGAGAGAGAGTGATGGGATATAGTCAGAGGCCTGGCAGAAGGTGTCAAAATTGCAGATGTAGAACCAAGAATCTGATGCTAATGAAGCAGGATGGGAAAACAGTTAAAAGAACTTGCTGAAGGTTGGCAATAAGACTAGTTATTTCAGAGTATGCCTGGGGATCCCATGAATCTGTCTCTTAAATCAACACTATTTAGAGCAAACACACCTGGGGACTCCCCTTCTTCCAGCCTCTGACCACTCTCCAAATTCCTATTCAGTTGCAACCTTGAGGGTCAGCTAAAACCATATTTTGGTTGTTGTTATTAGCTTCTCGTTTCTAACAAACTATGAGCTCCTAAATTTGTCAGAATTATTTCATCAGTGTGGAGGCCGCTGTGAACTGCCTATTCAGCATGCATCCATGGGCCTCCTACAATTACTTCTCACTGGGCTTCTATTTTGATTATGAGGACTGACTGTGGAGGGTGCCCAGAGTGTCTTGAAGACACACTCTCCTCAGAGCATGCAGAAGTTGCACCCAGATGAGCGGGATAAAACTATGGATGCCATGGAAGCTGCCACGGCCTTGGAGAAGAACCTGAACCAGGCCTTTCTGGATCTGCACAGACTCCTATCTCTGTGACTTCCTAGAGAGCGATTTCCCAGTCATTTCACCTAGCTCCTAGAGAGCAGGTGAAACTTATCTACCTGACTAACTTCCGAAGGCTGGCCAATTCCCAGGCTGGGCTGGGTAAGTATCTCTTTGAAAGGCTCACCTCCAAGCACGTCTAGAAGCCTCTGGAGCTCAGCAGCCTTTGAGGGGTCCCTCTGCATTCCCCTGGTGTCAGAGCTTCTGCTTGAGCCTCTCTCTGCAGCCACCAGGCAGCTTTTTAACCACCTTGTAGCCTTTTCCCAAACTTTAGGATCAAATGAAATAATAAAACTTTTGTAGCAGGAAAAAAATAATAAAAAGATGGTTATTTCAAAATCACCTGCAGAAATTTTTAGAAATACAGATTCAAGTCCCATCTCCTGTCTATTCCAAAGATTCTTATTCCATCAGTCTGGGGTGAGAGTTGGAAATCTATGTTATTTTCATGCATCCTAGGTTATTCCAATCTTGTCCACTTTAGTAACCATTTTTTTTCAGCAGTGAACACTGAAGTGTGGTCCCCAAACCACTTGCATAGGATCACCCAGGGAAATGGCTAAAAATTCAGATTCCTAGCTCCCCTTTTTGTCCTGGTAGGTCATAAAAATAGGGTTAAGGCAACAAGAATATGAAATTTTTGACAGGCATCTCTTGCAACTCATAAAATTGAGAAGTTTTGCCATGAAGTTGGATTAATTAAGCAACCTGCTTTTAGAAGTGAGCACTAGAAACCCAGAAAGAAAATTAGGAGACTGTCCCAAAGACACATGGTTATCCAATGACAATGTCCAGTTCTTCTTGGGTACTCTGGGAACATGACTCATCTGTGTTCAAAAACATTGGAGGAGTATGTTTGGGAGTAGTTGCTTTTAGCTTCAATAGGGAGTAATAAAGGAACACTAGGTAGAACTGCTTCTCAAAGAGCTCAGAAAATTCCAGCTTAGACAGAGAGGTGAGACATACTCTAATGAAACAGAGAAAAACTTAAGGCAATGTGAAATGAACTAAATTTGTGAGAAAGTTAAGGCAATGTGAGGTGAACTACATTTGTAATTCTGAAAACTAGCCCTATAGGAATTCTGAAGAGAGAAAAAGATAAATCCATGTGGGCTAGACTAGTCTTGGAAGGCTTCCTAGAAGAAGTGATACTTGAGCTCAGTTTTTAGATAAGACAAAAAGTGCAAACAGTAGCATATTTCTACATGTGGGGAGTACAAGAGAGTAGTGATGTAGACCAGTACAGATTAGGATAAAAATCCAATGAGTTACTTTCAAAAAGCTGCCAATTATTCACCTGAGAATATCTGTTTTCCCCTTTGATTTCTCATCTGTAGAATGTACACATTGAATGAGATCATGTATGAATATGCATAACAAATCCAGTCAACAAATACCAGTCCTACCCTCTACATCTCCTTCAATACGAAAACAGCAATCACACATAATGTGAAACTATGATTTTTTTTCTTGTTCCACATGCTAGAGAGAAGATGGTCTTCCAATCTCATCACTTTTGCCAGATGTTTTTGAAAAGGTTTCGCTCCAGCAAACTATTTTATTGCTTTTTAAATGTTTTATAATACATGTCTGAACTTTCTGAATTACCATCTTCAAAATTTAGATGGGACTTAAAAGGGAATAATTTCTTTAAGACTTAAAATTAAGTGACAGGGTGTGACCAAGACACTCTAGTACTAAAAATGTTTACTGGATTAATGGAATATATATATAGTTATAGTTACAGTTGTTACAGTTATAGTTATAATAAATATTTTTACATAGATATATAAAATTATTTGATCTTCGGTGTTTTCTGATTCTTATAGGATTCCATCAATCATCTTAGGTATTTGTTTTCTTTAGATTTTACTATCAACTTCCTTGCCAATAAAGATCCTGGGATCTACAAATTATTAACAAGTCATCTCCTAGTCAAGATTTGGGAGGCATCACCAGACCACTTTAGACCTCTGGGTAGTCAGGTACAGTGAAAAATGCAAGGGGATGTGAAAGTCAAATAGAACTTGGCTTGAAACCTGGCTTTGCCAAACCCTCTGACAGTGTACCCTGATCATGGTACTCAAACTAACATTCAAGTGTAATATGTACAAGAAAAGGAAAATAACACATGTGTTGCAGGGTTGTGTTACCAGGAACCATTCTCCTATAGCACAGTACTATATGTGGTACTCAATAAATATGTATAAGAGAGAGAGAAATGTGAGAGAGGGAGAAGGGAGAGATACAGAGACGAGAGAAAGAGAGAGAGAGAGAGAGAGAGAGAGAGAGAGAGAGAGAGAGATTGTATTGAAATCAAGGCACATTTGGGACCTTTAGAAATGTAAAAGACAGCAGAGATCATTTAGGACATTTTAGAAATGTTGTTAATTGCCAATTGATAACATTGGCATTGCATGCATCAGATCTTGGAAATTAGACACGGACCCCTGCTAATCTAAGCCTGACTGAGAGGTGATTTCACAAAGCTTTCCTAAGAGCCCCAGTATTGCAATGTTTTATCTAGGCCACTGCCTTCTAACACCATGGCAACGTATGTAACAAAACAGATTGGAGAAGAGGTTGCTGATACTTATCCAGAGGGGGTGGGAGTGCTTTGTCTCCTTAGTTACTCCATGAACCACAGCTCCAACAAGACTATCCAGGCTTGAGATTTAAATATACCAAGTTATATGAACTTTATTTCATTTTACATCCCTTTCCCAGACAGCAATCTAATTCACAAAGGCCTGCAACTGGTCATAAACAAAGATACCTCAGGTAAGGTATTCTAAGTGATTAGGGGAACAGAGTAAATTAAAAAAAGAAAAAAGGAATCTGAGCAGAAACAACAAATCCACATAGGGCCATTCATAGCTGTTCTGTTTAAGGAGATGATGTTAGCCAATGTGGGTAGAGATCAGGGCTCAAATTTAAATATTTTCTGCCCCATCATATTTCAATTCAGTTAGAATATTATGATTAATATTAAGCAGCATAATTTGGCCTCTGCAACTTAAAACTCATTAATATTCCTAAAATAAGTATTAAGGCAAAATATATGCATTCCCAGAACATCAGAAGCAAAAGATCTACATATTGAGTCTCATCCTCTTCGAAGAAGCCAGACTACAAACTTGGGGCCCAGAGGCTAAAGTCATTCCCTAGCTATTTGAATCATAGTAAAATAGCCTTCTGCCATTTCCTTCAGCAGGCATATATAATAAAGACTTTTAATTAAAAAATAAATTCTAATAAATTATGGGTGATGTCTAACTTAATTATATGCAATTAACTTTTACCTTACAAAATTACGATTTTTTCTGTTTGACCTTCCCCTGAAAACACTTTGGCTTAGCAATCTAGAACAGATTAAACAAACATTTCACCATCAGAGATAATGGGAGGACATGCCTATAACACTAACCAGCTGATTGCTATGGCATTTCTGAGCTGCTATCCCAAACTAAGATGAATTTTTTATGTTTCTGTCTTTCTACATATTTTCATGAGAACATCACATAAGAAAGTTATAGGCATATTTTTTAAAGGATCTATTTATAAGGTACAGATGCTCAGCACAGAGAACTCAGTATCCCGGTCCAGCAGGGAGCCTCAGGTGCCCACACAATGCAGTGCTAACTGCTCTTTCCTTCACTGTCCCCCAACCTCCTCAGATTCCATAAGACATCTTGAGAGGGAGGTATATCGTAGGATAGAAGGGGGTAGATTTCTATTCAGAACAGCCTCCTCAGAAGATGAATTTGTACCCTGAGCAATAAGTTCTGCCCTGCTCTGTTTTTCAGAACCATGAGTAATGCACAAGAGCTAAGAGGCTGGAGGAAAGCTCTGGATGGTGTGGGCTGCATCACAGACAAGCCTGCTCAAGTCCTGACTATTGAGCATGGAAATTTATGTATTACCTTTGAGTGTACTAACTTCTTATCTGCCCAAGAGAATTTCTTTTTGAAAGCATACAAATAGAGTTAATAGAGTCAGGGATAGAGTCTGTTCTTTAAGCACTGCACTCCCTTTTATCCTAATGATACAAAAGTTTCTTCTTGAAAAAGCCACATTTAAGTGGTAGAGTTTCAGGTAGCTCCCTGGATTGAAGTTACTGCCAAAGTCACTCAGGTAATCTAATATAATGATCACAGATACATCCTTCTTATTATGAGAAGGAAAAATAAAAGAACAGACCAGTTGAAAAGCATCTTACCTCTGACTGTAGATCAGTATATGAGTTTTAGCACTACCACCTTGCTTGGTGAGTCTAGGTGAGCCCTTTAACCTTTTTGGGACTTTGTTACTCATTTGACAAAAAAATAACTTGGAAGAGCTGATTAATAAGGTTCTTTCCTGCTTTAAGTTCCACAAGTATATGTTCTACTAACTCATACCCCCTTCCCCCATTACTGTCCTATCATCTGACACTAGCAGCAACAGTGTCTTACACTGTGCCTTGTGCTTTACTTGCTTTATTTTATTTCTTTCTTACAATAAACTTTTAAACTAGATGTTATTCAAGTGACCACATAATAGGTAGAAAACTCGAGACTCAGAGATGATAAGCAGTTTGTCAAAGGTCATGTGGCCAGTAAGTAGCCAAACTTGGATCTGAACCCATCTATTTATTTTGAAAACTACATTCTTAGGTCCAAAGCTGTATTACCTCCCTTCTTCTGAATGATTGGTACACGATATCTTCCTCTGCATAAAGTCTTCTGATAGATAGGGCTAATTGTACACATATGTTTCTGTGGGCTGAGCAAAAGGGATAGTACCAAGTGCAAGCACAACTGTTTTGATTAAGCCTTTAAGGGGTCCACGAGGAGGAGAATTTCTCAGACTACAAATACAGCAAGAACATCAGACCCCAAATATAAATAAATATATATATATATTTATATATGTATGCATGTGTGTATATATACGTACACACACACATATATACATAGGTGTATGTATATATACATACATATATGCATTCACATGTACATATATGTATATATGTATATCTCAAATATAAATATATACATATTTATGTGTGTGTGTGTGTGTATGTATGTTTCTCTCTCTCTTTCATATCCTTTGTTGCAGAAATGTCTGTAATATCCTGGAAAGGTTGTTATGACAATGAATTTAGTAAATATTCTGATGTGAACCTACATACAATATTTAGAAAAGATATTAATGTTTGAACTCCCAGAATCAAGAATCAAATCCAGTCATCTGAGAAGAAACATTTTGACTATTGTAAAAGAAGCCATGTTTTTTAAAAGTTAAAAACAACTTCCATATAAAAAAAATAACTCAAAATATTTAAAATTCTTCATTTCAAAAAATACTTTTAGGGTAGCCTGGGTGGACCAATCAGTTAAGTGTTTGACTTTGGTTCAGGTCATGAACTCACGGCTCGTGGATACGAGCCCCGTGTCGGGCTCTATGCTGACAGAGACTGTAGCCTGCTTCAGATTCTGTCTCCCTCTCTCTCTGCTCTTCCCCCATTTGTACACTGTCTCTCTCTTTCTCTCAAAAATAAATAAACATTAAAAAAATAAATACTTTAAAAAGTGAAATAGATGATTTTTAGCAAAGTTATGGGCAGGATAGAAGAAGCAACTAATTTAAACCTGTAATAACTGTGATAATTGTGAGAAGAGAAACAAATACTGCCCAGGACTAATAAGAATGAAATTAAGCTCTAACATTTACATAGTACATGAGTTACAATGCTCCAAATCCTGAGATGGTATATATTAATCCTAACTTTGCCAGTTTTATCCCAATGCAGCATACAGCTCAACACTTCACCAGGTCAGAAGTATAGATTCAATCTTGGAAGAGGGAAAGTCAGTGAAATATTTCACAAAAACAATTATATCAACAATACTGTATTCTTTTTAATATTTGTATTTTTTCATTTTCCATTGTACTTGTTTACCCTATAATGTTTATTTTAAAGCTAGATATATTATTAGCCATTGGATTTCTCACTAAGAAACTATCTATTCTAAACAATATCTATTTTAGGAAATATCTATTTCTAAAGAGACCAAAAGAGTTAAAAACGATCTCTATGTTTTTCTCACTTTTCATTAACTAGGAACAATGTGCTAGCCTGTAAGCTCTGTAAGAACAGGGACCTTCATCAATTAGGCTGATTGATGCTTATGAGCCTAGAATGTGTACCTGGCACACAGTAGGCACTCAAAAAATAATCGGTGGAAAACTGGCTACATAATTATTATCATAAATTATTATCAGAAGCTTACTCTCTCTTCTAAGTCATTTGTTGCTCAGTGAGCAAAAATGTACTATACTTAGAAGTGTTTTGTTATATAAAGAAGAATCTGTCTGACATCTTGAGGTATTGCTGTCACTAAACTCAAATGACCATGTCACCCAGGTACTAATTCTTAAAAGTCCCAGAACAGTAGACAATTTGTTCCAATGTTATATTCTCTCTGAACACAGAAAGTAACTGGCAGCTTCTCTGAATAGAATACGAAATCTAGATTCATTTAGATGCAAAGTAACAGAACCCATTTCTACCAGCGTAAGAAAAATAAAGACTTTAATTACACAGTTCTAGAGGCAACTTGGAGCAGACAAGAGCAGGATGTATAGACAGGCATCTCTAGTTTCTGGAACCAGATCCTCTATTTAGAAACACATGGAGGTTATTTCCTCATTCATGTGGATATGCTTTCACTGTTTTCACTCAATAGAATGGACCCAATGTCTGTAACAGTGCCAAACATGTGATAGGGTATGCTGCAAATATTTTTGAATGAATGAATGAATGAATGAATGGCATATCTTTTTTCTCCATCAATGTGGAGGAGAAATGGCTATATGGAATAGTTTTTGATTCCAGCACCACTGACTCATTAACTAGTATCTTTGCTTCACAATTTTAAATTCTTAGGAAAAGAATCTGGTTGACTCAACTTCATAATGGATCGACTCCTTCTTGGGTAAGGGTCTACCCCTTGTCTAATCAGCTCTTATGAGTGATCCCCACTAACAGGGAGATAGGTTCTCAGAAAATAGGGCATTACCTAGGCAGGTGTTCTAAAAATTATTTGCCAAAATGGTGGCCAAGTATTTGCAAAGATGGCTACAATAATCCCTGTCCAAAGGCCACTGTGCAGTGTGACTTTGTTGCTTCTTCCACCAAGAACAAGGGCCCATTTCCTGCCTCTTGTATCTAGGCTACTTTTATGACTTGCTTTGAGTGGCAGAATATGGGGAAACTAATGGTGTGGAAGTTCCTAAGCCTAATTCTCAAGAGACATGGTGCCACCACCACCATGTGAAAAATCCCATATTTGCCTGTTGGATACAGGGAATCCTATTGCAAGCCAGAAAGAACGACCACATATGAAAACAAGGTTGTGCTAGACCTTCCAGCCCCAGTTGAACTATAACTGCTGCATGTAACTGGCCCCAAGTGAGACCAACAGAAGTACTATGAGCAAATCAAAAAGTCTGTGCTTTAACCCTTTAAGTTTTGGGGTGGTTTATTATGCAGAAATGAATAACTGATGCAAATTTTCATAAATTTTAGTAACTTTCCTTGTTCTTCATCTGATTAAAAAGGTGCTAAAGCTAAGTCTGGAATTAGTACCAAGGCTTTCATTCATATATTACCACTAATCTAGGTTGCCTGATTTAAAAACAAAAACAAACAAACAAAAGAAATACAAATGGGAAAGAATTGAAATTTGCCTTGGTACTAAAATGGAAAGAGACTTAGCCTTGTATTCTGGTTCTGATGCTTACTAGCTATTCTAATACTTATGCTCCCTGGACTTCAGTTTAATTATCTGTTAAATGGAAATAATTATATGTATATTTCAGGCAGAGCTGTGAACCTCATCTACTATACAATATGCACAACCATTATTGTGGGGGTCTTGTTAAAATTAAATTAGATCATTTATTTTAAAAATATGTTAAATGTGTGGTACCATGTTAGTATTCAATGTAGGAATAAATTCTATCTTTAAAAGCATATTGCAAAGCTCAATTTATTGCTGACAGAATTTTAAGCACTAAGTAAGGTTTGAGGACAGAGATGGGGAAAGACCTTTTAAACCAAAAAAGTACATTTGTGTGTGTCCTCTTCCCTACCAGAAGATAAATCAGATCTGGCATCCAACCCCAGATGCTTCCTAGCAAGTGAAAGCAGCAGTCCGGCTCTCTTTCAGAAAAATGACACCCCCACTACCATCTAGTAAAGCATTCTCCAGAGCTTGGTCCTGGGAAATCCTACCCTACAATAAGGTCTTCAAAAGTGTGGTTTCCTGGTGGGATCCTGGGAAGATGGCGGCGTAGGAGGACGCTGGGCTCACCACGCGTCCTGCTGATCACTTAGATTCCACCTACACCTGCCTAAATAACCCAGAAAACTGCCAGAGGATTAGCAGAAAGGAGTCTCTGGAGCCAAGCCCAGACAAGAGGCCCACGGAAGAGGGTAGGAAGAGCGGCGAGGCAGTGCGCGCTCCACGGACTGGCGGGAGGGAGCTGGGGCGGAGGGGCAGCCTGCCGGCCAAGCAGAGCCCCAGAGTCTGGCTTGCAAAAGCAGAGGGGCCGGTCGGAGTGTGTTCCAACAGCAAGCGGGACTTGACATCTGGAAGGTTATAAGCTAACAGCTCTGCTCGGAGAACGGGAGGGCTGGAGGACAATGGGAGGGAGAGTTGTTGAGCCCCGGACGACAGAGCTCAGCTTGGCAGGGAACAAAGGCGCTCACCAGTGCCATCTCCCTCGCCCATCCCCCAGCCAAAATCTCAAAGGGAACCAGTTCCTGCCAGGGAACTTGCTTGCACCTCGCAAACACCCAACACTGTGCTTCTGTGGATCCATCCCTCCAGCAGGTCTGACTCCCTCCTGGTGCCTCAGGGCCCCTCCCGAAGCGGATCTCTGAAGGAAAAGCGAGCTGAGCCTGCCCCTCCCGCCCCAGTGCACATTGCCAATCCACCCCAGCTAATATGCCAGATCCCCAGCACCACAAGCCTGGCAGTATGCAAGTAGCCCAGATGGGCCACGCCACCCCACAGTGAATCCCGCCCCTAGGAGATGGGAAGAGAAGGCACACACCAGTCTGACTGTGGCCCCAGCGGTGGGCTAGGGGCAGACATCAGGTCTGACTGCGGCCCCGCCCACCAATGCAAGTTATTCAAGACAGCACAGGGGAAGTGCCCCGCAGTCCTGCTCCACTCCAGGGACTATCCAAAATGACCAAACAGAAGAAATCCCCTCAGAAAAACATCCAGGAAATAACAACAGCTAACGAACTGATCAAAAATGATTTAAACAATACAACAGAAAGTGAATTTAGAATAATGGTCATAAAATTAATTGCTGGGCTTGAAAACAGTATAAAGGACAGCAGAGAATCTCTTGCTACAGAGATCAAGGGACTAAGGAACAGCCAGGAGGAGCTAAAAAATGCTATCAACGAGCTGCAAAATAAAATGGAGACAACTACGACTCGGATTGAAGAGGCAGAGGAGAGAATAGGTGCTCTAGAAGATAAAATTATGGAAAAAGAAGAAGCTGAGAAAAAGAGAGATAAAAAAAATCCAGGAGTATGAGGGGAAAATTAGAGAACTAAGTGATGCACTAAAGAGAAATAATATACGCATAATTGGTATTCCAAAGGAGGAAGAAAGAGGGAAAGGTGCTGAAGGTGTACTTGAAGAAATAACAGCTGAGAACTTCCTGGATCTGGGGAAGGAAAAAGGCTTTGAAATCCAAGAGGCACAGAGAACTCCCTTCAGATGTAGCTTGAATCGATCTTCTGCACAACATATAATAGTGAAACTGGCAAAATACAAAGATAAAGAGAAAATTCTGAAAGCAGCTAGAGATAAACGTGCTCTAACATATAAAGGGAGACCTATAACACTCGTGACCAATCTCACTAATGAAACTTGGCAGCCAGAAAGGAATGGCAGGAGATCTTCAATGTGATGAAGAGAAAAAATATGCAGCCGAGAATCCTTTATCCAGCAAGTCTGTCATTTAGAATAGAAGGAGAGATAAAGGTCTTCCCAAACAAACAAAAACTGAAGGAATTCGTCACCACTAAACCAGCCCTACAAGAGATCCTAAAGGGGATCCTGTGAAACAAAGTACCAGAGACATCGCTACAAGCATGAAACTTACGGACATCACAATGACTCTAAACCCATATCTTTCTATAATAACACTGAATGTAAATGGACTAAATGCGCCAACCAAAAGACATAGGGTATCAGAATGGATAAAAACACAAGACCCATCTATTTGCTGTCTACAAGAGACTCATTTTAGACCTGAGGACACCTTCAGATTGAGAGTGAGGGGATGGAGAACTATTTATCATGCCACTGGGAGTCAAAAGAAAGCTGGAGTAGCCATACTTATATCAGACAAACTAGACTTTAAATTAAAGGCTGTAACAAGAGATGAAGAAGAGCATTATATAATAATCACAGGGTCTATCCATCAGGAAGAGCTAACAATTATAAATATCTATGTGCCGAATACGGGAGCCCCCAAATATATAAAACAATTGCTCACAAACATAAGCAACCTTATTGATAAGAATGTGGTAATTGCAAGGGACTTTAACACTCCACTTACAGAAATGGATAGATCATCTAGACACACGGTCAATAAAGAAACAAGGGCCCTGAATGATACATTGGATCAGATGGACTTGACAGATCTATTTAGAACTCTGCATCCCAAAGCAACAGAATATACTTTCTTCTCGAGTGCACATGGAACATTCTCCAAGATAGATCACATACTGGGTCACAAAACAGCCCTTCATAAGTATACAAGAATTGAGATCATACCATGCATACTTTCAGACCACAATGCTATGAAGCTTGAAATCAACCACAGGAAAAAGTCTGGAAAACCTCCAAAAGCATGGAGGTTAAAGAACACCCTACTAAAGAGTGAATGGGTCAACCAGGCAACTAGAGAAGAAATTAAAAAATATATGGAAACATAGAAAATGAAAATACAACAATCCAAACGCTTTGGGATGCAGCGAAGGCAGTCCTGAGAGGAAAATACATTGCAATCCAGGCCTATCTCAACAAACAAGAAAAATCCCAAATACAAAATCTAACAGCACACCTAAAGGAAATAGAAGTAGAACAGCAAAGACACCCTAAACCCAGCAGAAGAAGAGAAATAATAAAGTTCAGAGCAGAAATAAACAATATAGAATCTAAAAAAAACTGTAGAGCAGATCAATGAAACCAAGGTTGGTTTTTTGAAAAAATAAACAAAATTGATAAACCTCTAGCCAGGCTTCTCAAAAAGAAAAGGGAGATGACCCAAACAGATAAAATCATGAATGAAAATGGAATTATTACAACCAATCCCTCAGAGATACAAGCAATTATCAGGGAATACTATGAAAAATTATATGGCAACCAACTGGACAACCTGGAAGAAATCGACAAATTCCTAAACACCCACACTCTTCCAAAACTCAAGCAGGAGGAAACAGAAAGCTTGAACACACCCATAACCAGCGAAGAAATTGAATCAGTCATCAAAAATCTCCCAACAAATAAGAGTACAGGACCAGATGGCTTCCCAGGGGAATTCTACCAGACGTTTAAAGCAGAGATAATACCTATCCTTCTCAAGCTATTCCAAGAAATAGAAAGGGAAGGAAAACTTCCAGACTCATTCTATGAAGCCAGTGTTACTTTGATTCCTAAACCAGACAGAGACCCAGTAAAAAAAGAGAACTATAGGCCAATATCCCTGATGAATATGGATGCAAAAATTCTCAATAAGATACTAGCAAATCGAATTCAACAGCATATAAAAAGCATTATTCACCATGATCAAGTGGGATTCATTCCTGGGATGCAGGGCTGGTTCAACATTCACAAAACAATCAACATGACACATCACATTAATAAAAGAAAAGATAAGAACCATATGATCCTGTCAATCGATGCAGAAAAGGCCTTTGACAAAATTCAGCAACTTTTCTTAATAAAAGCCCTCGAGAAAGTCGGGATAGAAGGAACATACTTAAACATCATAAAAGCCATTTATGAAAACCCACAGCTAACATAATCCTCAATGGGGAAAAACTGAGAGCTTTTTCCCTGAGATCAGGAACATGACAGGGATGTCCACTCTCACCGCTGTCGTTTAACATAGTGTTGGAAGTGCTAGCATCAGCAATCAGACAACAAAAGGAAATCAAAGGCATCAAAATTGGCAAAGATGAATTCAAGCTTTCACTTTTTGCAGATGACTTGATACTATACATGGAAAATCTGATAGATTCCACCAGAAGTCTGCTAGAACTGATACATGAATTTAACAAAGTTCCAAAATACAAAATCAATATACAGAAATCAGTTGCATTCTTATACACTAACAATGAAGCAACAGAAAGACAAATAAACTGATCCCATTCACAATTGTACCAAGAAGTATAAAATACCTAGGAATAAATCTAACCAAAGATGTAAAAGATCTGTATGCTGAAAACTATAGAAAGCTTATGAAGGAAATTGAAGAAGATATAAAGAAATGGAAAAACATTCCATGCTCATGGATTGGAAGAATAAATATGGTCAAAATGTCAATACTACCCAAAGCTATCTACACATTCAATACAATCCTAATCAAAATTGCACCAGCATTCTTCTCGAAACTAGAACAAGCAATCCTAAAATTCATATGGAACCACAAAAGGCCCCGAATAGCCAAAGTAATTTTGAAGAAGACCAAAGCAGGAGGCATCACAATCCGAGACTTTAGCCTCTACTACAAAGCTGTAATCATCAAGACAGCATGGTATTGGCACAAAAACAGACACATAGACCAATGGAATAGAATAGAAACCCCAGAACTAGACCCACAAACGTATGGCCAACTAATCTTTGACAAAGCAGGAAAGAATATCCAATGGAAAAAAGACAGTCTCTTTAACAAATGGTGCTGGGAGAACTGGACAGCAACATGCAGAAGGTTGAAACTAGACCACTTTCTCACACCATTCACAAACAGAAACTCAAAATGGATAAAGGACCTGAATGTGAGACAGGAAACCATCAAAACCCTAGAGGAGAAAGCAGGAAAAAACTTCTCTGACCTCAGCTGTAGCAATTTCTTAGTTGACATATCCCCAAAGGCAAGAGAATTAAAAGCAAAAATGAACTACTGGGACCTTATGAAGATTAAAAGCTTCTGCACAGCAAAGGAAACAACCAACAAAACTAAAAGGCAACCAACGGAATGGGAAAAGATATTTGCAAATCACATATCAGACAAAGGGCTAGTATCCAAAATCTATAAAGAGCTCACCAAACTCCACACCCGAAAAACAAATAACCCAGTGAAGAGATGGGCAGAAAACATGAATAGACACTTCTCTAAAGAAGACATCCGGATGGCCAACAGGCACACGAAAAGATGCTCAATGTCGCTCCTCATCAGGAAAATACAAATCAAAACCACACTCAGTTATCACCTCATGCCAGTCAGAGTGGCCAAAATGAACAAATCAGGAGACTATAGATGCTGGCAAGGATGTGGAGAAACGGGAACCCTCTTGCACTGCTGGTGGGAATGCAAATTGGTGCAGCCGCTCTGGAAAGCAGTGTGGAGGTTCCTCAGAAAATTAAAAATAGACCTACCCTATGACCCAGCAATAGCACTGCTAGGAATTGACCCAAGGGATACAGGAGTGCTGATGCATAGGGGCACTTGTACCCCAATGTTTATAGCAGCACTCTCAACAATAGCCAAATTATGGAAAGAGCCTAAATGTCCATCAACTGATGAATGGATAAAGAAATTGTGGTATATACACAATGGAGTACTATGTGGCAATTAAAAAGAATGAAATATGGCCCTTTGTAGCAATGTGGATGGACCTGGAGAGTGTTCTGCTAAGTGAAATAAGCCATACTGAGAAAGACAGTTACCATATGGTTTCACTCTTATGTGGATCCTGAGAAACTTGACAGAAACCTGTGGGGGAGGGGAAGGAAAAAATAATAGGTTAGAGTGGAAGAGAGCCAAAGCATAAGAGACTCTTAAAAACTGAGAACAAACTGAGGGTTGATGGAAGGTGGGAGGGAGAGGTGGGTGGGTGATGGGTATTGAGGAGGGCACCTTTTGGGATGAGCACTGGGTGTTGTATGAAAACCAATTTGACAATAAACTTCATATATTGAAAAAAAAATAAAAAAAATAAAAAAAACGAAAACTGTCGTTTCGTGAAATGGAAATTCAACAGAGCCTGAGACTTCTGGAAGATTAGTAATTTACATTAACATATAAAGGCCCTGAGAAGTCCTGCAGCAAAAAACAGCAACAACAAACCTTGTGTAAACAGACATTTCCCTTTCCTAAAAAATATGAACTAATTTTCACCATATAATGCCTTCTAATAACCCCACAGAATTACTATACATCAGGACACACTGGGAAGTCCTGATCTAATGTGACACACCTCATCCCACTTTATGGAGGAGGACACTGAGGTCCCAGCAGTGCACAAACTTGTATTCAGATCTCCAGCACCACTTTCCCATCAGGTCCAGTACTAGACAGCCACTCATTTGCATTCTGTGGTAATGACATTCCCAATAAATCCCTTTGGAGGCATTTCCTACATCCTATTTCCCCTCCCATCGGCAATCACCTTCTTAAAGCACGTAAAGACTATGGAATCCCTTCACCACCCTACTCCACAAATGGAGAAGCAGCAGTTCCATTTTGCCAAGTGCAGAGCAATGGCTTGGCTGGCTCCATCTATCATCTCTTAATGACCTAAGCATGCTGCCATGGCTTATTTATTACAAACAGGGCACAAAGGAAAACCGCAGGCCTTCCTCATAGTCTGGATATTTGCATAAGCCCTGATTCTCCCAACAGAGATGTTTTCTTTGGCCCAGCTGGGTTTTCTTGAGTGGTCTTGATGTGACAAGTGAGTTTAATCCATGAGGGAAAGAGTAAGATACTGTTAGGGAAGGTGATGATAGTCTTAGGCATTTGAAAGGCAGGTAGTGGTTCAGACCATAAGCCCTGCCATCAGTCACTCCTGGGTTTGAATGCCAGCTCCACCAATAGCTTGGGCAAGTTACCTACATGTCTAACCTCTGTTTCCCCATCTGTGAAATGGAGATTATAAACATTCTTTCCTCATGTAATCACTGAGAATATCAAATGAAGGCATGAATATAAAATGCTTAACACAGATCTGGCTCAGTAAATGATAGGTATTGATATTAGTAGTAACATTATTACAAAGAGCTTCTATTCTTAAAATATTTATTCATCCCACATAACAAATATCTGAGTCATTTCTACATGCCTGGAATAGTGTTAAATCCTGAAGATACAGACAAAAGTAATATGCTACCTTTATGTTCAAAGAACACACTTTGTAGTAAAGACAGACTGGAAATGGTCAATGGTCACACATGCTTATAGGAGCTCTGATAAAGGAAAGCTAATAGCTCACAAGGCTGCAGGCAGGGAGAGGTGTGGTTCAGCAACAGAGTCTTAGAGGATTAATTTAAGTGTATAGTAAAGAGTTGTTCAGATAGATGATAGATAGATAGATAGATAGATAGATAGATAGAAGATGCTTCATACCTAGTAGCCATAGATAAGAGAGTAGGAATTAAGCATGTAAGGCAAAGACAAAGCCATAGCAGAGAATGAGCGGCTTGAGGGGAAGGCACGAAGACAAGCAGAGCGTGACTGATCCAGCAGGACTTTTCTTTACAGCCAAGGCAGAATGGAGATGAGGCTAGGACAATACACAGGATCTCTATCAGACTGAGTTTTATCCCAAGCAGAAGGGTTTGGTATCATTTCAAAGGTTATGGGGAACATTAAGGATTTTAAGCAAGAGCAGGGATATATACAGACTTGCATTTGCATTTGGGGAGAAAGCATTTCAGCAGGAATGTGCAGCTGAGACTGTGAAGTGGCAGCAGGAAAATGACACTGGGTCATGCCTAACTGGAATAAATTTTTCCCCGAGAAGCCCTCCCTGTATTAAGGCCATACTAACTCTCTCCAGCAACGAGTCACATACCTCTCACAGCCTAATATTGCTGTAACCTATATACATTCCTCTGCTCTTCTATTGGGCTCTAAGCACTGAAGGAGGATAAACTAGGACCCAGACATTTCTCCCTTCTTCATAGTGCCTTGCATGGGACAACTGCCCCAAAATATTTGTTGAGTGACTGAAAGGACAGTCATACAAATTTGTTCCACCTGTAAGTTACCTCTTCAACCAGAACTCCATTTCCATTATCTTTAACCATTGTCTCTTGAAACTATCCTATAGATCAAACCAGAATAGGGTTGTCAGATAAAACACAGGATGCCCTGTTAAGTTTAAATTTCAGATAAACAACAGTTTTTAGTATAAGTACGTCCCATGCAATTTTTGAGATACACTCATAACAAAAAAAGTATTTGTTGTTTATCTGAAATTCAAATTTACCTGGGATTTTTGATTTGCTAAATCTGGCAATACTATACTAGGAAGAGTGTTAATGTTAATTATGTCACTCTGGAAATGGTAGATCCCTATTTCTCCCCCGTCTGACACTTTATACTCTCCATTTGACCCCAGGATTCCTAATGTGTTCTTTCTCATACTTTAGAGCAATAGTGATGATCAATCATGTTACTGAATCACAAACCTAGACATATTATATAATATGATATATTTATGATATATGATACATGAGCTAGAAGAAAGGTTATTTCCCAACTTTGCCACTTAGAAATTTTGTATGGACTTTCTTTATATCTCAGTTTTGTCATTTATAACAAAATTTGTATTATTTAGGTTAACGATACTTCATAAGGTTCTGACAAAAATGAGAAATAATATACTATGGTGTTTCACACAGGGACTGAAATACAGGTGATTCATTCAATTAATGAATGTAGGGACTTATTCTGTGCAAGACAAACTCTGGGAATTCTCCCTGCACTTATGGAGTTTAAAGTTTGGGGTAGGGATGCTTATAGAAACTATAATTAATATGTAAATAAATATTGAAATTATGGGGCCTTTAAAATACTTAGGCAACTTTATTACTCTATCTATTCATTTTCCAATACTCATTCTTATCTTATTTTATTCATATATGTATATGAGCACACAGACACATACACATATACACATATGCACTGGCTATGATATCAACACACATTATTTGTAGAACATGTATATCAACATACATATATCATGGCTATCATAATAGCACAGAAGGCCAACCACAGAGAAATGAGTCAAGAACCAGAAGAAGCAACAGAGAAGGAGCCAGCCAGGCCTTGTCAGTGGGCGTATCTCAGTATCTGACTTGTAATCTGCTTCCTCCCTTGAAGGATGACTCTACTCTGTTCCGAGCTATTTGTTGAACACCAGTAATGGTCTGCCTTAATTGGGGCCTCTATCATGAGAGCTAAGTACAGTGCCATTGCAACCTGTGTTCCTGGCTCCTGGGACAGGATTCCAGGTGGCTGCACCAGGTCCTGGCAGAGGTAAGGTAGGCAGAACTGCTAGCAGTGCCTTTCCCATTATTTCTCAGGCAGCTGCTCTCATCATCTACTTGAGAGGTTGGCTTGCCCGGCAATGACCTTGCCTGCTCATCCAGAGACTCCAATGATCCCCTGCCCAATTCCTGGACCAAAGCTGAAGGCAGACAGAATATTAGCAGCCCCTGACCTACCAGTAAGTGAGGTCTAAAATTTGTCTTGTCTGAGTCAAGTGTCCCAGGGAGCCCTGACACTGTCTTCCCCTGGCTCTGGCTCATTGTGTCCCACCTGTATTCCTGATCTTCTGATCTTGCTTCTTGATTTGCATTTCATTTCCACTGCTGAGACCCACAAACTGCTGTCTACTACCTGCCTGTATCTTCTCCTTTTATTTCCTGGTGTCTCAACCCTGCCATCTAATATGAACTCTCAGTTCCTGTATGAGGTTTTTGCTATTTATTATCATATTTAAATCTTATAATAATCTTCTTTTGTCATCTATTTCTGTGTGAGGAAACCAAGGCTCACAGAGATTAAGTTGCCCAAAATCACAGAGCTAGTAAGGGATTAGCAGGAAATAGAATTTAAGTCCTTTTAATTCCAAAGCTCAAACTCCTTTTCATTATGCCTGACTCAACTTTGACTAGGGTAGTCTTCTACAAATTATGCAAACTACTCACAATGACAAAGTTGTCACCAGTCTGACTTTACATACTGTCACTAACTAGGACTCTAATCTCTATGCCTTGCCCATCAGATAGAACTATCTTGGGCCTTGATGCTGGCTTCTTCCCCTAGGCTCCTATGGACATAAAATTTTGGTTGATGGTTTTCCTCTCCACAAGTCAGCTCTAGAGATACACCAGTCCCTTCCAGCTGCAGTCCTTCCTATCCCCATTTTTAACTCTGTCCCAGCCTGCCTACCATTCAGCTTGCTAGCAAGGTCTATTTAGGATTATAAACTGAGCTGGGATTCAAGAGCTAGGGATGGCCCTTGGGTGTGGGACCTAAAGCCAGAACAAAAAAGAAGAACAGAAATCAGTTTCCTGAATAATAGTAGTAGGCTGAATAAATTAAAGTTTAGTCTGAAGGAAGGTTCTGGTCCAAAGGGATAGAGCAGAGATGAGAAACTAAGCTAAAGGTTGAGAAACTGCAGCAGGAAATGGAAGTTGAGACTATAAGTGTAGTGAGACAGACATGGCACAGAGAGAAATTCCTAGGGCACAGGTAAAATTTTAGAAGCCTATGGTCTTGCTTTTTGTAAGAAGGGAGCAAGCCTATGAAAATATGGTTCCAGGTGCCTTTTGAAACACCAGAATTAAAAAGTGGCAAAGAACAGAAAGTCCTTTGAGTCTAAGACAAATTTAAGTCCAGTCAGGGCAGAGTTGAAGGAAGGTACACATCTTTTACCTCTCCTGTAGTTCGGATTTTCTGTAGCTCTTGATGCAATGATTGAATTCCTTAACTAACATTAGCACTTGACTGAGCAGCCCACAGCACCGGCCTGCTGCTCCCTCCTCAAAAAAACAGGTGGGTTCTTTGAAGGGACAGACACAGTGTACTATTAGCACTGTTCTAGTGAAACACAGAAATTATGCCATGAAAACTTAATTGCCACTTTATTCAGTAATCAGCATTAACATAGTGAATATTTAAAGCTACAACAGATTGTGTGGCAGCCAGGAGTTACACAGCAGCAACTTCTAGAAAGCTAGAAAATTAAGACCTATATGGCCTGAGGCTGACTGAGTTATTCAGGCCCTTTTGTGTAAAAAGTCCCATACTAGCAAGGTTAGCCAATTCTAAAGTATGCTGAGACTACCAACTTATTTGACTTCCCTTCCTCAAGATCCCTCAGCCATAGTTCAAATGAGTGAAAATGAATCAGCATTTAATAAGTATGATGTAGCTAGCACTGAGGTAAATAAGACACAGCCCTTGTCTTCAAGAAATCTGTGGGGATAAAGAAGTATAATCATGATCACAATCAGGGCATTATATAAACAGGAAAGAGAATAGGCTGGATGTGATTCCTGACTCCAAAACTCATTAGTAATTTGGACTTGGGCAAGTAACTTTCCTCAGCTTCATTTTCCTAATCTTTAAAATGGTGTTAAGATTAGGGATCTAGCCAGGATAATAAGGAATATTAGATACAATTACATGATCTATCACAGTATGTGGCACACATTGAGGTATTTGTTAATCAATAAGACAAAGTATTAGATAAAACAAACCAAAAATAGTGTCATAAGAAAAGCACAAATAAAATACTAAGAACGTTTACAAGACATAGAAATCACATTGCTTTGGGAAGGCAAGAAAGGCTTACTAGAAGAGGTTAAATTTGATATGGGCTTGGAAAAACAGGTAGATATTATAGGTAAGAGGTTTTGAAAAACTCAGTATTTAAAAGTAGCAGTTGAATGAATGGATTAAAGCATGAAGGTGAGGGTTATCTTTGAGGCAGAGGAAACTAGTAACAACGGCATGAAGGTGGGAGAATGTGTAGTTTGTTAATCAAATAGCAAAAAAGATTCATTTCTCTGAGAAATAAAGAATTTCAGAGAAATGCAAGAAGCCAGAGAAGGCAGATTGGGCACATACAGTAAACATGAATGCCATCCTGAATTACTGATTTAATTAATAGATAGGAAATGGAGGAACCATTGGAAACCTAAACCAAGAAGAGGCACATCTGGAAGTGGCAGTGGTATGGAGAAGAGACTTGAGTGAGGGGAAATAGGAGGCATAGATGTTGATGGGGGGCCTGTTCCACCAATTCAAGTAAGAGATAGGGTGTTAAGAGTGAAGACAGAGAAATATGAGAGACACTGTATAATAGAATTGGGAAGGAATTGGATGCAGAGAGCAAGAGATGCCCTATGTAAAAAGTACGATGGCTGTTTGAATGGTGAGCAGGAGAAAACAGCAGACAACCCAACTGCCAGGAAGTGGTAAGGGAATTACACCATTAGCGATAGAGTGAGCAGACTGTTGCAAGGGAACTGGGGACCAAGTGGAAAGAGAGTCCTTCTGATCTTTAGAATGTAGCATCTATGACATCAGATCAGTTCACGGTCAGGCTAGCTATAAATTCCTGAGCTTCATTTCACCTGCAAATGTGGATTTGAAGAACTTGAATTGGAATGTGTATAATCCTTAACTCCTAGAAACCAGGTTTCTGATCACTGAGCATTTACCCCTATAATGCACATACTCTTCCAAGGACTCACACCCAATGCAGACCATTCAGGCAATCCAGATATATAGATGACTTCTTCTAGAGAGAACAGAGGGACCCACCAACCATGGCCCATCTGCAGTCTCTGAAGTATAATGTTCAAAATGAACAACTAAGGAATGAGAAATGAATATGAGAGATTTTATTTATTTAATGTAAAAAGAATGAGAAAAAATACTAATATTTAATACCCTGATTCAGACCAGCCTCTCGTCTGGAGTCTGTCAATGAAAGAAGTACCTGTTGGAAGAATAGGACTTCACAGGTGAAATTGCCAGTGGCACTTGCACTTGGGGATTGCTTTTTGAATATTGGCACATATTATCATTTACACAAAGTAGATTTTCAGAGTAGATCATCTGATATTAAATAAGCTAACACAAAATGCACTTGTGGCTTATAATGATTCCCATTGAAGAACTGCATATGAAGATAATACAAATGATTTACGTAATATTTAACTAGAAGAAAATGGTACAATAAGATTTCTCCTATTCTTGGTATGAAGTATTCAAAAAGTGAAGACTGACATTCAAATCAGATTTGACAAGTTGACCAAAATCTTGAAATTATTAAGAAGACTATTTGTATCCACTATATTTATTAATATTTTCCTGACTTCACATATATTTTATGAGTACCCTTATATTGCAAGCACCTGCTCGTTTCTATATTTGTATGTGTAGAAATATACATATGTGTACATTTATTTTACTAAAACAGAGCAAGTCCAAAAGATTTGGAAATCATAGCTATCAATGATTTTCTAATCCTGAGGCTCTGTAGTTATTTCAAAACACTGAGAATGAATTTTTCTGAAAATAGACATTGTTAAGGGAAAGATGGAGATGTGGAAAGTATCTGGTATGCAGGATGTATGTTATTACTAATTAGGGGAGGGAGGAATCCAGAGAAAGTAGCTGGGAGCGCTAAAACCAAGTAAATCTTCTGTCTTAATTTTACTCAGAACACCTGAGTGGCAATGAAAAGAGTCATCTGGTGGGGCAAAAAATGTCCCTTTTGGGGCTCTCTTAACAAAGCTGCCCTTAACAAAGGTTGCCAGACTTTCCCATGGTATAATGGTACCAAGGGCTGGTAAGGAAGCTCTTTAGTGAATGCCATTTCATACAGCAGCCCATGCTTTTCTTTTCTCCTCCCACCACCCAGAAGCTGTGGCGATGAGCACATTTTTAGAATATTTAAAAATAAATTACAGTTAGTGGTGAAACACATAAGCCAGAGAAATACTGGGCAAGACTGTGCCTCGAGCTACACAACCCAAGGCTGCCGGGTATAAAAATACTCTGTCTCCCATTTGGCTACTAAGTGAGGCTTTAGCAACTGGTAATTTTTGCATGTCATAGTCACTGCTAATTGTTGAATTACAACATCTGTCAAAAGTAGGGATATTTTCCTCAGAACACAGAACAGAGGAAATTAGCTCTTCTTTAAGGCAGTACAAGGCACATTATAACTGTGCCCACTGCCAAAAGTTAAGATTCCCTCTCTCTGGCCATTGTTTACAAACAGGAAACCTGCTGAGTAGCTTCTGACTACCTTCATTAGAAACAAGGTGGGGCTTTTGCAGATTCTTTTGATCTACCTAGGCAATAGCAACTTAAAAATGTCAAAAAAAGGGTCAAAACCCAGAAAGCCTATGATTTAACAAGGTGCATATGTTTTAACCAAGAATGTAGAAACTATCCCAGTTCAGCCTTGTCCCAGCTTAACTCCACTGATTTAGGAGATATTTAGTGTGTGTGGCTGTAAGCACGACTAATACTTTCTCTGGGTTTTCTGATCTCTAAAATAGAGATTGAACTAAGTCAATGGTTTCCAAACTGTGACAGCTTTAGAACACCAGAGTTTTTCTCAACTGTCTTAGGAGTCATCTCTGAGGTAGTTGGTTGAACAAGGGCCAGTCCCTCACCTTTCAGCAAGCTCAGTTCACCTGTTATCTATTTTCTATATTAGGGTTCGATGTTCGATTCGAAGGGTGAGTCACTTGACAGCTAAAACATTTAGAAGATCCCAAAGATCCCTGCAGAGATCTGCTATGACCCAGCAAAGAGGGCCATGCAAAGGCTGGACCAGCTGGCATATCCCATATGTGACTAGAAAAGAAGAAAAGCTTCTCCAGACACAGTAGCCTATTTACAATCCTCAAATACAGCTCTGCCAGTTCCATCATCCTTAATTCTTTCCAGTCTCCCTGCTATTAATTCCTTCCCCACTCTTCTGACCTGTGTTGTCCTTTTCCTTCCAGGCCCCACAAAGTTGCACATGCAACATAAAGCCATCCATGACACCCCATTCCATCTCTTTCATATCTGAAGGTTTGAACCACTCATCCCCACACACATCCTTTGCCCCCAGGCTGCCTTGTGTTTTATAAGTCTTGTTTCTCTACCAAGAATATAAATTTATTGAAGGGAGTGGACAGTATTATTCATTTTTTACCCCAAGAGAACCCTGCACAGTGTTTGGTACATGATAGCATTCATGAGATTTTGGTGTTTGAGTGACTGAATAATTTGGATGAGTAAACAGACTTATAAGTGTAAAAACAAAATCAAATCTCTGGTACTTCATGAGGTCTAGAACCAAATCAATCTCAGCATTTACCTACCTAAATTATCCATCTACCCCTCCATCCATCTGTCCATGTATCCAGAAAAACATTTATGGATCTTGGATTCACTATGGACTTTCTTTTACTTTTTTCTTCTTTATTGCCAAAGTTAATCAGTAACCAGAATCTGCCAATGTGAAACTTTTCCCTGATCTACATATATTTAGGGAATCTGTTCTGTATTCTCCATCCTAATTACCGTTACTCCAGTTGAGGCCTTGTCATCAGGCTAGATTTACTATTTTGGCCTCCTAAGTTAACTTTCCTTTTCCAGTTTTGTTCCCCTCAAAACTATCCTTCATGCTACCTCCAGATGGATCCTTTTAAAATACAAATATGGCCATGCCATCGCTCTGCTTAAAGCAGTTCATTTGTTCTCCATAAATATAGATCAAACACATTAGTAGGGCATGGGATGCCCTAGATAACCTGGCTCTTGTGTAATTCTCCAGCTTCACTGTTTGACACTGACTCAAAACCTATATCTAGTAATTCTAAACTGCTTTTACTTCCTAGTGCCAACTGTTGGATACTGTTGTATACCTTTCTAGTTTTGTTCATCCTATTGCCTCTCTTTGGTATACCCTGGACTTCTACTTGGGCCATCTCCTCTTCATCCTTTAAGAGGCAACTTTGGACTCTCTTTTCCCAAGAAGACTTTCCCTAATCTCAAAGTTTGATTAACTAGATGGCCTTTCAGCTACCATCATATCCTGAGCATAGATCTGGTTAAACAGAATAAATACAAATAGAAGTCAAAATATAAAATATATAAATAGATATGGTGTATATAACTATATGTGAAATATGTAAGTAAATAAAAATATAAGGCATGGTTAAATGTCTTATACTTCTATAGTGCTTTACAAGTGACAGAGTGTATTCACATCAATCATCTACTTTGAGCTTTATTTTGTGAGGAAATGAAAACAGGCATCATTTGTTTCAATTGCAGAATGATAAGAGATCGAATGAATTTCTGAAAGTTGTAAAGTAACTAAATGGCAGGTAGGAGTTCAGAGTTTTAAAGAAGTGATCCAAGTCCAGTGCACAGTACAATGTGTAGTACACAATGAATATTCAGGGACTGGGAGTAGCCATTATCATTATTACTCAGGTTTTGATATTCCATCACCGCCACCACCACCCCACTACCTCCACAACTAATATACCTGACCAGCAACCCACTTGGCTTGTTCAGAGAGGAATAACCATCCTAGCCTTCTATGGAATAGACTGGTACACCAGAACAGACTCAAAATCAAACCCACTGTTAGAAGAAAGGGTGGGAGATGATCATTTTAGCGCCACATATTCCTATCCTAATTTTCCTAGGAGGCATTTGATCTTTCTCATCATTATTCTATCTTGCTAATCACTGGGCTAGAATTCTAGATCTAGAACTGGCATGTTTTTCCCCCACCCTTCTTTTTAACTTCTTTTTTCATAGTTGGCTTTGGATCATGTCTGGAAATGAAGAATTGAGAGGGTGTGTTTGTAGCATATGGCTTTGTAATAGGGGTAGAGGTGTGTGTGTGTGTGTGTGTGTGTGTGTGTGTGTGTGTGCGCGTGTTCATTCCTGAAGAGCAATGCAAATCAAATTCTGCTAAATCAAATCCTACTTTAAATGCCTGAAAGAAGCTCCATGTTTAAATATCTCCTCTTGGAAATTATTTTATGAAGTCAAAATTCACTCCCTCCTCCCCAGTCTGTCAGTATATTTGGATTTTCAAATAATTTGATTAATTGGGACATTCTAAATATACATGTTCAAAATAAATATTTATGGATTGCTTACCATTTACCAAACATATATTGGTGCTGAGGATATAGCACCTCAAGGAGCTTATAGTCTACTGGGTGAGAGACAATAAATCATAATTACACAAGTAACCAATCACATATTTACAAGTGTTGTAGGTGTTACAAAGGAATGTACTGGCACTCAATTTGTGACAGGAGACCGAGCCTGGTTGGGGTGTCAGGGGAGGCAAGGATCTGTGATGAAGGAGAGGTAGAAGAGTAGAGAGTAGTAAGTTTTGGGGCCTGGAAATGTAAGTAGGAGTCAGATTTTGGCTTGGGATATACCTATAATGAAATGGTTTTGAGTCAAACTTTCCCACATGAGAAGAGGCAGTCCTTCATACTTAGCTATGTCTCCAGCTCTCCCTTCCTCCATTTACTGTGCCTGACTAATGCAATTCTGGGAAAAGGTCCAATGCAAACCTTACCTTCCCAGATAGTCCTATTACCTAAGTCTTTAGCCAAGACCAGCACTCTTTGAAAGTGGCCCAACAGTTGCTATTAATCTCCTCCAATATTTAGATTGAAATCAGTTTTCTTTGGAATCAATGCTAAAAAAAATTCTGAGCCAAATTATTAAGATTATTTCTTGAAAATCCAGCTATTTTAAGGCAACTTTCTAGATCCTATAGCATATTTGGATTCAGAGGTCATATTTTCATGAACTAAATATCAAAAGTTGTAAACTGACCATAATTTTTTTTTATTTGTAAGTTTATTCATTTTTATTAGGTAAGGGGAGAGTAAAATTAGCTTCTGTTGAATGCCTACTGAAGTAGATATTTTCCAAGGCTCACCCAACCTCTCTTTTGCCCCACCCCCATTTCCTTTTCCTTGACTGATACAACACCATTGTTTCAGGAATCAGGCAGAGATCTCTTTATCTCATAAAGGGTAGACCCCTCCTTTGTCTAGCCCAGGTGACAAATCCTAGTAATTACCCTTGGCCATTGATTGGTGTAAGGGGAAGATGTGACCCAGTTCTGGCCAATGATCTATAAAAGGGTACTTTGGTAGCAGAGGATTTCTATTTCTGAATACAAAGACTTAGTCTCCTGAAGAGAAGACTTTTAAATTTTTTCTTCTCTTCTTCTTGAAACTGAAGTCAGAAGGTACAAAAGTCATTTTGTGATCATGAAGTAACAACTTTAGAGGACGAAAGATGATGTTTAAGGCTGATAGAAAGAAATGGGAGTCTGAGTTTATGCCATCATTACTGAGCAGCTCATTCAACCTCAGCAATTATCTTTCTTTGGTATATTGTTACTAGAAAAAAAAATAGAACCCTATTTGTTTCTGTGTCACTGTGTATATATGTTGGCTTTCTGTTACTTGCTGCTGAAAACATTCTTAAATCATAATTTGACTAACAGCCAGGTATTTTACGTGTTAATAGATCCTCTGAATATTTAATCCTCACAATACCCATTTGACATAGACATTTTACACATGGAAATGGAGTCTTAGAGAAACTGCCAAAGTTCACACAACCAGAGAATGATAGTAGAGACATGTATGGATTGAAAATTCAAGCCTTTCCCATTACAAAATCCTGTTTTCTTGATGGCATAAAGCCAAACTATTTTTTATTATATATTTAAAAAATCATATTTATCTTGGGTACCTGGGTGGCTCAGTTGGTTAAGCATCCAAATCTTGATTTTGGCTCAGATCATGATCTCACGGTTCACAGGTTCGAGCCCCGCATTGGGCTCTGCACTGACAGTGAGAAGTCTCCTCAGGATTCTTTCTCCATCTCTCTCTCTCTGCCCCTCCCCTGCTCAAGCACACACTCTTTCTATCTCCAAATAAATTAATAAGCTTAAAAAACATACTTATTAAGAATCATTAAATTATAGAAAAGCAGATTACATTGAAATAAAAACCGATTTCAGTAATATGATGGGGGAAAGCTCTAGTTTCAGAAAAAAAATACTTTATTAAAAAGAAACCACAATATGATCTATAAACGAAATGTTCTTGGTACAAATTGGCCTGTGTGACCACGTGGGCATGATAGACTCCAACCTGTTCAATATATTTAATACTTACTACTCCCCAGTTCCTGTGCTGAGAACTTTATATATAATATAACATGCAATGCTTATAACAACTCTCTGAGCGGATGTAAAAAATTATGCCCATTTTACTGGTAAGGAAAATGAGGCTTAGTGATCCTAAAACTAACTCTCTAAGGTCACACAAATGGTTATTGGTGGTCTATAAAACATAAGGCTGAGTCTAGAGTTCATGTTATCACCCTCTGTGCACCATAACTTCCACGTACACAATCACCCTCCTTCCCAGAAGTCTTAGTCAAACAATCCCAGATACACAGTTATTTCGTCAGAATGCATCTTGACATTCATCAATGCTAATGGTAGTAGGAAATATGATAAGCTGCACAGGTGTTACATGATATAGTAAAAAAAAAAAAAAAAAGACTTTAGAACCAAAAAAATCTAGGTTGAGTCCTGACATTGTCACTTATTAGCCATGACAATGAGGTACCTATTTATGGTGAGTTCTCCCATCTCTATATAAGGAGTAACAATGCTATAATGCAGAACTGTTTTAAGAATCTAAAAAGATAATATAGTTAAATCAGTTTCTCTCTTCCCATATTTTCTGCATATGCTGTAGCAACTGCATTATTTCAGTGGTACCAAAATGCTGAAACTCATTCTTAAATACTTAAGAATTAGGAAACATTTACAAACCTGGAATTGGTTTATATTTTTCCCTGAGGGTAGTTCTGTAACCTATATATGTTTCAGTTTTTGCTGCTTATTCCCAGAGGATCACTAGAGACTACTTATTTTGAACACATTATATTGGGGAGGTAAGACCCAAAGAGGCAAATAAAAATGATAGTGGTGAAGGAGTGGTGGTCAGTAAGGTTAGACTGCCCCACAGGTTAGACATAGCTTCTTGCATCGTAGACTGGCCCTGGTTAAATGCATCAAATAGGGCCACAAATAGGTGCCTTGGTGGCCTAAAGCTATGGTTTTTATATACCCAATGAGTTTATTGTATACAAATAACCTGAAAACTTGTTAAAAATACAGATTCAAAGTACTCCACTGAAAATTTTGATTTGGTAGTTTCAAATCTAGATATTTATTTCTAACAAGCATTTTATATAAATTGGTATCTAGACATTTTGTAAACAGTGGCTTAAATTATGACATGCCTTTTAGCTTGCTCCTCTTCATCCTTGTTTTTATGGGTGCATTAATGTGTAAATATCTTCTATAAAACTATCTCTTTTCCCACTTTCTCCATAAACACATCAGAATGGGTTATATAAGGAGAGAAAATAGCATCACATGAATGAAAACATTTATAAAATATCAGGGGATCAATAAGACAAATGCCAAATGGGCCAGTGAATTTACTAATTACCCCATGTTCCTAATAAACAAATGACCCCTGGACACGGTATCTAGTTAAAAGGGATACACATTTCTTGCCTTCTCAAGGCCTTTGGGAGTAATTGTGTATAACCTTTTCACAAGCAGACAGCTGTGTTTATCTCTCATTTGGGTTTTCTCCATGAAAACATTATCAGAAACAGAATCATTGCTACACACACACAAAAATTCACCTTGGCAGCCAGAAGGAGCATAAGCTGTGATGGGAACTACAAAGAACCCCCATTTCAGCAAAACCCATCAAGACTCCCAAATCCTTGACCTCTTCCTTTTATTTTAGTTCAATTGCAGCCAAATTCCATTTGGCTGTAGTACCTTCTGTGAAAATAAATTACTGCATGGAATCCCAATGGATACAACATAAAACAAAAACATAGCTATTCTGAAGCAAAGGGGAAGGCACAAAACCTGCCTCTTCCCCTCAAGACACCTCAATAGATATTTAGCTTTAACAATTATTCCCATCATTTCACAGTATGAAAACAACTGTGGTAAGCCTATTGCCCCAACCTGTTTTCATTTCTTCCAACACAAAGAAGACAATATGTTAAGAAACACAGTCATCAACATCTATAATTTTTCCACCCCTAGGACAGTCTTGAGCAAGGATTCATCTATACTCTCTGTTTTCCTATTCCCCTTCTCCTGCTCTCAAGCCTTAGCAGTAACATTGCAGGGGTATTAATCTAGCCCACTAAAAATTTATAATTTCCCATGTAACTGGATTCTTAAAGCAATCTGACAACCTCCTTTCAAAATTCTGAAATTTGATACCCTTTCCCTGTACTTTTAATGATGAATCCAACTTTTGCCACACTACCATGGCTGCACATCAACCAGTCCCTAAATCAATGGCTCTCAAAGTGTGGTCCCCATATCAGCAACATCAGCACCATATGTTGAAAAGCAAATTCACAGGCTCTATCCTAGACCAGAGGAGTCACCAGCTCTGGGGGAAGGACCCATCATTCTGTGGTGATTTGGGTGTACACTAAAGTTTAAGAACCAATGATCTGAATCATTCTTAACACATGTCTATCATATCTCACTAAGAAAGCAGATGCTCTTTCAGCACTGTAAGCAGAATTTGTCATTGTGCTTATCACCACAGATTCCAATTTGCCATTTCCATATTGGTCTTTCTCTTTGGACTGCTAGATCTTTGGGAATAGAGACAGTATCTTACTTACCTTCATCCTCATATTCCCAGGTTCTAGTATAGTGTTCAGCACATATCAGTTGCTCAGGACATACATTCAAATAAATTGAATAGCTTTGTGGCCATTAAAAGTCACCAACCTCTCAGGTCTCAGTTTCCGCCTCTGTCACATGGAGGTCAATCAGTAATTGACATTTTCCCTTTACAGGATTGTAGTAACAATGAAAGCTAGTAAGACAGATATTGAAAAAACTCTAATAGGCTAAAAGTTACATTTAAATGGATGTCAGGGGCACCTGGGTGGCTCAGTTGGCTGGGTGTCTGATTCTCAGTTTTGGCTCAGGTCATGTCCTCACTCTTCATGAGTGTAAGCCCAGCATCACACTGTCAGTGCAGAGCCTGCTTGGGATTCTCTGTCCATCCCTGGCTTACTTTCTCTTTCTCTCTTTCTCTCTTTCTCTCTCTCTTTCTCAAAATAAATAAATAAATATTAAAAAATGGAGATATCATTAGTCTTCCCTGCCATATTCTATAAATAAGTATATAAATATGTATATATATATATATATATATATATATAAATATGTGTGTATAGATACATGCATGCCTATATGTGTGTGTGTGTGTGTGTGTGTATTCACCACTTCTTCAAAACTGAAAGGACAACTGGATACAAAACAAAATCTTCTCCTTGTTCTTAAAATCCTATTTTCTCTCCACTTGATAATTCAGGAGAGTACGTGGACTCAAATTTCTGGAGGTTTCCCACACACACACAAAAATGCTATAGGCTTTGTAGCTTGAATAAAGACTAAGATATTGCAATTATTTCTGGGTGAGCTTGAAGTATAATATTTTGTCTTCAAAGTGAACCATATAAATGTTTGATGAAAAGAGTGCCACAAACTAGTCTCTCTTTGAAACACTAAGAAAACACACCATAAAGCTTTAAGTCACAATTTGGGGCTGAGTATAAGGAGAAGAGATGATCCTGAGTAGGAAGTGAAACTGAAATTTACTACTGGATTGTGCAGAGAGAGAAGACCCTTACAACATGACCTTCTGCTGCCTCGAGAGCAACCAAATCCAAGCAGTTGGCAGGGCAGTCCGTCACACACCTACTCTCTCTAAATAGTTCTGCTGTTGGTGGCACCTCTGGTGAAATGAGAGGATGTGCTGCATTATCTAATTCAATTCAATTCTATGAATATTGATTGAGCTCCTCAGATGTGTTCAGCCAAGGCTGACCTGACTGGAAGCTAGAGAAAGTGATTGCCTACATGCTGTGCTTCAAGTAGAACAAGGGAGGTTCCCAGGTTCTAAATAGCTACCTCCCATCTCCCCCATCTCACCTGAAACTCTGCTCTGTATTCCTGGCTATAATACAGCACTCTCCAATATATATTTGATGAATGTACATCAATAAGTGATCCACAAAAATCCAGTTCTTGTGTCTAAATAGGGAAATAATACAGTCTTGGAGTATCCCGTCTTGGAGATTCTTAATGTTATTAACAATAAGACTCCAAGAATGCTTACAGTAATGGTATCTGCTTAACTTTAAAGTAGTTCTCTAGTCATTTGACCACAGAACTCTTCCTATGCCTTAATTTCTTTCCTTCCCCTTAGTTTTAAATAATGCTTCATATTATACACTCTAAAATAGTTGGGCAAAGATGAGTCCAGTACTATAACCAGGTAGATCTGAATCTGCATTCTAACACAAATTTGGAACATTTGACATGTTTATTCAACTTTTAAGCCTCAATATCCTCATCTATAAAGCAGATGATAATGTTAAGTCTATAGAGCTATACATTTAAATAACATAACATAGGCAAAGAGCCTAGCATAGCTCCTAGTAAAGAATAGGAACCCTATAAGTGACAGTTCCTTTCTCATTCCCTTTCTTATTGGGAGAAATTTCACCCATTAGAGAGAATATTGATTAAAAGACATTCATTTTAAAAATTCAAGTAATCTTGGGAAGAGTAAAAGAACTCCCTTACTGGAATGACTTCATCCCCACCAATGTAAACATTTTCCTATACCTATTTCTTTTTTTTTAATTCAAGTATAATAAACATATCATGTTATATTAGTTTCAGGTGTACAATATAATGATTCAACAATTCTTTACATTTCTCAGTACTCATCTCAGGACGTGATCCCCTTCATATACTTCATCCGTCTCCGTACCTACCTCCTCTTGGCAACCACCAATTTGTTCTCTGCATTTAAGAGTATGTTTGTCTTTTTTTTTTCTTTGTTCATTTGTTCCTTACATTCCACATATGAGTGAAATCATATGGTATTTGTCTTTCTCTGACTTATTTCAGTTACCATTATACCCTCTAGGTCCATCCATGTTCTTGCAAATGGCAAGATCTCATTCTTTTTTATGGCTGAGAAATATTCCATTATATTTACCACAATTTGTTTAGCTATTCATCTATCAATGGACACTTGGATTGATTCCATATCCTGGATATTGTAAATAATTCTGCAATAAAACTAGGGGTGCATATACCTTTTTGAATTAGTGTTTTCATTTTCTTGGGGTAAATACCCAATAGTGGAATTACTGGATCATATGATAAGTCTAATTTTAATTTTTTGAGGGACCTCCACATGGTTTTCCACAGTGGCCGCATCAGTTTGCATTCCTAACAGTGCAGGAGGGTTTCTTTTTCTCCACATCCTTGCCAACACTTGTTACTCTTTGTTGTTTTTTTTTTATTTTAGCCATTATTACAGATGTAAAGTCTGTCTCCCTGTGGTTTTAATTTGCATTTCCCTGATGATTACTGATGTTGAGTGTCCTTCTATGTATCTGTTGGCTATCTGTATGTTTTCTTTGGAAAAATGGCTATTCAGGTCCTCCACTTATTTTTTGCTTGGGTTATTTGTGGGTTCTTTGATGTTAAGTTATAAACATTCTTTGTATAATCTAGATATTAAGCCTTTATCAGTTACATCATTTGCAAATATCTTCCACATTCAGTAAGTTGTCTTTTTGTTTTGTTGGTTGTTTCCTTTACTGTGCAAAAACTTTTTATTTTGGTGTAGTTCTAATAGTTCAATATCACTTTTCTTTCCCTTGCTAAGGAGACATACCTAGGAAAATGTTACTGCCTAGGTTTTCTTCTAGAATTTTAAGTTACAGTTCTCACACTTAGATCGTTAATCCATTTTGGTTTATTTTTGTGTGTGGTGCAAGAAAGTGGTCCAGTTGCATTCTTTTGTATGTAGCTATTCAGTTTTTCCAGCACCATTTATTGAAGAAATTCTCTTTTTTCCATTGCAAGTTCTTACCTCCCATGTTGAAGATTAATTAGCCACATAATTGTGCATTTATTTCTGGCCTTCCTATTCGGTTCTAGCGATCTATGTGTCTATTTTTGTGCCAGTATCATACTATTTTGATTACTGCTGCTTTGTGGTATATCTTGAAATTTGAGATTGTGATCCCTGAAGCTCCCCGCCACCACCATCCCCAAGATTGTGTTGCTATTTTGGGTCTTTTGTGGTTCCATACAAATTTCAGGGTTGTTCTAGTTCTGTGAAAAATGCTATTGGTATTTTGATAGGGGTTGCATTAAATCTGTAGATTGCTTTGAGTAGTATGGACATTATAGCAGTATTGGTTCTTCCAATATGTGAGCATGGAATATCCTTCATTTGTTTATGTTGTTTCAATTTCCTTCATTGATGTTTTATAGTTTTCAGAATACAGGTCTTTCATCTTTGGTTAGATTTATTTCTAGGTATCTTACTATTTTTGGTGCAATTGTAAATGGGACTATTTTCTTAATTTCTCTCTCTACTTCTTCATTTTTAGTGTATACAAATGTAACAGATTTCTGTATGTTTTTTATTCTGCAATTTTACTGAATTTATCAGTTCTACAATATTTTTGTGGAGTCTTTAGGGTACTCTATAGAATGTCATCTGCAAATAATAACAGTTTAATTTCTTCCTTATAAATTGGGATGCTTTTTATTTTTCTTGTCTGATTGCTGTGGCTAAGGCTTCCAGTGTTATGTTGAATGAAAGTAGTAAGAGTGGACATCCTTCACTTGTTTCTTATCTTAGGGGAAAGCTCTCAGTTCTTAAACATTGAGTATAATGTTAGCTGTGGGTTTTTAACATATGGCCTTTATTATATTGGAGTATGTTCCCCTCTGAACCTACTTTGTTGAGTTTTTATCATGAATGGATGTTGTACTTTGTTACATGCTTTTTTGGCATCTATTGGAGATGATCATATGGTTTTTAACCCTTCTATTGTTAACATGATGTATTACATTGATTGCTTTGCAAATATTGAACCACCTATGCATCCCTGGAATAAATCCTACTTGATTGTGGTTAATGATTTTCTCAATGTATTGTTATATTTGGTTTGCTAATGCTTCTTTGAGGATTTTTACATCTATATTCATCAGAGATATTGGTATGAGTTTTTTGTAGTGTCTTTATCTGGGTTTGGTATCAGAGTAATGCTGGCCTTGTGGGATGATTTTGGAAGCTTTTATTCCCCTTCTATTTGTTGGACTAGTTTGAGAAGATAGATATCAACTTCTTTAAATGTTTGGTACAATTAACCTGTGAAGCCATCTTATCCTGGACGTTTGTTTGGTGGGAGGTTTATTATTATTATTATTATTATTATTATTATTATTACTGATTCAATTTCATTGCTAGTGATCAGTCTGTTCAAATTTTCTATTTCTTCCTGATTCAGTTTTGGAAGGTTATATGTTTCTAGCAATTTATCCATTTCTTCTAGGTTGTCCAAATTGTTGGCATATACTTTTCCATAATATTCTCTTATCATCATTTGTATTTCTGTGGTATCCTTTGTTAATTGTCTTCCTTCACTTCTGATTTTATTTATATGAGCCCTCTCTCCTCTTTTTTTTTTGATAAGCCTGGCTAAAGGTCTATCAATTTTGTTTATCTTTTCCAAGAATCATCTCCTGGTTTCATTGATCTGGTCTATTTTTTTAACTGTATTTCTTTGTTCTAATCTTAATTATAATTTCCTTCCTTCTGTTGGCTTTGTACCTTGTTTTTTTCCCCTCACTTCTTTAGGTGTCACGTTATGTTCTTTGACATATTTTTTGCTTAAGGTAGACCTGTACTGCTATAATCTTCCCTCTTAGAACAGCTTTTGATTTATCACAAAGATTTTATCTGAGCCACTGTGTTTTCATTTTCATTTGTCTCCATTTATGTTTTTTATTTCCTCTTTGCTTTACTGGTTGACACATTCATTGTTTAGTAGCATGTTATTTAGCCTCCATGTATTTGTGTTCTTTCCAGAATTTTTCTTGTGATTGATTTCTAGTTTCATACCATTGTGGTCAGAAAAGATGCATGATATGATTTCAATCTTTTTGAATTTGTTGAGATTAATTTTGTGGACTAACTTGTGATGTATCTGGAGGAAGTTCCATGTTCACTCAAAAAGAATGTATATTATGCTGTTCTGGGATGAAATATTTTGAGTATTTGTTAGGTCCATTTGGCCCAATGTGTCATTCAAAACCACTGTTTCTTTGTTGATTTTCTATCTGGATAATCTATCCATTGATGTAAGTGGGGTGTTAAATTCCCCTACTATTATTGTATTACTGTCAACTTCTTCCTTTATATCTATTAGTAGTTGCTTTATTTATTTTCTATTTATTTTATTTTATTAAGGTGCTTTCATATTGGGTGCATAAATATTTACAATTATTTTATCCTCTTATTAGATTTTTCCCTTTTGCATTATGTAGTGTCCTTTGTCTTTTGCTGTAGTCTTTGTTTTAAAGTCTATTTTGTCTGAAGTAAGTATTGCTACTCCAGGTTTATTTTTGTTCCCATTTGCATGGTAAATATTTTCCATCCCTTCACTTTCTTTTTTGTTTGTTTCAAGTTTTTAATTAAATTCTAGTTAATTAACATATAGGCTAATATTAGTTTCATGAGTAAAATTTAGTGATTCATCACTTACATATAATACCCAGTGCTCACCACAAGAGCCCTCCTTAATACCCATCACCCATTTAGCCCATCCCATGCCTACCTCCCTCCATCAACCCTCAGTTTGTTCTCTATAGTTAAAAGAGACTCTTATGGCTTGCTTCCCTCTCTCTTTTTCTTTCCTTCTCATATATTCATTTGTTTTGTTTCTTAAATTCCACATATGATTGAAATCATATAGCATTTGTCTCTCTGCCTGACTTATTTCGCTTAGTATAATATACGCTAGCTCCATCTATGTCATTGCAAATGGCAAGATTTCATTCTTTTTGATGGCTGAGTAATATTCCAGTGTGTGTGTGTGTGTGTGTGTGTGTGTGTGTGTGTGTGTGTGTGTCCACATACCACATCTTCTTTACCCATTCATCAGTTGATTGACATTTGGGCTCTTTCCATAATTTGGCAATTGTTGATAGTGCTGCTATAAATATTGGAGTGCATGTGCCCCTTCGAATTAGTATTTTTGCATCATTTGGGTAAATACCTACTAGTGCAATTGCTGGGTTGTAGTGTAGTTCTATTATTTTTTAATTTTTAAGAAACCTTTTATAAAGGATTAGTATCCAAAATCTATAAATAATTTATATCAACACCCATCCCTTCACTTTCAGATAAGATTGCACACATTCAAGGTTGTACTCCCACAGACTCCCTTCATTTTCAATATGCATGTATGTTTAAGTCTGAAATGAGTCTCTTGTAGGCAGCACATAGATAGGTCTTGCTTTTTAAATCATTCAGCACACTGTGTCTTTTGATTAGATCATTTAGTCCAATTACTATTCAAAGTAATTACTGATAGGTATGTATTTGTTGGCATTTTGTTACTTTTTTTTTTACAGTTGTTTCTGTAGTTCTCTGTTCCTTTCTTATCTTGTTGCTCTCTTCCCTTGTGGGTTGATGACTTTCTTTAGTGATATGAAAAAAAACAAATATAAAGGAACCCAAGCATATCCATTATAGGTTTTTGATTTGTGGTTGCCATTAAGTTCATACATAATATCTTACACATATAACAGTCTATACTAAGTTGATGATCACTTAAGATTGAACCCATTCTGAAAGCACTAAATTTTTACTCCCTCACCATCATGTTTTATGTATATGTCATATCTTACATCCTTTTAATTTGTGAATCCCTTGACTGATTTTATATATATAATTGATTTTACTGTTTCTGTGCTTTAACCTCAATAATGGTTTAATAAGTAATCTACTTTTATTATGTTTATATTCACCTACAATTTTTTTTCCCTTTCATAATTTTCCTTCAACTCAGAAAACGCCCTTTCATGTTTCTTATAATGCTGGTTTAGTGGTGATGAAATCCTTTAACTCATATCCTGGAAAACTCTTATCCTTATCCTGGAAAACTCCATCTCTTCTTCTGTTCTGAATGGTAGCTTTGCTGGGTAGAATATTCTTGATTGCAGAGGTTTTTGGGATTTTTTTGTTTTGTTTTATTTTTTTTCCTTTCAGTATTTTGAATATATCGTGCCACTCCCTTCTAGAAATTTCTGCAAAATTTCTGCTGGAAAATCAGCTGATAGCCTTATGGGGTTTCCCTTGCATATAACTGTTTTCTTTTCTCTTGCTGCTTTTAAAGTGTTCTCTTTATCACTACCTTTGCCATTTTAATTATTATGTGTCTTGTTGTGGACCTGCTTGGATTGATTTTGTTGGGAGCCTCCTGTACCTTCTATATATGGATGTCTATTTCCTTTCCCAGCTTAAGAAATTTTCAGCTATTATTTCTTCAAATAAATTTTCTGCTCCCCTTTGTCTCTCTTCTCCTTCTGGAATCCCAATAATGCAAATATTATTACACTTGATGATGTCATTGAGTTCCCTTAACCTATCTTCATTTTTTATTATTTTCTTTCCTTTTTGCTGTTTAGCTTGGTTGATTTCCATTATTTTGTCTTCCACCTTGCTGATTCATTCTTATGCATCCTCTAATCTGCTATTGATTCCCTCTAGTGTATTTTTTTTAAATTCAGTTACTGAGTTCTTAAACTCTGATTGGTTCTTTTTCATATTTTCTAACTTTTTGTTGAAAGTTTCATTGAGATCATCCATTCTTTTTTCAAGTCCAGTATGTCCATTATTTTTGAATTCTCTATCAGGAATATTACTTATCTCCACTTAATTTAGCTCTTTTGCTTTGGTCTTGTACTGTTCTTTCATTTGGGACATACTCCTCTGTCCACTGTGGGGCTTCTGTGGGCTTGTAGTTGGGCAGTGTCAGCAGTCAAACCAAATGCCTATTCCCAGTCCAGCCACTGGGGCTGCTGTAGCACCAAGCTTCAGGGTTCTCTCCCTGCCTTATCCCCAGAGAAGCTTTTGATGGTGGACAGCAACAGGAGTCAGACCAGATGCTTGCCCCTAATCTATCTGCTGGGGCTGCAGTGACCTTGCACTGTAGGGCTCTCTCCTTATGCTGCCCATAAAAGATTTTTGTTGGTGTGTGGGGCCAGAAGACAAATTAGATGTCTGTCCCCAGTCTGTCTGCTGGGACTACAGTCAAACTGATGTGTGTGGTTACCTTCCCTTCTCCCCAGGGCAGGAGTCACTTTAGAATGGTAGCAGTCCCTGCAGGGGCTGCTTGCAAAATGTGACCAGCAGGAGCTGCTTCGGAGGGACTCTTGTGGAATGGGGAGAGTTGAATGGGGCACATGGCAGGAGAACAAGCAGGCAGGACAGGTTGCAAGGCACATGGTGTTAGCCAGATCCATGGAGTATGTTGGTGCTATACCACATAGGGTCTGGCTTTCTAGGCTAGGGAATGGTAGGAAAGAAATGGCACCCACTTGCACTTTTGTTCTTAGAGAAATCTCCTAAAGATCCCTGCCCCTTCAGAACACATTCTAAGATTGGTAAATAAATCTCCTTCACATATACCCCAGGGACTTTCGAACTGCTGCTTCTGCTATATCTCAGCAGGCTTGTTTTATTATGCTAGATCTTTAAGTGCGGAGGCTGTTTCCCATTACCCTCTAGCTCTCCCAGAGCCAAGCCAACTGATTTTTTTTAATTTTTTAATTTAAATTTAAATTTAAATTTGATTAATTAATTTATTTTTAAATTTACATCCAAGTTAGTTAGCATATAGTGCAATAATGATTTCAGGATTTGTGATGTGTCCCCTATGTATAATACCCAGTGCTCATCCCAACAAGTGTCTTCCTTAATTCCCCTTGCCAATTTAGCCCATCCCCCCTACCCACAACCCCTCCAGCAACCCTCTGTTTGTTCTCTATACTTAACAGTCTCTTATGTTTTGTGTCCCTCCCTGTTTTTATATTATTTTTGCTTCCCTTCCCTTATGTTCATCTGTTTTATATCTTAAATTCCACATATGAGTAAAGTTATATGATATTTGTCTTTCTCTGACTAATTTTGCTTAGCATAATACCCTCTAATTCCATCCACGTAGTTGCAAATGGCAAGATTTCATTGTTTTTGATTGCCAAGTAATATTCCATTATATAAATATACCACATCTTCTTTACCCATTCGTCTGTCGATGGATATTTGGGCTCTTTCTATACTTTGGCTATTGTGGATAGCACTGCTATAAACTGATTTTTAAAGTGCCTAAAGTTAAAACTTGCAAAGTTAATCCCCACATGTTTTCAAAGCCAAATGTTATAGGGACTTATCTTCTCACCCTCTAAGTCTGGGTGTCTGGTGTGGGATCTGCTCCTCTCCCTTCTCCATGCTTGTGGTGTCCCTCCTGTTTGTGGTTAGTCTTCACCAGGAGTTTGATTCCTGGCTGCATCTGCACCCCTCCTGTTTTCAATGTGGCCTCCTCTTTATGACTTACTGTGGAAAGTCTGTTCTGACAGTCTTCAGTCATTTTCTGGGTTATTTCTACTGATGTGGCTGATAGCTAGGTGTGTCTGTGGGATGAGGTTACCACTTTCATGTAGTCTCATTATTCCAAGTCCAAAGTGATTTCTTCCTGTTCTGAATTCTATTATACCACAAACTGGATATTTAATCCATTCTGCCTAATTTCATAGTTCTCACTAAAGATGCTGCATTACGTAGACTAGTTTATAAAGTTATTATGGTAAAATCTGTGTCTTATACATTATCTATGATAGTACTTGGAACAAAATAAACACTCAGTCACTGAGTATGAATGATTTCAAGTTTACATGAGTTATCATAATTGCATCAGCTTAATCCATACACTTGAGCAATATCTCTTGTATTAAAGAAATGGAACTTTCTTTGGGGAAAAGAAAAAGCATATTTGAATATGAGATGATTGGAATTGGGCTGGGTATATGACTCTTTAGGATAAGTAGTTTGAAGAAATACTAGAGTAACATAACTACCAGATGTCTGAGATGCTAGAGTGAGAATATCTGGGCAGTGAAGAAGGAGCATAGCAAGTAAAGAACATTAGGGCAAAAAAGCGCAAGTTACCTATTAGAAGTCTCGCCCATGGGACACCCCATTGCTAGTACCTTGTTAGGTTCCCTTGGGGTTGGTACAAAATGAGCACGAGGCAATGGTCTAGACCTCAATTTTTTGACTAGTAGGAAGTGTCACCTTTTCCATAATCTCTCTCCCTAATTATCCCCATAAGGAATACCTGAGCATGGGGAAAGATGTGATCCTCTACAATCAGGTTTTCAATGAGTGATTTTGTGGCCCTTCTCCTCTGATGACTACTGCTCCCATGGTTCCTCATGGCTTACTTCTAATAAATGGCTAGTGCTGGTCTTTCTATGGGCCTTGTCTGGATTGCTGGCTTCTGGTGTTCTCCTCCCTTGCTAGAATGCAGCAGATCTCTGCTTCTGGAAACCAGATTCTTCAGGCAGTTAGTGATATGGTTAGTGATATGGTCTGCTTCTGGAAACCAGATTCTTCAGGCAGTTAGTGATACTGGTCTCATACTACTGCTCTCTCCTTCACAGAACATCTGGACACTGAATAAGAGAGTTTCAGAAGACCATTAGCTTCACTCAGCTGCCTCCAGGCATTGCTCTTCAGGGGCTCTAGCAGGGAGAAGGCATGGGGGGTGGGGATAGGGAAGGCACTGTTTAATGGGTATTTTTTCTAATGTGTATTTCCCTCACCATTACATATTTTATACACACACACACACACACACACACATACATACCTGAACCCAATTGCTGGCCAGATTCCTGTTCTCTCAGGTATTTGGGCGCCTATGTAAATGAAATAATTAACATCTTTTTCAGTGTCCACAAACACTCTCTGACAGTCAGGAAGCTGGTCTCCCTGGAGCACAACTCTAGTGTGTGTAATGATCTACCTACATGCTTGTCTATCAGAGTTCAGTCTGACCCATGTGTAACTTGCCTGAGCCCCTCCCCCCCCATAGAAGCTAAGTTCCTCAAGGGCAGAAATCAGTCTGTCTCAAGTATATGATTTAATATCTAGCACCTGCCATAATGCCTGGCATCTTGTGGATAAGTACATAACAAATATACGTAAAAGGAAGGATGAAAGCAAGGAAAGGATGGAGGGATGGAAGGATGAAAGGAAATCTACTTGGCTTTTGTAAATCTAATTCAGCTTTGCCAAGAAAATCTTTTTCAGAAAGACAGGGCTTTAGTTAGGCCTAAAAGAATGATTTTTTTAATATAAGGGGCTATTTTGGTGCTTCATCTACATCTTTGTATATCCAAAGAATAGAAGGAAATTATGTCCTTGAGTTGAAACATCTTTCAGTGAAATTTATGCATGTATGCAATTTGGCTTCAGAGTTATATCCCTTGTGGCTTATAGCATATTAAGTGGCTAAAAGTTATTTATATCAACAATGCTTCTATCGTCTCAGATGAAAGTATAGATGCAACATAGAGCAAAAATTAGTCAATTTTTTTCTTAGTCAGGAATAAATTTTAGCTCACAAAATGTAAACTCCATTTAAGAACTCATTCATTCAAAAAACTATTTAATGAGCATTACTGTAATACAGATGCCATATTAGGCACTGAAATACATGAATGAAAAGACTTAAGGTCTTCCCCTGATGTTCTTTTGAGTTCTATTGCCAAACTCAAAAGTGATATCTCACCACAAATTTAAATGACTTTTCTTCTCAGTGGTAACTCCTTTATGTTTCTGTACATTAGGGATGTGAGTATGGAATGTGATGATGTGCTTCCATTCTACTGTCAAGCCGGATTTTCCCCACCCTAAGCTATAGCTAGAACCACTATTTTGTGTATGTGTGTGGATAGCTTGCCCTGCCTGGCCATGGAGGTATCCTCTTGCTATCTTAAATCATCAAGGATTATAATATGAAATACGGTTTGGTTTAGGCCATTTATTTTCTATATGAAGGAAAAAGCCCAGAGAGAAGATATAATTTACCAGAGGTTACTAGATGAATACTGGGACAATTACAATCTAAACTCGGGGATTTTAACCATAAGCCCCACTTGTTTAAGGACTTTACATTACTTTAATAAATGATACCTAGTCAGACAGGGAGTATAAAAATTATACCTCTGCCTTATCACATTGCAAGTCAAACACCAGAACCAGATGAAGACTGATGTTAGAAAGTGGGAAAACAAGAGAAGTTGTACAGAGAACTATGGAGTAAAAGTGAAAATGCAGCACTCTGTAAACTAAGAAACAAAGCAAATAAAGATGTTTGAATGGACAAGGTTTGGGGAAAAAGCTAATAAAGGTACTTCTTGTGGACAATAACAATAACAACCCCTCTAGCTAGCTAGCTTCAGAGGAAAATATAAGCAGGTTGTTATTTTCAAAGTGCATTATACATGCAAATTTAACCGATTAAGGACAAAAGGTGAAATTCTGCATCGCACTGATTTACGCTCTATTTAACTCTATAGTTTTCATTTTCTTACATATCATTTTGAAGGGAACAAAGAGCTTCTAAAAAAAGTCATAAACCCAGTTGACAGAATATGTTGATAAAAAAGCACTGTGCTGCTGATAAAAGTTTCACAAGAGAAAAATCATACCCCATATCCATCCATACAGCACACTACTATTCCATCAAAATGAAGAAACGCTTCCCATAAGCATGCTCCAATAAAAAGTTCACTTCGGTTTGTAAAAAGATTTGACTTTAAAGTTTAGCAACAAAAGTTGTCAAGAGTGTAATGCTAAACTAGCTGTATTAATTGACTGAGTGATGCATTCATCCATTCCAAAGAATATTATTGAGTAAATGATATAGCAAAGAGGTCAACACAGTGAATAAGCAATAAGACTTGGAGACTTGATCCTCAAGTAAACTCATAATCTAGCTAGGCAGAACTTATATGTAAATAAGCACAATGTAAAACAGATCAAGGAAAAGGAAAATGAGTGTTATGGACAATTAATGTTATGAGAATTCAAAGAAACATCATATATAGCTAAACTGATCCAAGAAATTTTATATAATGGCTGAATTTATACTTAAATGTTAGTAAGAGGGATATATAGGTGAGAAGATCAGATGAGTAAACAAAAGAGAGTAGGGGGAAAAGTATGGCAATGGGGGAATTCCAGGCACAGTAAAATCCTTGGTTTGCAAGCATAATTTGTTCCAGAAACATGCTTGTAAACCAAAGCATTTTTATATTAAAGCAGAATTCCTCATAAGAAATAATGGAAACTCAGATGATTCGTTCCACAATGCAAAAATATCCACATAAAAGTTATTATGATACTGTAGTATAATACAAAATAATAAAGAAAATACAAAATATAAAGAAAAATAAACAAATTAACTTGCACTTACCTTTGAAAATCTTCGTGGTTAGTGTGAGGGAGTCAAGAGAGAGGAGGGTTATTATGTAAGATGACTTTCACTATTACTAACGGAATCACTGCTATCTGTTGGCACAACGGAATCTTTTTCTGCATGGGGGCCACTGTATATGCTCGCATGGATGTTGACTACAGTACAGTATTAATAAACTCTTGTCATATATTGTATTTAATGTAACTGGTAATAAGGCAGCAGAGGAAAGGGTCTATATCTGCAGGCAGCCCGACCTAGAATGAAGCAAAGCATTCTTAAGCTTACTCTTGTATGAAAAAGCAAAGGACTGTCAATAGATGCTTTGAAGTGACAAAAAATACACTAGTGCCAGTTGTGGGCACCTTCCTACATTCTGAAAAATCACGATTTCTGCCAAACATCATGGCCTGACAGCATGGGAGACAATCACTCACAATCCCACAGCGAGAGAGAGAGAGAGAGAGAGAGAGAGAGAGAGGGAAAGAGAGAGAGAGAGAACTAGAGAACCATTGGCTCAGTTGTGATCATATAACATTTGGCATCATGTACTACTTGTATTGCAAGACATCACTCATCTATCAAGTTAAAATTTATTAGAAATGTTTGCCCATCTTGTGGAACACTCATAGAACAAGTTGCTTGCAATCCAAGGTTTTACTATATTGACTAAAAAAAGAGAGGTATATTTTGGGAAGTTTTGAGAGGCAAGATTAGAAATATAGGTTGGGTGAGATTGTAGAGAATGGTACTTTCCAATGTTTTTCATGCCATGACATATATGAGAAATGGTCATGTGTGTATGCTGTGCAAGGGTAAGTGGATTCTATTGCTCATGGCTAGAAGCCTAGTGGCTCTCCAAGGGCTGAGGTGATTGGGTAGCTGACATACCTATAACCCATTCACAGAACATTAATGTGTCATTGCACACCTGTTGGGAAGAAGAGGAACTTGAATGACATTCAAATGAAAACATGGTATCCTATAGTTATCCTTTTGACTTATCCAAATTTATTTCCATACATATTATCAGAGTGTAAGTAGAAAATATACTGAGGAGCCAACTACCTCATCTTTATTCTAGCAGAAGACTGAACTATCATTCTGTAACAATTGGCCTAGAAAGGTTCTGGACTTGGGAACAGAAGGTACAGCTGAGGCCAACGGTAAGAAATCATACTGATGTGAACAGTCGAATCAGTCTCCTCCATTTAGTCCTCTGAAGGTTGTCAGATAGGCTTATCACCCCAAATACAAGATTATAGGATTTCTATCTTGGAAAACAAAATAGTCCAAGAGAAAAAGAGCAAAGCTGCAGATACTGATATTGGAGAAACATATCACCCCTACAGTGAAATATACCAGAATATAAGCACATACCCCCTACTATCCACAGATTTTATTCTTTTAGTACTTCCCTGTCACATATGAGTAGACAGCCAAATAGTACCAGACATTTTAGGAATGTCTCTAACATGAAAGACAGAGACCTAAACAAACAAACAAGTAACTTAGCTATGGTATAGACAGTGCAAAAAACAAAGAAAACAAAACAAAACAAAAACCAAAAAACAAACCCAAAACAAAAAACAAACTTCAACAACAGAAGCCACAGGTCTTAAGACATGAAAAAAATGATGTGAAAAAAATCAAGAATACTTGGGAATTAAAAGTATGAAATAGAGTATTTCACAGATGGGTTGGCAGGTAAAGTTGGAAAAATGTCCTAAGAAATAAAAAAAAAAAAAATAAACGTCTTGGAAAATGGAGAAAAAATAAGAAATCTGAAGATCAATGCAGGGGCTTGGTTACTAAAAGATCCCCCCTCAAAAGTAACAAACAAACAAAACAGGGGGAAAATCAGATGAAATTAACATTAAAAATCTCAAACAATTTCCCCAAATCAATGGATACCTGTTTTCAAATTGGCAGGGACTGCCACAATGCATATCAACAGTATCTTTTAAAACATTTGGCATAACACAAAGATCCTATACAATTGTGGAAAGGAAAAATAATAGGGGCCAGATACATGGGTTAAAAAACTGTAAACCATACGATTTCCAAATAGCAGCATTATGGATTAGAAGACCATGTCGTTTTCAGAATTCTGGATAAAAAAATGATTTCCAATCTGTAATTCCATACAGAACAAACTTATCAATCAAGAGTGAGGGTAGAAGAAAGGCACATTCACAAAGGCAAAGTATGCACCCTTTCTCAGGGAACTATTGAAAGACAATGAATTGGTTAGCTTTTGCTATATAATAATATTACCAAACTTGGTGCAATATTCATTTTCTATTGTTGTGCAATTTATTATCACAAAATTTGTGTCTTAAAACTACATACAACTATTATCTCACATGTTCTGTGGGGCAGGAATCTGGGGGTATGACTTAGCTATGCCCTCCTCAAGGCTATAATCAAGATTATGGCCAAGACTCTCATCTGAGGGTCTGGTTAGGGAAAGAATTCCCTCCAAGCTCACCTATTTGTCAGCAGCATTCAGTTATTTTCAGGATGCCAGACTAAGGATCCTAGTTTCTTGCAGACTGTCGGCCAAAAGTGTCTTCAGTTCCTTTTCATGTGGCCCTCTCTATTCAGTATGACAGCTTGTACTTGTTGTTGTTGTTGTTAATTTGCTTTGTTTTTAATTCCAGTAAGGGAGAGAGCCTTCTAGCAAGACCAGCATTATAATCTTACGTAATATAATCATGGAAGGGATAACTCTCTCATGCTTGCCATATTCTATTGCTTAGAAGCAGGTCACCAGGTACCTCCCAGACAGAGGTATAAATACCAGGATATGGGGATCATGGTGGCAATCTTTTCATCTCTCTGCTATAGATATGTTTTACCAAAATAAATGAATTAAACCAATAAAGATAAAAATGTAAGATCCTGGATCAGGAGATCAATTAGGGTACTCTTAGAAGGAAGGTGAAAGGAAATCTCAGGGTGACAGCTATGCAGCAAACCCAGATTGCAAATGATCCAAACTGAAAGAAGAGAAGAGAGAGATCCTGGGGAGATATCACCATGAAAAGAAAAAAGAAAATAAAAAGAAAACAATAGATTACTCAACCATTTAGATAATATTGAGAAAAGTGTGGGGCACCTGGGTGGCTCAGTCTGTTAAGCGTGGGACTTTGGCTCGGGTCATGGTATCACGGTTTGTGAGTTCCAGCCCTGCGTCAGGCTGTGTGCTGACAGCTCAGAGCCTGGAGCCTGCTTCAGACTCTGTGTCTCCCTCTCTCTCTCCCCCCCCTCCTGCTCTCTCACTCTCTCTCTCAAAAATAAAATAAAACATTAAAAAAATTTTTAATATTGAGAAAAGTGTCACTGCTGTGTTGTTTACAGATGAATTAGTAATATATAAACAGAAAACTGAGCAAACAGAAAATAGGATAATTCATCCCATGAAAAATTAAAAGTTGGAGAAGAAAAACATAATCATAGTATACCCCATAGTAGAGCTATGAACAGAGTCAATAGTCAGAATAATATAAATACTAAATTTTTATCCAATCTAAATGGTAATATAGATATATTCAGAGTATAAGCTGAAGGAAACTTGCATGGGTATATATATGGCAACAGGAGGGGAGTGAGAATTATAAGCTTTATCTTCCATAAATTCCAAATTAAGCTAATTTCAAAAACTGAAAAATAAGGGATACCTGGGTGTCTCAGTCAATTAAGCATCTGACTCTTAATTTTGCCTCAGGTCATGATCTCACAATTCATGAGTTCAAGTCCTATGTCAGGCTGTGTGCTGACAGTGCAGAGCCTGCTTTGGATTCTCTCTCTCTCTCTCTCTCTCTCTCTCTCTCTCTCTCTCTCTTTCTCTCTCTCTCTCTCTCTCTTCCCCTCCCACCCCCCCCATAAACAAACTTTTAAAAAATGCCAAAAAATAAAAGAAATGATAACATACACATATTTTTAAAATATGTTATTATATACCAGAAGACATAGCTAAATGCACTTAAAGGAACTGTCCCTGTAGAGTGAGAATCAGGTGAAAGGAAAATTGAAGAAAGATATTCCTGATTTTCCATTATAAGCCTTGAAGTAGTAACATATCTTAACAACATACACACATTACTTAGATAAAAATTAAAAACTTTGAAAACCAGAAACAACAAAAAGATATATTGTGATTTTAATACAGCTCTGCAGAAAAAATTTTAAACAGCCTTTCTAGAATGGCACCAAATTACCCTTTCTTTTCTCCCAAATCCTTTAAGAATTTTGGTGTTACCAGTAATGGATTATAATGAGAGAGAGCTTAAGTATGAAGTTTTTTAGCCCAACTAGTTAGAGGACTCTAGGACTGAATACAGCCTCAGTCACTACAGATTATTGGAAGAGCTGGAGAAAATAGGCTGTGAGGCTGGCCAGGGAGAAGAGCAGCTTTACAAACCTAAGTGTGGTTGCACCTTCATCATTGACTGAAGAGAGTTAGGGGAACTTAATTCCAGGAGAGGATACTGCGGGAAGAACTTTCAGACATTTGTGAAAATACTCCAACTAGTCATAGAGTCATCAAGAGCAAAATACAGATCCTGAAGGGAGGGAGCACACAGGAGCCACACAAAGGTCAGAGTTCCCATGCGAAGACATGATTTCAAGGAAGTGTTCTAGTTCGTGTGGAGTGCTGGGCAAGGAATCCAATTTAAAAGTACATTCCTTACTATGAAAAATTATATGCCAACAAATTGGACAACCTAGAAGAAAGGGACAAATTCCTAAACACCCACACTCTTCCCAAACTCAATCAGGAGGAAATAGAAAGCTTGAACAGACCCATAACCAGCGAAGAAATTGAATCGGTTATCAAAAATCTCCCAACAAATAAAAGTACAGGACCAGATGGCTTCCCAGGGGAGTTATACCAGACGTTTAAAACAGAGATAATACCTATCCTTCTCAAGCTATTCCAAGAAATAGAAAGGGAAGGAAAACTTCCAGACTCATTCTATGAAGCCAGTATTACTTTGATTCCTAAACCAGACAGAGACCCAGTAAAAAAAGAGAACTATAGGCCAATATCCCTGATGAATATGGATGCAAAAATTCTCAATAAGATACTAGCAAATCGAATTCAACAGCATATAAAAAGCATTATTCACCATGATCAAGTGGGATTCATTCCTGGGATGCAGGGCTGGTTCAACATTCACAAAACAATCAACATGACACATCACATTAATAAAAGAAAAGATAAGAACCATATGATCCTGTCAATCGATGCAGAAAAGGCCTTTGACAAAATTCAGCAACTTTTCTTAATAAAAGCCCTCGAGAAAGTCGGGATAGAAGGAACATACTTAAACATCATAAAAGCCATTTATGAAAACCCACAGCTAACATAATCCTCAATGGGGAAAAACTGAGAGCTTTTTCCCTGAGATCAGGAACATGACAGGGATGTCCACTCTCACCGCTGTTGTTTAAAATAGTGTTGGAAGTGCTAGCATCAGCAATCAGACAACAAAAGGAAATCAAAGGCATCAAAATTGGCAAAGATGAATTCAAGCTTTCACTTTTTGCAGATGACTTGATACTATACATGGAAAATCTGATAGATTCCACCAAAAGTCTGCTAGAACTGATACATGAATTCAGCAAAGTTGCAGGATACAAAATCAATATACAGAAATCAGTTGCATTCTTATACACTAACAATGAAGCAACAGAAAGACAAATAAAGAAACTGATCCCATTCACAATTGCACCAAGAAGCATAGAATACCTAGGAATAAATCTAATCAAAGATGTAAAAGATCTGTATGCTGAAAACTATAGAAAGCTTATGAAGGAAATTGAAGAAGATATAAAGAAATGGAAAAACATTCCGTGCTCATGGATTGGAAGAATAAATATGGTCAAAATGTCAATACTACCCAAAGCTATCTACACATTCAATGCAATCCTAATCAAAATTGCACCAGCATTCTTCTCGAAACTAGAACAAGCAATCCTAAAATTCATATGGAACCACAAAAGGCCCCGAATAGCCAAAGTAATTTTGAAGAAGAAGACCAAAGCAGGAGGCATCACAACCCCAGACTTTAGCCTCTACTACAAAGCTGTAATCATCAAGACAGCATGGTATTGGCACAAAAACAGACACATAGACCAATGGAATAGAATAGAAACCCCAGAACTAGACCCACAAACGTATGGCCAACTAATCTTTGACAAAGCAGGAAAGAATATCCAATGGAAAAAAGACAGTCTCTTTAACAAATGGTGCTGGGAGAACTGGACAGCAACATGCAGAAGGTTGAAACTAGACCACTTTCTCACACCATTCACAAACAGAAACTCAAAATGGATAAAGGACCTGAATGTGAGACAGGAAACCATCAAAACCCTAGAGAAGAAAGCAGGAAAAGACCTCTCTGACCTCAGCTGTAGCAATTTCTTAGTTGACACATCCCCAAAGGCAAGGGAATTAAAAGCAAAAATGAACTACTGGGACCTTATGAAGATTAAAAGCTTCTGCACAGCAAAGGAAACAACCAACAAAACTAAAAGGCAACCAACGGAATGGGAAAAGATATTTGCAAATCACATATCAGACAAAGGGCTAGTATCCAAAATCTATAAAGAGCTCACCAAACTCCACACCCGAAAAACAAATAACCCAGTGAAGAGATGGGCAGCAAACATGAATAGACACTTCTCTAAAGAAGACATCCGGATGGCCAACAGGCACATGAAAAGATGCTCAACGTCGCTCCTCATCAGGGAAATACAAATCACAACCACACTCAGATATCACCTCACGCCAGTCAGAGTGGCCAAAATGAACAAATCAGGAGACTATAGATGCTGGCAAGGATGTGGAGAAACGCGATCCCTCTTGCACTGCTGGTGGGAATGCAAACTGGTGCAGCCACTCTGGAAAACAGTGTGGAGGTTCCTCAGAAAATTAAAAATAGACCTACCCTATGACCCAGTAATAGCACTGCTAGGAATTGACCCAAGGGATACAGGAGTGCTGATGCATAGGGGCACTTGAACCCCAATGTTTATAGCAGCACTCTCAACAATAGCCAAATTATGGAAAGAGCCTAAATGTCCATCAACTGATGAATGGATAAAGAAATTGTGGTTTATATACACAATGGAGTACTATGTGGCAATGAAAAAGAATGAAATATGGCCCTTTGTAGCAACGTGGATGGAACTGGAGAGTGTTATGCTAAGTGAAGTAAGCCATACAGAGAAAGACAGATACCATATGTTTTCACTCTTATGTGGATCCTGAGAAACTTAACAGAAACCCATGGGGGAGGGGAAGGAAAAAAAAAGAGGTTAGAGTGGGAGAGAGAGCCAAAGCATAAGAGACTCTTAAAAACTGAGAACAAACTGAGGGTTGATGGGGGGTGGGGGGGAGGGGAGGGTGGGTGATGGGTATTGAGGAGGGCAACTTTTGGGATGAGCACTGGGTGTTGTATGGAAACCAATTTGACAATAAATTTCATATATTGAAAAAAAAATAAAAAATAAAAAAAATAATATTACATTCAAATCTCAAAAAAATAAAAAAAATTAAAAAATAAAAGTACATTCCTATGACATTAGCCAGAAGACAGGCAGTGTAAGTAGGATTCTTTAACTCAAAAAATTATTCATAGGCCTTCCTTAGATGTAATCTATCAGAGTGGGTTAATAACAAGAAACCTTCAATCCAAAACGAATCATATTGTGAAACTGATACCACTAATTATATTTGCTCAATCTCTGCCTCAACTAGCTCAGAAATCTGGTAGCCTGTGGGCTCTGGATTACTGATGGAGCTCATCATTCAATCTAATTCTAAAGTACTGGTTAGGGCTCCTGAGTGGCTCAGTACTTAAGCATCCAACTTCTGCTCAGGTCATGATCTCACAGTTCGTGGGTTCGAGCCCTGCGTCGGGCTCTGTGCTAATAGCCCAGAGCCTGGAGCCTGCTTCAGATTCTGTGTCTCCCTCTCTCTCTCTCTGCCCCTCCCCTGCTGTGCTATCGCTCTCGCTCTCTCTCTCTCTCTCCTCTCAAAAATAAACATTAAAAAATTTTAAGTACTAGAGAAGTCACAGGCAGGAAGAAAAAAATTACATTTTCATTGTGTTTAATAACAATAAAATATTTGGTAAAACAACATTATGCACATAATGAGGGTGAAATGTTTAAACAGCACAAATTTGGGCATCTAGATTTGAAGTAAAATAAAGAACCTTTGAAAATACTACATAGGGGGAAATAACTTATTTCTATCCATGTGAGGAATCTTTATGGAGGTGATACTCAGCTTGGAAAGAGGTATTTTTCAATAGAAATGTCAAGAACATTTATACAACAACCACCTCAGGAATAAAGACATACATTGGAAGGGATAAATCCCAATATTAATTGTAGTTAAAATTCCCAGAGTGTATAAATGATGTAAATAAAATTCACAAAAGAATGCAGTTTAAAAGGCAGGTTTCTACTTTGCTGAATATTAATTTGTTTAAAAACTCTTGACATATGCAACATAGAAGTTGAGTAGACCATAGATCAACCTTGTGATTTTTTTTTAGATCCATTTCTCACAATGTATCTAGCTTTCCCAGCCCATAACCATTACTACTTGTCAATTTGAGAAATCATGCAAGACCCCAATCTCTGACACAGCAATTGAGCATGAACCAGGAGAGATTATAATGGCCTCAAACAAAGTCAGATCAAACTTATCCAACCAAGCAACAGTGACAGCACTTCTAATTAAAGGCCATTTGGAGAGAAGACATATGACTATGAGAACCATAGGAGTGTGCAGTGACAGATCCATGGGCTATAAGGATCAACAGAGATTAGACCTTCACAGAACTGCATGGGTTCCTGCTTCTGACCCAAATCCCCAATGGCAGGCTGTGCACTGTGATAACCTGCTGCCTTTAATAATGCTATTTCTTCTGCTGCTTTCAACTCACTGGGTACAGTGTCATCACAGAGAGGGAGAGAGAAGAAGAAGCTGAAAATATCCCTTTAGAACATCAGCACTGATCGGGACAGATATTTTTAGTAAGTGATTGTCTGTCAAATCTAAGTCACATGACATGCCACTTAAATGATCTGAGAGTTTGCAAGTCCCTGAAAAGTGACAGCTGCAAATGAGAATTTAGGAGGTTCCACTAGGCAAGCAGAACATTGATCAAATCTATTGGCAGGAGCCCTAATCAAAGCAAAGTGCCAGTGGAGGTGCCCAGCTTAAAATCCTCCAGGTGATGAAGTATTTCTGGCCAGCCGTTTTCAGTGCTAATGTTTAAGAGTTATTGCTGAGACTGGTAAATGTCTTCAAGAGACTGTCATGCTTTTACTGTTTACTACATTTAAAATATTTGTCCTTCTTATGAATATGTGATGCAATAACATTTCAAAAATAGATAAAATGTGAATTGCTGCACATTATGTTCTCCATGAAATTTTAAATGGAAATTCTCAGTTCATCTGTGCACATCTGTCATTGACAGATTGCAGTAAGAATCAAGATGCCCATTCTCCTTAGTTCCTCTCCATGACCCAAGCCATTTGACTGGTCATCTATGGCCTTATGACCAAGAGATCTTTTGTCATGCTTCCATGTTGCCCATGGAAATACCTGAAGGAATATCCATGGAAAATGTGTCTAAGGTTAGTTCTCTTTGTTGAATGGACAAGAAGCCTTCAAGAAGGCCACATAAAGGAATGGATAGTTTTGAGTATAAACCTCTGTGACACATCTCAATTGCTCTCAGAGGCATTAAAATCAAGCTTAGAATCATAATAGCACATTTGTAGGAATGCATCAAAGTCCATCCTTCTTCATGTCTTGTTCTTCTCTATAATGACTTGGTATTATGGTTTCAATTTTATTATCTTTGAATCTTAAATATGCTAACCAACATGCCAACTGCTTTCAGATTTCTGACCTGGCTTCCTTCTCTTAACTTCAGATATTTCCTTGCCCTGCTGGATTATAAGCAGTTCTGCCCTGAACTTTGATTGCCATGTTATCCCCTTGTAACCCATTGCTCTAACTACTCTTCAGATCTCCCATTACTGACCTATTACCTTTGAACTCTACTCAATCTCTTAGAATTAAACATAAGTTTTCTTATTGCATGATTTCCTACTTATGCAAAATGCTTGTCTGCTCACAACCATATCAATATGGTATACTTGTTCACAATGGAACTAAAATTATATACGAATTATAACAATAAAATTCTTTATGAATTCTCTATGCAAGTATTTTCATGAAAAAAAAATGAGAATGGCATTCTTCCTCATTGTTTGCCAGAACTCCTGAGAATATCTGAAATATTAGGTAAGCACACTTAACATACATTTATATTAAAAAGTATAATTAGTAGAAATTCTGCAAAGCACATTTATCAATGCTTACTATATATACTGCATTCAGATGTTGAGAATTTCTGATGATCCCCAGATCATCACCTAACTTGAATCACCTAACATGAAAATACTTATGCTTTCCTGACTGTTAAGTTTGAGATGTAGTTTCCCAGGGCTCCAGTACAAACACTAAATTCTTTCCTTTACCAGATTTCTGAGAATATTTTTCCTGGGGTAACTGATATATCCCCTTCCCACAAAAAACATGTACTGAATTTTGATTCTAGGTAGAAAACCCTCTCTGATCCCAACACCTTCCCCTGCCTCACTACTGAGGCAAATGTTCTTACCTCAAAGAACATTCCACTGCAATGTTTGGAGGCAGCAATTTTGATATGAACTCATTACAACAGCTATATTATTACCAAGATAGGAGGTCAACAGACATCCCTGATATTTCTTCTAATTCCTCACTTTATCCCAGAAGACTTAACCAACTTTGTACATTTTCCAACCTTTGTCTCTTCCTGAGCTTCAACCTCTACCTAAGCTTTATCCATTACTCTGTCCCTATTCCCCCCCACCCCCGCCCTGCCATTTCCTGCTGTCCCTGATTCCATGAAGGCATGAACTTTTGCTTTATTCCATGAATCTGTAGATGTTCAATCCTCACATACTTTTCCTATTGTTGTCTCTATAGCTCCAGCTGTAGAGTATCACCATCCACTATGAAGAGGAGATCTCAGTTTGTTTTCCTATTAGTTTCTATACTCATTTTAGGCAACTCAAGAGTACTTCCATATTCCCCATGAAGAGTCACTTCTAGCTGTGCTTGGGTTATTCTTTCTCAATACCCACCCCACCCCACCCCCTGGGCCTCTCTCCATATAGCCTGTCACAATTACCTGTGTTGTCTTTCCCTAAAAAGCACCTCTCATTTCTGTCTCCACCTTAATAAACCAGTTAATAAACTAAGGTTTTAAAGATTTACTTGAAAATCAAAGTTAGACATGAGGAGTTCTAGGAACCTAATGATTGTATCACTGACTTAGTAAGGAGAACAAGTGGAAGAAGAAAGGGTAAGCCCTTATTGAGTAAAGAATCAATATAGCTATTGAAGCAATGAGGAAAATTCTACCGTTCAGGCATATGTTAATTTCATTCTAGAGAGCATCTAAAAACTACCACTCATCTCTTCAACTGGATATCCACCATGCTAAATCAGTAATAGTTTTCTAAGGATGTGTTTCTCCATACTTCTGTGTATGCTGTTCCCCTGAGAAGAATTCTCTACCCTAGGCTCCATTACATCTTTTCTTTGTTATGATTTTGAGATCTTGACAAACCACCACTACTTCTTTGAATATTCAACACAAATGTCACTTGTTATTTATTCTTTAAGGTGACTATTCCTCACTGCTCGAACACTTGGTATATCCCTCCAATTTAGCACTTGTTTCATTCTACTGTAAATGGATTGTCCACTTGCCCTCTACAGGATAAGGTTCATGGGGGCAGACTTTATTTTGTATCCCACTTTCTAGTATAGTACATGACATGGAGCATGGTTTCAGTGAATGAACAATCTCTACAGAGTACTTTCAGTAGTCATCGGTCTGTAAGACTCTTTCAGGTTCTCCTTCACTCTTCTAGTAAGTTATTTTTGAAACTTTTAAAAGTAGGAATAGTAATGCCATACAACTTGAGACATTTAAAAAGGGAGTTTAATCAGGATAATGTAGAAGTACTGAGACAAATAAGGATTAGGTTTGGAAGAGGTAGAAGGAATGACATGGAGTGAAAGCATGCATCCTTTCATATATTGCTACAGGAAATTATCTTAGTCCCTAAGGTTTCTGAGATCACTGTTTTACTCCTGTCAGTTTTACTTCTTTAACTGTAGCAGTCTCTCTTTAGTCCTTCTAAGTCCTGGATACCACTGTGCTTCTTAATTTCAATAATGCAGAAAAATAAGATATCCAATTAGTTTCTATGAAGAGATCAAGAATATTGGTAGGCATTCTGGGACCATAACTTCCCTTTACAGGGTAAACTTGATGTAGTCAGGTGTGTCGATGCTTTTGCTTGGTGGATTTATGGGGCACTTCTGACTCAGCATGTTAATTCTGGAGACACTAAGATCTTTCTAGAAAGATGGCATTCAATAAATTGTTTCAATAGCCAAATAAGGATAGAAGAAGCATCAGCATAAGTAAAATATCTTTGCATTAGGAAAAAAAATAAGATAACTCTGCAGCTGGAAGGGAAAAATACCCAATACATATTCAAATTTTTACTTTCTTTTATGGAACAACACAGCATTATACAAGTTCTCATAGCAGTGCCACAGCTGGCACCTCTAGCAAAGCCTGGGAAGCTTTTGTTTTTCATATTACAAAAAGCAGCCCATGAAAACGTAGCATCAATCTCAAGCAATTGCAATTGGTAAGAACCAAAAATTGTGAAATTTTATTGTTTATAAAATTGGTTTTTCAAATAAGAAGGCTCACATCTCAGAGAAAAGTTTGCTTATTAGCCAGCAGCACAAGAGGCTTCCGAGAGAGTTGAATGGATGGATGAGGATGGAGTCCTCTGTAGGTCAAAAAGGTTGCACTGTCTTAAATGAGAACCTATCCCTCAGCTGTTCCATGGTATTTGCAAACTTCCAGGGACAGAGCTTATACAGACTGTTCTATGGATGTGGAATTGTTGGACATTCTGCTCATCGTGGAAGGTCACACAGGGTGATTTAAAGGGATGTGTCTAGGACTGCAAACTTTCTTCTGGAGAAATAGATACATTGTGTTGATTGCTTTTTACCTCAAGAATGAAAAGAATTATGTATAGTGAGATGTGGAGAGAAAAGCAGCCCCATAAATGCTTATTTTCTTTAAAGCAACAAGAGAAGAACAGATCAAAGTCTCTAAGTAATCTCTAGACTTCAAACTAAATGGAAGAGTGTCTAAGTCATTTGATATACCATCTTTTTTAGCATCAGTGACCATGCCTGCATACAACTAGCATTTTAGAGCACAAGGCACTGGGAAATTTTTAAATCTAGAGCTCCTAATTTACATATGGGGAAACTGAAATACCAAGAGGTTGTAACTTTTCCAAGGAAGTGGCATGAACTGGAACATAGATTTTTTTTTAAGTTTATTTATTCACTCTGAGAGGGAAAGAGAGCAGGGGAGGGACAGAGAGAGAGAGGGAGAGAGAAAATCCCAAGCAGGCTCCGCACTGACAACGGGTAGCCCAATGTGGGGTTCGAACTCACGAACCCATGAGATCATGACCTGAGCCAAGATAAAGAGTCAGACGCTTACCAACTGAGCCACCCAGGTGCCCCTTTTTAATTTCTTTAAATGTTTATTTATTTTTGAGAGAGAATCTGCATGAGCAGAGGAGGGGCAGGGAGAGAGGGGGACAGAGGATTCAAAGCGGGCTCTGTGCTCACAGCAGAGTGCCCCTTGTGGGCCTCAAACTCAGGAAACCATGAGATCATGACCAGAGCCAAAGTCAGATGCTTAACCAACTGAGCCACTCAGGTGTCCCAACACACACATTTTCTAATGATAATTACATTTTTCTCCACTATGACATATCCAGTTGCAGGCAATTTACACTATTTCTTAAAACCAAGTAAGGGAATTAGATACACTCCTTTTAGGACAATAATGAATCAAAGTTCGGGTTGTAATTGAAAGAACTGCCATACACAATGCACTTTCACTTGTTAAAAATCCTACACATAGGGGCGCCTGGGTAGCTCAGTCAGTTAAGCAACCAACTCTTGGTTTAGGCTCAAGTCATGATCTCGGGGTTTGGTGAGTTTGAGCCCCATGTCAGGCTCTGCGCTGGCAACTCGGAGCCTGCTTGGGATCCTTTTTCTCCCTCTCTTGTCCCCTCCCCAACTCGCACTGCCTCTGTTTCTCTCAAAATAAATAAACTTAAAAAAAAATCCTACACATAAGAGTTCACTTTTTAGTGAACTGGGAATGAAACATTTTGACCTCCGTATTTACTCACCATAATGTTTTTCAAATTCTTCACAAATACATTAAGAAAACAAGGCATTGTCTATTGGGGGAACCATCCAAGAAGCATTTACTTAATGGGCAACACAATATCAGGCATTTTGAATTTTTATCTCCTCAGATCACGGCCATCATTTTCTGCTGGTAACCACTGAGAGTTTGCTATGTCTCAGTCTTCATTTCTCCTTCCTGGCTTGTCAATTTTTTTTTTTCAGGCAAGTTACATTTGGTTAGTGTACTGGATATTATCTATTGGCTCTCAGCATCCATTCCCACTGCTTTTTATTTATTTAATTTATTTTAATTTTTATTTATTTTTGAGAGAGAGAGACAGACATGGGTGGGAGAGGGGCAGAGAGAGAAAGAGACAGCATCTGAAGCAAGCTCCAGGCTCTGAGCTGTCAGCACAGAGCCCAATATGGGGCTTGAACCCACAAACTGTGAGATCATGACCTGAGCCAAAGTCGGATGCTCAACCGACTAGGCACCCAGACACCCCCACCACTGCTTTTTATATACTACAGCAACTATCAGCCTGAAAACAACTTAGCCCAGCTCTCTTGCAAATAGGGATATGTATGTGGTTTGATTTCTATCAATAGGATTCATTCATTTAAAATCTAGGAGACAAAAAGGAGGTGGGGGCCATTTTTCTCAAGTTTCAACAGATGTCAGTGCTTGAGGCAGCTGGTCTTCTTGCTCCAGTGTCTAATCACAGCTACATGGTGTGAGGCAGTAGTGACTGTGATCATAGCAGCAGTAGCATCCTGATGTCTGATTTGCAACTACAGAAGTTGGATCTTGAAATCAATAATCTAGTGGGAGAACTCCTGACTTCTACTTCTCTAAACTCTTACAATTATTTTATAAGCACCTAATTTCTTATGTTAAATCTCTTTCTTCTAGAAAAACGTACAACTAGTTCTCTTTCCTGCACTAACTCCTAATAGATTCACCATTTGAAAGTGAAACCTTCCAAAACTAAAATATTTTCTTTCAAACCCCTAGATAACCTTTCTCAGCTCCCCAGATTCGGTCTAAGGTCCAGCCTCCCGGGATAATGTCTCTCTCTCCCCCTTTCCAGTCTCCTGCTTAATTGATAGAAAGTCTGGGGGCTCGAAGTAAACACAGCAATGAACGTAGAGCCTGCAGTTGGAGATATTTTCAAGTTATTTATTGCCCACTTATCTCAGAATAAAGAATCAAATTCTTAATATGGCCTATAAGAAAGGTTGTGATTCAGCCTCATTTTGCACCTTCTTTCCTAGTTCTCTGTTCTGTAGCCATATGGCTTTGTTTCTGGTCCCTGAGCCATCATATTCCCTCCCATGCCAAGGAATTTGTCAATTTTCTGGTCTTTTCCTAAAATACATGCTCTACCTATTGCTTTTCTCTCTCCCCATTCCACCCTCTCCCTATATCCCCATTCCTTATATTGGAGCTTTTTATCCTACTTAATTCTTTTTTCTGATCTCATTTCAAATTTCACTTCCATAAGAAATCCTTCCCCTAATCCCAGAAATCATACAAACATCTCATATTATAGATTTCATAGCACTCAGCAGAATTCGTATTTGTATTTTGTGTAAATACTTGACTACTGTGATACTATCAGACCACAAATCCAATGAAGACATAAAAATGGATTTGTTGGGAAATAAATTATTAGCCTGCTGAAAAAATTTCCTATTTTTAATTCAAGTTTGGTATAAACTGTGGCTTGAATTTCATAAAAAAATGAATTTCTTTATTATTAACAGTTGTTTAGAGGTTAGGGAAAGGAAAGAACCAGTAGACACTAGGAAAAATACAGTCATTCCAATTCATTACAACATCAGTGGATAACAAAGGATTCCATTCATGAATGATCATAGTCTTCTATGTTAGATAATCATATTTTAAGACCTTATACAATAAATAAAATGTTTCACAAATCTTGAAATTAACACAATTATAGGGATTTAAATAATGTAGGTCTTCAAAAAATGGTACTCTGTGAAGCACAGCTGAAAGAATTCTTAACCACTAGCTTTTTTTTTTTTTCAGCCTTGTATGAAAGCACAAGCTAGCCAAATGGAGAGCATTTTGTGTGCCGAGAGTGGAAAAGAGAGACAGACGCAGAGAGAGAAAGAGGAAAAGAGAGGGAGAAAGGGAGAGAGGGAGGGAATGAGGGAGGGAGGGAGGGGGAGAGAGAGAGAGAGAGAGAGAGAGAAATATGCAGAGAGAGCGAAGAGAGAAGAAAGTTGAGAGAAAAGAGAAAAAGAGGACAATCCCTGGCAACTCATTATTCTAGTCCCCAGACATTAGATTCAACCCAGTTGAGACCCCAGATACCATGGAACAAAGACAGGCTGTCCCCATCACATTCTGTCAGAATTTTTAACCCATAGAATCAAGAGATAATATAGGAATAAAATATTTTAAGCTACTAAGTTTGGGATAGCTTGCTTATAGGAATAGATACCCGGAATACCTGGAACAATCTCTCATAATTGTTTCTGCTATAAAATATATTTATTTAAAAGTATTTTCAATATGTATTAAACAAATGTATCAAATGTATTAAATACATATTAAAACAATGATTCTCCATTCTACTTCTGTTACATTAGCAAGATCAGCAAGATTGATACCATGTTAGAGAGACTATGATGAAACAAGACTCACAGATACCATTGGTGTAAATGTAAATTGGTATATTCTCCTTCAAGTACAATAAAAAAATCTTAATTGAAAATTTAAACACACGTTGCCCTTAGTCATGCTAATCTACTTCTAGGAATATTTTACACAGATACACTCACATATGTACAGAAACATGTGCTCAAGTATATTCACTCACTGCAGAACTATCTGTGATGGTAAAAGCCTGGAGATAAAAAAATCCATCAATAAGAGGTCAGTTAAGTAGATTATGATACATCTATTTAATGGAATAATTTGCCCCTGTTGACAATAATGAGGTAAAAATCTATACATGCCGATATCAAACTATCCCTGAAGTGCATTGCTAAATGAGAAAATCAAGGTGCAAAATACTTCCCATTGTAAAATAATCTGTAAAAGATATGGATATGTGGTTCATGTATAAATACACTACTTCTAGGAGGCTGATTAAGACACTGGTAATATAGGGAGTTAAGATGGCGGAGAAGTAGGGGGACCGACATTTTCCTTGTCCCTCAGTTTAGACAGCTAAACTGAGGTCATATCACTTGGAACATCCAGGAAATGAATCTGCGGAGTGGCAGAAGGATCTCCACAGTTGAAGGGACACAGCTTGGCAGGATCAAGGTGAATGTATGTGAATTAGGGGAGATAAAACAGCATAGGCATTAAGGTGGGGGAAAGAACCCTTTCTGTGCAGAGACAAAAGAGAGAGAAAGAGAGGTTTCAGTATTGAGTTAGCACAGGATGAAAACCTCTCTGTACCACGGACTGGGGGATGAGAAATATGGAAAATGCCACTGTCTATTTTGCAAACAGTCTTAGGAGCTGAAACTTGGAGGTTCCAAAAGTGCGTGATTATCTCCAGAGCCAAGCTGGGAGCCACGTGGGTGCTCCTGGAGAGAAAGGATCTGGCCCTGGGGCAAGGTACCAATTTCAAGGGTGCACTGGGATAGAACAGTCCCCACCACCTCCTCGAGTACTTTGGGAAGATGGTTTATTGCCTTCCCAAGGAAAAAAGACCCTGAAGATGCCAGCCAAAGGCCTCTTATCAGCAGGGTGGAGTGGCACTACCCCAGAACCAGGTCCTTGTGGTGCAGGGTCCTTTAAGACACCGGGTTTTGAATCCCAGCCAAGCACTTAGAAGGTTAGAAGGCATGGGAGAACTGTGGAGTAGAGCAAGCTAACTGCCCTCACTATTCTGTGAGGGCTGCCTGAATAGTGTGGTTTGAGATACCTGCTCCAGGGAGCTCTCAAGAGATTGGGCTGTTGCCATTTTTCACCCCATCACCAACATGGTGGGACTTTAGAGACCAACACGGTGGCCCCCTGTGGAGGCTTACACCAAACCCCACCCCTCCATGCCTGGCAAATGCTTACTACCTAGAACAAGTCTGACTGACCCGAGGCAGCTGGCCTCTCCTCCAAACCAGCAGTCACTTGGTTGCAGGCACCAACAGACAAATGTTTTTCTGTTTGTTTGTTTCTTTGTGTTTTTTTTTCTTTTCTTTTCATTTTTCTTTCTACCCTCTTCTTTTTTTCTTTTGGAATCAAGCTCATAATTTCTGATTTGTTTTTGGTCAATTCCTACATATACATAATTTGTTGGTTTAATTAGGCATTTTTCACTCATTTTTCATTTTTTCATTTTTCACCTTTCCTATCTCTCCTTTATTTTCATTTCTCTTTCACTGGATTTAGCCTTATAGTTTTTTGATTCTCTGTTTGGTCTTCCTATCTCCCCTTTCATTTCTCTTTTTATGGGATTAGGCTCCCCTCCCCCTTTTTCTTTTTTTCCCCAGAGTTACTTCAATAAACAAATGAAAGTATGTCTGGTTGAAGGTCCGAACACTCCACCACTACAAGCAAGGAGGAGTTTTACAGAGGACAGACCAGTAGGACAGAGCAGCCAAAATGCAACAACAGAATGCATGCAACACACACCTAAAACACTTCCTGAAGTGCCAAGCCCTGGAGAGTGTATGACCCTCTTTAATACAGTAGAATTTGCAGGTGCAGAACATATAACAAGCTATTAAAACACATAAGAGGCAGAAACCTAGACAAAATGACAAAACAGAAGAATTTTCCCCAAAAGAAAATTCAGATAGAAATCAGAGCCAGAGAATTGCTCAAAACAGATATAAATAATATATCTGAACAAGAATTTAGAATAACAGTCATAAGATTAGTAGCTGGTCTTGAAAAAAAGCACAGAAGACAGCAGAGAATCCATTGCTGCAGAGATCAAAGACCTAAGAACTAGTTACAATGAATTAAGAAATACTATAAATGAGATACAAAATAAACTAGATACACTGACAGCAAGGATGGAAGAAGCAGAGGTGAAATAGAAGGTAAAATTATGGGAAATGATGAAGCTGAAAAAAGAAGATTACTAGATTCTGAGGGGAGAATTAGAGAGCGAAGTGATTCCATGAAATGAAACAATATCTATATCATGGGAGTTACAAAAGAAGAATAGCAAGAAAAAGGGGTAGAAAGTTTATGTGAACAAATTCTAGGTAAGAACCTCCCTGATCTGGGGAAGGAAACAGGCATCCAAGCCCAAGAGGCAGAGAACTCCCTTCAAAATCAACAAAACGGGTCAACACCACAACATATCACAGTGAAACTGGCAAAATGCAAAGACAAAGAGAGAATTCTGAAAGCAGCTAGGGACAAATGGGCCTTAACCACAAGGGGAGACACATAGGATAGTAGCAGACCTGTCCACTTAAAACTTGGTAAGCCAGAAGGGAGCAGCAAGAAATATTCAAAGTACTGAGCATGAAAAAAATATGCAGCCAAGAATCCTTTATACAGCAAGTCTGCCATTCAAAATAGAAGGAGAAATAAAGGCTTTCCCAGACGAAGACTAAAGGAGTTCATGACCACTAACCCAGCCCTGCAAGAGATCCTAAGAAGGTGTCTAAGAGTGGAATTCAGCAAGACTACAAAGGACCAGAGACATCACCACAAACACTAAGTCTACAGGTAAAACAATGGCACTAAATTCATATCTTTCAACAATCACTCTAAATGTAAATGGACTAAAGGCTCCAATCAAAAGACATACAGTATTAGAATGGATAAAAAAACAAGATCCATCTATACGCTGCCTATAAGAGACTCATTTTAGAACTGAGGACATGTGCAGACTGAAAGTGAGGGGATGGAGAGTCATCTTTCATGCTAATGGACATCAAAAGAAAGCCGGAGTAGCCATACTTATATCAGACAAACCACATTTTAAACCAGACTGTAACAAGAGATGAAGAAGGGCATTATATCATAATTAAAGGGTCTCTCCATCAAGAAAAGCTAACAATTATAAATATTTATGCCCCCAACGTGAAAGAACCCAAATCTATAAATCAATTACCAACATAAACAAACTTATTGATAATAATACAATAATTATAGATGACTTTAATGCTCCACTTACAGCAATGTACAGATCATCTAAGCAGAAAATCAGTAAGGAAACAATGGCCTGAATGACACAGTGGACCAGATACACTTAACATACATAATCAGAACTTTACATCCTAAAGCAGCAGAATATGCATTCTTCTCAAGTGTACCTGGAATTATTCTCAAAAATAAATCACATACTGGGTCACAAAACAGCCCTTAGTAACTATGAAAGAATTGAGATCATACCATGCATATTTTCAGATCACAATGCTATGAAACCTGAAATCAACCACAAGAAAAAAATTTGGAAAGCCCCCAAATACATGGATATTAAAGAACATCCAACTAAAGAATGAATGAATCAACAAGAAAACTAAAGAAGAAACTAAAAGACACATGGAAGCAAATGAAAATGAAAACACAACAGTCCAAACCCTTTGGGATGCAGCAATGGCAGTCTTAAGAGGAAAATACATTGCAATTCAGGCCTATCTCAAGAAGCAAGAAAGGTCTCAAATACACAACCTAACCTTAGACCTAAAGGAGCTAGAAAAGTAGCAGCAAATAAAGCCCAAAGCCAGCAGAAGAAGGGACATAATAAAAATTAGAGTAGAAATAAAAGATACAGAATTAAAAAAAAAAAAAAAAACAAAAAACAGATCAATGAATCTAAGAGCTATTTTGTAAAAAATAAATAAAATTGATAAAACCCTAAGCAGACTTATCAAAAAGAAAAGACAGAAGACCCAAATAGATAAAATCACAAATGAAAGCGGATAGATCACAATCAACACCATAGAAATACAATTATTAGAGAATACTATGAAAAATTATATGCAAACAAACTGGACAATCTGGAAGAAATGGACAAATTCTTAGACACTCACACACTACCAAAGCTCAAACAGGAAGAAATAGAAAATTTGAACAGACACATAACCAGTGAAGAAATTGAATTGGCTATCAAAAACTTCCCAACAATAAGACTCCTGGGCCAGAGGGCTTCCCAGGGGAATTCTACCAGACTTTTAAAGCAGAGTAAATACATATTTTGTTCAAACTGTTCCAAAAAACAGAAATGGAAGGAAATCTTCCAGATTCATTGTATGAAGCCAGCATTACCTTAATTCCAAAACTAAGCAAAGACCCCACTAAAATGGAGAATTATAGGCAAATATCCCTAATGAACTGTGATACAAAATTCTCAACAAGATATTAGCAAATCAAATTCAACAGTACATTAAAAGAATTATTCACCATAATCTAGTGGGATTCATTCCTGGGCTGCAGGGCTGGTTCGATATTTGCAAATCAATCAACATGATACATCACATAAATAGAAGAAAGGACAAGAACCATATGATCCTTTCAATAGATGTAGAGAAACCATCTGACAAAATACAGTATCCTTTCTTAACAAAAACCTTCAAAAAACTCGGGATAGAAAGAACATACCTTAACATCATGAAAGCCATATATGAAAGGCCCACAGTTAATATCATCCTCAATGAGGAAAAACTGAGAGCTTTCCCCTGAGATCAGGAACATGACAGGGATGTCCACTCTCACCACTGTTGTTTAACCTAGTGTTGGAAGTCCCAGCCTCAGCAATCAGACAACAGAATGAAATAAAAGGCATTCAAATTGGCAAAGAAGTCAAACTTTCACTCTTTGCACCAAAAAACTGCTAGAGTTGATACCGGAATTCAGCAGTCAGGATATAAGATCAATGTACATAAATCTGTTGTATTTCTATACACCAATGATGAAGCAACAGAAAGAGATATCAAGGAATTGATCCCATTTACAATTGCACCAAGAACCATAAAATACCTAGGAATAAACCAAACCAAAGAGGTGAAAGATCTGTACACTGAAAACTATAGAAAGCTTATGAAAGAAATTGAAGAAGACACAAAGAAATGGAAAAACATTACATGCTCATGGATTGGAAGAACAAATATTGTTAAAATGTTGATACTAACCAAAGCAATCTACACATTCACTGCAATCTGTATCAAAATAGCACCAGCAATCTTCACAGAGCTAGAACAAACAATCCTAAAATTTGTATGGAACCAGAAAAGACGCCAGATAGCCAAAGTAATGTTGAAAAAGAAAACGAAAGCTGGAGGCATCACAATTCCAGACTTTATTACAAAGCTGTAATCATCAAAACAGTATAGCATTGGCACAAAAACAGACACATAGATTAATGGAATAGAATAAAGAACGCGGAATGGACCCACAAATATATGGTCAATGAATCTTCAACAAAGCAGGAAAGAGTATCCAATGGAAAAACGACAGTCTCTTAGCAAAGGTGCTGGGAGAACTGGACAGCAACATGCAGAAGAATGAAACTATACCACTTTCTTACACCATACACAAAAATAAATTCAAAATGGATGAAAGACGTAAATGTGAGACAGGAAATTATCAAAATCCTATAGAAGAAAACAGCAAACTCTTTGACCTCGTTAGCAGAAACTTCTTACTTGACCTGTCTCTGGAGACAGGGTAAATAAAACCAAAAATGAACCATTGGGACCTCATCAACATAAAAGGCTTCTGCACAGCAAAGGAAACAATCAACAAAACTAAAAGGCAACTGACAGAATAGGAGAAGATATGTTGACATATGACATGTTGGATAAAGGATTAGTATCCAAAATCTATAGAGAACTTACCAAACTCAACACCCCCATAATCCAGTGAAGAAATGGGCAGAAGAGATGCCTTTCCAAAGAAGACATACTGATGGCCAACTGACACATGAAAAGATGCTCAACATCAGTTATCATCAAAGAAATACAAATCAAAACAACAATGAGATACCACCTCACACCAGTCAGAATGGCTAAAATTAACAATTCAGGAAACAACAGGTGTTGGTGCAGATATGGAGAAAGGGAAACCCTACTGCACTGTTGGTAGGGTTCAGTACAGCCATTGGTGCAGCCACTATGGAAAACAGTGTGGAGTTTCCTCAAAAATTGAAAATAGAACTACCCCATGACCCAGCAATTGCACTACTAGGAATTTATCCAAAGGATACAAAAATGCTGAATTGAAGGAGCACATGCACCCCAATGTTTATAGCAGCACTATCAACAATAGCCAAAGAATGGAAAGAGCCCAGACATCCATCAACTGATGAATGGATGAAGAACATGTGGTATACATATACACAATGGAATACCACCTGGCAATGAAAAAGAATGAAATCTTCCCATTTGCAACAACATGGATGGAACTAGAGGGTATTATGCTAAGCGAAATAAGTTATTCAGAGAAAGATATCATATGACTTCACTCATATGTGGAATTTGAGAAACTTAAAGATAAACATAGTGGAAGGGAAGCAAATATAAGATAAAAACAGAGATGGAGGCAAACCATAAGTGACTCTTAAATATAGAGAACAAACTGAGTTTTGATGGGGGTGGATTAAATGCGTGATGGGCATTAAGTTAGGCACACTTTTCAGGATGAGCACTGGGTGTCACATGTAAGAGATGAATCACTCCTGAAGCCAAGACTACACTGTATGTTAACTACTTGAGTAAAAAAAAGAAGCTGGTAAATTAAAGAGGAGGAGGAGGAGGAGAAAGAAAGAAAGAGAGAGAGAGAGAAGGAAGGAAGGAAGGAAGGAAGGAAGGAAGGAAGGAAGGAAGGAAGGAAGGAAGGAAGGAAGGAAGGAGCGAGCAGCTGGTAACAGTGGTTGTCATTGGAAGGTAGATAGTAGTCTGGAATGGTGGAGACTGACTTTTCCCTGAATATGTTTTTGTACTGTTACTTCTTTTCCCCCACGCTGTTTAACATTGGATTTAAAAGAAAAAAACCAGCACACAAAGTTTACAATTTATATGGAAAAACGAAAATAAAAGCTCTTACCACAAAATGTTATCCTAGCTAGGTATACTCAAACTCAGAAGAGTTGTCTCTAACAAAGAATAAACAGCCTAAGGAACGTTTCAACTGAGAAGAAGTTATATCTTTTTTCAATTCTGGAAAATCAGTAAACCTTGAGAGTTTAATGACTTTATGCCAGATCTTTTAGCTGTTAGCCTTTGGGACTTAGCTTTTCTCCTGGAAGATAACTCTGAGTAATATGGATATCATCACATACCTTTACCTTGGTTTTCAGGCAAAAGTCCAAAGTGAACCAGTATGGGCAAGAAAATGTATTCACTGAACATGAAAATGCTCTACTACCTTCGACTCCTCATCTGGAACTATTTAAGCTGTGAATGGTCATGTACATAAGATGTATATTTTGAGAACAATTATTAAGTAAGTCTTTGATTTTTTTTTCTTTTACTAAAGAAAAGGAGGACGAGAAAGAGCAAGAGGAAGTCATTATGAATTACTCTGACTTTTTCTATACATTAGTGTTAACCTGGCTAATGTGGGCCAGAACTAAACCAAAAGAAGCATTTCTTTGTTTTTGCCTGTTGTGATCCAATATTACTGGAAAAGGATATGAGCCTGCCTGAACTTTCTAGGCTAACAAATTCCCGTTGGAAATTACAAAACACTTAAGGTCTCATGCAGACAATATTATGATATTGCAGCTTCCCAGTTTGCTCAAAGTCACAAGACAATCCTCTTTTTAAGTGTTTCTATTAATCTACTGCACATTTATGTTAAATTTTAGGATCTGGCACAGATTTTTTCATATTTTTTTAAATTAAATTTCTAGCAAAGCATTCTTTCACCTTTACTTGTCAGTCACTGTCTTTGTAAAAGTAATTGGCTTTATAAATAATTCAGCTGTGTCTATTATTTTCATGAATGAATGCAAGATCTCCATGAAGCCTGTTTGTATTATTTATTTTTTAAAAAGCTGAAATGATTGCTTAGATAAGGCGTAGGGGGAAGAAAAGCTTCCCCATTGGATTAATTTAATGCAAAGATCGAAAACTGAAAGGAATGATAAAAGTTGCTTCCTGCTTGGTATTTTTTTGTTTTCAGGCTGCTTCCTTCTAAATATTTTTTTAAAAATCCAAAATACTTAAATCTGCTCTTTCTTTTTTATTGTACAGTCTAAAGGTTTTTTCTTCCTTTTGCTTTCCTTTTTTTTTTGTTTCTTTCCTCCTTCCTTTTCTTTTCTCCTGAGTCATGAATAATTCCCAGCCATAATATACAATCACTTTCTACTTCATAAGCCCTGATTTATTTTTAAAAATTTTTTTTAATGTTTATTTATTTATTTTGAAAGAGCGAGCGAGCAAGCACGAGCAGGGGAGGGGAGAGAGAGAAGAGAGAGAGAATCCTAAGCAGGCTCCACACTGTCAGCGCAGAGCCTGGCATGGGGCTCCATCCCACAAACTGTGAGATCATGAACTGAGCCAAAATCAAGAGTCAGACACAACCAACTGAGCCACCCAGATGTCCCTATAAGCCCTGATTTAAATTCATTGTTTCAATTCGTTACTTCTACCTTAAGTCTTATTCGTGTATCAAAATTGACACCAAATGTATCTTGTTCTGAGTTCAGATCTAAAGTCCTTTCCAGTAGAGTGATAAAATGTAGCCCTTAATCATTCCCTTGAATAAATTTTCAAATCATTTGTGCCTAAATGTGTGTATTTATCTTCTATTGCTGTCATAATGTAATCCTGTTTAGTAGCTTTAACAATATAAACTTAGTATCTTATACTATCTATAGACAAGATACCAGACATGGATTTCACTGGTTAAAACAAGTTGCCTCCAGCATTGTGTTCTTTTCAGGAGGCTGTAGAGAGGAATCTGTTTCCTTGTCTTTTCCAACGTCTAGAGTTTGCCTCTATTCCTTGACTTGTGGCCCCTTTCTCCATCAATAAAGTTAATGAAACTGGGTTGAGTCCTTCTCACATTACATTATTCTGACCTATTCTTATCCACTTTGAAAGACTTTATGAACACACTGGGGTTACCCATACACTCCAGGATAATTCATCTGAAAAATTAATTCTCTTTTAAACTTACAAGTTCTGGGAATTAAGATGTGGGCATTTGAGGGAGGAGTATTAGTCTGCCTCCCACATAAGGTATTGCACCTTGAAAAGTGTGTGGGCTTTCATGTCAGGTGGGTCTACACTGGCATCTTACAAAATGAATGGGTTTGGCCAGATAACTTAACCTCTCTGAGTCTTAGTTTTCTACTCACAAAATGAATTTAGTAATCCCTACCTTGTATTATTTATTGTGAAGACCAGATATACTATAAAATGTCTGGACCATGGTAAAACATCAAGAGTAGTCATTATCAATCTGATTTATAATATGGTATTTTCTTTGATCTTTACCTTCTTTTCCAGAACACATATTAGCCAAATGATAAACATGTATTAATTAGTTGGTGGTCAAGTTATCAGATGTAGAGAAAAGTGAGAAGGAGGTGGCAAAGACAAATAGAAACCTATGTATGGGAATGAAAGATGTCTTCATTAATGTTAGTTGATGGGAATGGGTTAGAGGAGAGTAATTACTATATTAGAATGGGCTGCTCTGGGGAATATAAACAGGAAAAAAACCCAAAAAACAAGAAACAAACTTGTTTCTTACTGGCCCAGTTAAATAAAATATGTCACATCTGGCCATATCTAATAGCTCCTCAATTAAAAACACTTAGAAAGAGCTCATTAACTTTTACATAGATGTTCACAGCTACTCACCAACTTGCATTCTTTCAAAAAAAATGGTCTAGGACAAAATGCTGGATATACTTGACAATCACATTGTATTAGACTGTATGCTCTAAGCGGCCAGGGCCTGGGCATACCTTATTCAATGCAAATTTCCTGGCATCTTGCCCAGTACCCATCACATACTAGACACTGAATAAGTATTTGTTGAATGAAATGAAAAGAAGCAAGCATAAAACCTGTATATTTTTCTAGGCTTGCTTGGACTAAATATTTGTAAAATCATTGGTATCTCTTAGCTGTTCAATTTTTACCTTTAAAGATTTATTCTAGGGGCGCCTGGATGGCTCAGTAAGTTAAGCATCAGACTCCAGCTCAGGTCATGATCTCGCTGCTTGTGAGTTTGAGCCCTGTGTTGGGCTTTGTGCTGACAGCTCAGAGCCTGGAGCCTGGTTCAGATTCTCTCTCTCTCTCTCTCTCTCTCTCTCTCTCTCTCTCAATCTCTCTACCCCTCCCCCACTTGTGAACACATGCACTCTCTCTCTCTCAAAAATAAATAAGCATTAAAAAAAAAGATTTGTGCTAAAACCCTGGCTCAGAATTAATAAAAAACCTCATTATCAATAATAACTATCATTTATCAAACACCTACCATATGCAGAAACAGAGTTTTACTTCTGCTTTCTAATTAAACCCTGTAAGTCTATGTAGCAGGTACTCCTTTTCACGCTTCAGAGCTAAGTTGGGGGATCACAAAAGACATTTAATATATCCAAGGTCATCCACCTCTTTAATGGCAGGAACAGAATTAAGCATAGGCTTTTTATTATCCCAAAGATCATGCTGTTTGATTCAGCTATGCTACTTCCCATTACACGATCCTTTTTGAGCACTAGTGTTCTATGTCAGGTCTCTCGTAAGCGCTGGAAATACAGAGATGAAAAATATAAGTACAGCATTTCCCTCAAAAAATACAGCTAATATATTGGGATGACAGCTGTATCAGCAGTATAAAGTATTTTGGGGAGCATAGACATGACAGCAATTATTTAGCATTCAGGGAATTAGGAGTATTTCCTCCTCCTATTCTTTACACGTGCTATTCCCTGTTCCCAGAAACTGTTCCTCTTCTTGCTAACTCTGCCTTGAGATCTCAATATAAATATTAGTCATACAAGCCAATTTCTGACATTTAAAACTAGCTTAATACTTCCTGTTTGATATTCCCAAAGAGCTATACTTTCCCAATAATTATTATTTAAAATTATTGAGAATGTACCAGTCACAAGGTTATGTGCCTGATAACGATTACCTCATTTGATCACCAAAATCAGAGTAGCGATATGAAAACTGAAGCTAAAGGTTAATTTCTCATAGTCACACAGTTGGTATGGAAGGGAATTGGTATTTGAATCTAGACAGTTTGTCTAGATAGGAATACCTGATGTAACACAGAACACACTGCTACGTTATTGCTGGTTTAATTGCTTATCTGTTCTTCTAGGATAAAGAATAAAAGCTGTGATGGCAACAACCTAGTTTATCTTATTCACCATTGCATCTCCAGTGCCTACATTTGTGCCAGAGTAAAAGAATGGGTGTAAGTAAACTCATTCTTAAAGGATTAGAAGGAATTTGCTAGGGTTTGAGATAGAAATAAATTGTGGTATAACATGATGGACTGGCTGGTGTTAGTGTGACTAATAGCAAGGAAACCAGTTGGAGGCTATTTGTACCCAGATGAGAGATGCTGTGAGCATGAACTAGAACAGAGGCCAGTAAACAGTTTCTGTAAATATTTTAGGCTTTGAAACTACTTGACTCTGCCATTGTAACACCCGGGCAGCCATGGATAATACATAAACAAATGAACATTGCTGTTCTCCAATAAAATTATATAAACCAAAATAGCTAGCAGGTTATATATTGTCCATGGGCAGTTGTTTACTGGCCCCTGAACTAGAATACTGTCAGTATAATTGGGAGCATGTCTTGCAGTGATGGTGGTGGGTATGAGGTAGAGAAACATTTCGAATGAAAACATGGCAGCCACTTTTTGACTGACTATAAAGCATGGGAAAAGGAAAAGGTGAAGATAATCCTGATTTCCCTGCTATAAAAAAATCAAGGACATCAAGGAAGATGAACTAGTTTAAAGGTGAGGAATGATAATATGAATTAAAAATCCTAAAAAGAAGTAAGTTTCAGGTAGAAAATAGCGTTCACTAATATCTAAAGCCCAGAATGAGTAAGAAGAACTACAGAGGGAGAGTTCCCTGACATAGTCTTATAAATCTGTGGTGAACTACATTATTACCCATCTATATCCTTATACTTAGCTACTTAATTCTGCTGGGTTTTTTTTTTGTTTTTTTTTTTTTTGTTTGTTTTTGATGATTCATAGTTTCCCTCAGTTCTTATCAAGAGGGACACAGGCTGAAGTGTGCAAGCAATGATAAGTCACATAGTCCAGTTCACAATTTAATTCACTTAGAAAAACTTTCAAGAAGCTACCTTTTAAGGTCTTTTGTGAATTGAGTGCTTAGAGGAAAAAACTTCCTTTGAATCCTCAACTGACTTGCAAATGAAGGAGGAATGTAATTTCTACAGATGAGACCTGGTCCCCGACTTGAGGTTTGCTATTTGGCATTGTGGAAAGAGGGAATATATGCATTGAAAGGTATTCCAAAAGATGAATCCCTTTGCTTCATTCAAGGATATCTTTAGAAAGAAAAGGAAAGGTGGGCCTGAGTGAACATTCTCTGCTTTTTATAGTTATACCCCTTCCAATCACATAAAGGCTGCCACAAAACCTCACTTAACAATAGCAATTTGGGTACCAGGTAGATTTAAGGATGGCATAAATGAATAATACTTAGTATAAGTTATTTTCAAATTAATAGTCTATATCAGTATCTGGGTCTCAAAGAAAACACATTTTCCTCTCTGAATTTTTTAAAGGCATTTGAAAGACTCAAACAATCTGAGGGTCGTAATCAAACAACTTACTTTTTTTAAGATGTAGTGATGATCTTTGAGCACTTAGAAATAGGGCATATTAAAGCAAAGGGAGAACTTTTGCCAATAAGTGCATCACCAGAATTCAGAAACTGGCTTGGGAAGGAAGGAACAGAACATCAGTATCTAGCTACTTGTCATCAGTTTTTCTAACCTTGCAAAAACATGAAGGAAGGAACAGAACATCAGTATCTAGCTACTTGTCATCAGTTTTTCTAACCTTGCAAAAACCCTCTCACATAACTCATGTGAACTCTGAGTTACAAGAAATACTGGAATCTTAGAAGTGCCAATAGGTGAGTGTTTGGAGGAAGCCAGGGTTGGAGCTGTAGGGCTGTGTTCTCCCTAGGCAGTAGTTCAATCAGTGGTGTTCAAGAACAAACATAGACTTTGGAGAAACTTTAGCCAAGACCCAGAAGGGATTATATCCAGGCCTCATAGAAGAATGTTGGCAATGTCAAGATCAAGTATTAACTGGAATGCAAGCAAGAACATAGGCAGGATTGGTAGACTGCCAGGAGAGCCAGTCAGACAGCAGAGTGAGCAGCCATTGTAAATATGGGCTGCAGAAAGCTGAACATCAACGGATTAATAGGTGCACAGGACCCACTCCAGATAACCAGATCCCAAATGCAATGGCAAAGAGACAAATTCATAACCCTGAACATTCACCCATTACCCACGCAGTTAGGGTTGATGCTGTAGATAACATTGAGTCACCTGTGGTCCCTGGACAGGTTGGAGAGGCAAAAGTTAACACTTTTACTTTTCTTCACCTCCACTTGAGCAAATTGTTCCATCTTTCGATGAATGAGATAGTAATATCGGCTACCTAATATTAATACTTACCATGTACCAGTCACTGTGTGGGACTCCTTTTATACAATATCCTTAATCCTCATAACTCTGTAGAGTTATAATAATGAGTTAATATTAGTTATTAAACCCATTTTTAGTTTAGGAAAGTGAAGTTAAGAGAAGGTTAAGTGGTTAGAACTTAAAACTAAGTGGCATGGCTGGGAACAGGATTAAATAGAACATTATTCCTCTGCTTTCCAGAGGCCTAGTCTACTGTTATTTTAAAAAATGGTATATAATAGACACCCCAATAAGATAGATATCATAATAGTGAGCAGGCTCTGTAGGAACTAGGAGAGCACAGTTCTTCTTGGAGAGGTCAGAAGAAGCTTATCCAAAGAAGGTGATCCTTGACACTAGGTCCTAATCTCCAGCATTTGGTAAAGGAAGGTCCTGAGGGCAGAGGAATCCTGGAGAGGTGTTACCAAGATATAGTCCATAATACGGGGAACAGTGATGTATCGAGGGAAGGAAGCTGAACCCTGGAGTCAGGAGAACCTGAACTGTATACCAAGCACATGGATAAAGATGATATAGGGAATGCCTAGGGAGGCTTACATGTATAAAGCAAGGGACAAGGACTAGAGTGAGGGAATTTGGAAAACCCAGGAAACTAAGAACACTAAACAAAAATTGAGATGACTACTTTTTGCAAAGATGTTAGTTGCAGACCAGGTACTTCATTCACATGCTGAACAGAATGATCACTAAAGTGTTGTATCAGTCCAGGTACTAAGTTGAATGTGGATGTGAGTTCAGTTGGCAGAAAAAGGGAATAGAGGTATTCTGGGTATAACTTGTGCAAATGTGCCCAGCTAAAGATGTATGAGACATGACAAGGGAATACCAAGTGTTTTAACAGAGCCTCAGTTTATAGACATGAAATTGGCTCCAGATAGGATTGGAAAGATGGGCATTCCATCATGTTGGAAGGCTTTTATGATGTAGTACATAGGTCTTGAATGTATTGCATTTTTGCTTTCAGTCAGGGAATGTCATCCTCTGGTTTATATACATATATATATATATATATATATATATATATATATATATATATATAAATGTTTATTTATTTTTGAGACACAGAGAGACAGAACGTGAATGGGGGAGGGTCAGAGAGACAGGGAGACATAGAATCTGAAACAGGCTCCAGGCTCTGAGCTGTCAGCACAGAGCCCGATGCGGGTCTTGAACTCACAGACCACAAGATCATGACCTGAGCCAAAGTCATAAGCTTAACCGACTGAAACACCTAGGTGCCCCATGGTTCATATTTTTAAAGGACCACTTTCATGGCATTGTGAAGTCAGGGAACAATGAGGAAATGCGGTAGAAAGAAGAGTTAGGAGACCATTGCAAAAAAACAGGCAAGCTAGGAGTACATGAAAGAGGAAGAAACAACAGCATTTCACTTATAAAACATACTTACATTTTTTTTTTAATATCCAAAGACTTTCTAGTTAATCCTAACCACTACAATGCAGAGTAGGTATATATTAACAGCTCACATCATTTACTGAAACATTACCATGCCACATACCAATTCTTAGAAAGGCATTTGAGCATGTTGATTAATTGCTTTTACCACTTACCAGCTATATGACCTTGGGAAATGAATCTATGTCTCAGTTTTCTCATTTGAAAATTTGGAAAATCTCAGAGTGTTACTATGAAGACTAAATGCTATGTAACATATAATGTACTTACAATACTTCCTTCCATATAGTATGCAACCAATAAATATTAGTTATCATGATCATATTTAAATTTTATAGTGCTTTCTATTACCCTATTTGTGCCTTAGTACAGAAGAGGAAATATAATCTCAAAGAGAAGTAACTTGTCAATGGCACAAACTCAGGCTATTCTGACCCCTGAATCTTATGCAGGAGAGAAGGAGTACATGGCTCATATCCAGCACGACTTCCAATTTCGTCATGATATTTAAGGAACTGTGGATGAGGTGGATGCTATCATCTAAGGCTTATCCATTAATGGCTTCTATGAAAGGGCTTCCCAAGCCAAAAAAGGATCTTTCTCCTTATCTAATTCATTGCACTGCTTCTTGGAATCCTTTTGCAGCATTTCCATTTTCCCTGACATTTAATTTGCAATCCCAGGAAACCAGAAACTTTCACATATGCAGTTGCCTAGGCTTCCAAAGCAGGGAACACTCCCTTAACTAGGCAACAAGATATTTCAGGCAGAAACCTCAGTCAGTTAACGTGGCAACATGCAGTGGGTGTTCAGCTATGCCTGCAATGAATCAGCCAGATTTCTCTGCCCTAAGCTTCCCAGGGTTAATAGCACCACATAAACATGAAAATCAAGGTTGATCCTAATTATGATAAAGACAAGATAAATACATTAAATCTATTGTTAGTCTAGTAGTACTGTCTATATGATATTAATCATAATAGTAAATCTACTCTTTACTGGGTATTTACTAGGTCATACTAGGTAAAGCTCAGAGAGGTTTGGCAATCTGTCCAAGGTCACAGAGCTAGTGTATAGTTTTCTGTGGCTGCTATGACAAGTTACCAGAAACTTAGTAGCTTAAAACAATACTAATTTATTTTCTTATACTTCTGGAGATAAGTCCATGTTTCACTGGACTAAAATCAAGAAGTCAACAGGACTGCTGCATTTCTTTCTGGAAGCCTGGGAACCCTTTTCCTTGATTTTCCTACCTTTTAGAGGCTGCTTACATACTCTGGCTCATGGCCCCTTTCCTTAATCTTCAAAGCCAGAAACGTCATCATTTTGACCTTTGCATTCATGGTTACATCCTTTTCTCAACTCTGGTTCTTCTGTCTCCTTCCACTTAAAATAATCCTTATGATTATGGTCCTAACTGGATAACAGGATGGTCTCCCCATTTTAAAATCAGTCAATTAGCAACCATAATTCCATCTGCAACTTTACATTCCCTTTGTCATGTAAGCTAACATATTCCAGGTTCTGGGGGTTAACATTGAAGGGCTATTATTTTGCCTTTCACAGCTAACATAAAGTAGGTAAAGCCAGGATTAGAGCCCAAATATATCTGATTCTGAAGGCTGTGCTCTTAACCATCAATCACACTATACCAGACTATGGTAAAAACATCAACTTCAAAAGAAAATAAGAATGATTCTCATGATTCCCACCAGTTCCATTCTCCCAAAGAACTCAATGATTAATATTTATGCTATTAATCTGACACGATATGATCTTATTTGAGCACAACCAAAGCAGAGCAAAGTAGGCAGGAGAAGGGTTATTGTTATCTCCACTTCAGGTATTAGGATCAGAGAAAGCAAGTGTTATGAACAGAGTTTCACTTTTAATAAACAACAGAGTGATCTCAAACCATGAGGTTTTGACCTGGAGTTTATATACACTTCCCTCTATGCCAGGTGAAATAGAAAGAACTACAGTTTTAAACAGTCATTTACAACTGAACTCAACTTTCAATTCCTTCATATTCTGGCCCTATGGTACTTAGGAAACCCTCAGCCTCTCTGTGTCTTTGTTTCTTCAACTGTAAATGGCAAATAAGAACACCTATTCTGAAAACCTGTTAGGTGAAATAGTGATAATAATAAAAGCAACCTGGCACACAATAGGTGCACAATAATGATATCCAGTTATTGTGTAAGACACTAGCTGGCTTAACAACCTCTCTAAGGATGGCAATCAGTCTTACTATTTGGAGAGTTTTTGATAAATGTGCAACTAGAGCCACTTTCTTGGTATTCAGGATAGGCAGAATTCTCTATTCAATTGTAAGAATCTGCTCCTACAGAGAGGAGCAACCTCCTTTTATGACTTTCTGGAATTCACCTGGAAGTAGAATTTGGGTTACAGGTAATCAGCAAGAGTCCCTAGAATCTCTGGGACTTCTTGTTGGTGGTGTTTTTGTTTGTCTTGTGTTTTTGTGTTTACTTGTTTTGACTGAATTCTCCCAAGTCCAGAAGCACAGAATGGAAAGAAAATGGCTCTATCTGGAATCTAATGCTTTGCTTTAGGATCTTACTCTAGACCCTGGAGAAGGACTCCTCATCAAGGCTAATCAATACAGAAACGTTCATAGAAGCAAAAATGAAAGCAGCAAGACACTGTCAGTGCATGACCAGGGCTCACTGAAGACTATACATAACTCCCCAAACCAACAACTAATTCTCTACCTGTCAAAATCCTACATATCCTTGGTCACTCAGTTTAGGAAGCTTTCCACACTCCCCTCCATAAATAATGATCCTTCCCCTTTGCCTAACAACACACTGTTGTTCTACTTCACCTTTATGCCTGGTAGTAGAGATTGCGGTCTACATAACTCTCACAGTATTTTAGTAGCCCCCAAATATCCCACTTCCAATTTCCAAGGACTCAACACAGATAGCTATATTAAATTTCCTGTGAGGTAAATCTACAAATCTACATGTTAGAGGTGACGGTGATATTATGAGTCAAATTCTGTCTTCCAGGAGCATGATTTCTATTCAGTGTTCATTCAACAAGTATCTACTAAGTAATTACTCAGTATCTGGTCTTGTGAAAGATGAAAGACCAAGGTACTCTCAGTACTTAGAGAACATGCACTATAATGGAGGAGGGAGGCAAGATGGTTTTAAAACACTGAGTTAAGGGAACAGGGCCACAAAAGCATATGGAAGAAGTATATACACTGAATTGAGGGGTTTCTTAGGGGAAACTCTGCTTCAGTCCAGGTGTTGCATCCTTACCTTAAAATGAAGAGGTTGGAATAAATCCAAGGATACAATTAGATCATGAGCATATCCATCCTACAGATATGAGATCCACCTACTTTATTGACCTGCACAGGTTTCCTTGTTTTCTTGAACAAATATCAGAAGTGTTGGCAACACAAGCCCCATTTCTCCCTCTGACAGTGAACTGCAGGACTGAGATGTGAATATCCATTATGACTGCACATGCATCCAGTCACTCATGCCACTTCACTTGCTGTGACCTCTATTACATAGAAACCAAGTATTAGATGCCATTTTTCATAAGGCAGTAGGTCACATCCCTCACTGAACTTTAGGGTTAGCTGATATCTAATGTACCTCACAATTTTAACAACCTGGCTTTCTGCTTACTTAAATCCATGAATAACACCAATGCTGGAATTGGGAATATAGAAATAAGAAATAGCTCTTGCCTTCAAGGGGGAAACTAAGTACAGTAAAATTATAACAAACTATTGAAACACAGTGTGATAAGTGTCCATAGGAAGGGAGATATGAATAAGAGAGAAAGCACAAAGTCTTCTGAGGAGCAGATAGGTTTTTTGGTAGAATGTCACCAGGTAAATAGTGAGGGGAGGAGTTTTGCCAGCACATTACACATATTTGGCTACAATGTAGTTTCCAAGTAGGTAGTTGATGAATAACTGGAATTAGCTGATTTCAAAGATAAGGAAGCTCAGAGGTGAGTGATAAAGACTTTCTATTCTAGGATCAAAAATGATTTGAGAACAGTTGTGCATAGAATTCATATCAGAATGAAATGAGATATGAGGCTGAGGAGGCAGGAAAAAAATCCAATAATGTGGGATCTTGTGTGTCATGCTAATGTGGTTTAATTTATTCTGAAGATAACAGGTTACCATGGTAGGGGATTAAGTAGGAAGCAAATGAATAGATCTGTGGGGTTTTCTGAAAGATCACCCTGTCAGGAGAGTAGATACTCAACTGAAGGGGTCTATACCACAGATAGAGAAATAAGTTGCCAGATCATTGCAATAACTCTGGCAAGAGAAGATGTATCAGTTAGGATTTCTATGTTATAAATGAGAGAAATTCCTGGTCAAATTCAGGTAATCAATATGTAAACTTATTGGCTCATCTAATAAAAGGAGTGAGGTAGGTGAACTTCAAATATGACAATGTAGTGCCCCAGATCCAGTTTAATTCTCTTATCTTAGCTATGCTTTATCCTCTGACTGGCTTCCTTCATGGTAGTAAGTGGATCCAGGCTTTATATTATCACTGTAACACCCATCCCCCCAGAAGTCATCCCCTTAACTTTCACTGGCAAAATAGATCATGTACTCTTGATCCAATCTTTTGTTCCAGAGTGTGGAAACCTAAGATTCGCAACCAATCACTGGGGTAAGGACTATAGACACTGGATTGATCAGACCTATACCTGAAGCTGAGAACTGAACCACCTTTCCCTGAATCACCCAGGCCATAGAGAGGCAGGGTATACTTATGAACAAGATTTATATTACCATTAGGAAGGGGAAGGGGGTCTGTAAGAGGCAGCCATCGAGATCTATCTTTGATGGTGATGGCTTGAATCAAAGCAGTGTCAAGAATGAATAAAGGAGGGGACAGAGAAATGTTAAAGAGATGGAAGGATTAAGACTTTGTCATTGATTGAATGTGGGAGGTCAGAAAGAAAGGAAGTGACATATTTTCAACTTTCTGACATGGATAATTGGGATCCATGGAGGACAAGCATATTTTGAAATAAAAATGTTAAGTTGGCCTTGACTCTTCATTATGTAAGTGATGTATAGGAATAGTTGAGTCTGTAGCACAAGGGGTGGGACTAAAAATAAATATGGAGAGCATGATGGGATCACAGCTAGGATCCACCAGCAACAAAGTTATATGAGAAAAGCAACTTCTGGAGAATGCTACAAGAAAATTGTCCTTAAGAGGCATATGCTTACAATAGGGCAGCTCTCAACTTCAGAGATTAAAGAGATCTTATGCACCTCTGAAGGCAGCCTCTTCACCCTCAAAATCAATGAGTTCCAGCCAAGTGACTCAGACAGTTGATGAGCAGCTTCATCACCTCCTCTTAGTGCTCCTTTGAATGAGGTGAAATGTATTAGAGCTACCACTGGTGTCTGCCCTCTGGGAGTTTACAATGTTAGACTAGTGTTCACTATACTTAGGATATGAACTATGTATGAAAATATGCCCTCATCATACCAGAGAAGCAACAGATTCCTAGTGTCCAGAAATATCAGAGGGCTGACAGAAATTTGACTCATGCTTGATATGTGGCTTCTTTTATCAGGATATTAAATATTACAAAGGTAGCTCATCATTTCAGATTAATGAAGTCACCAGAATCATTTAGAAAGCAATTGAGTGACTAATTTTAATTAGAAGTTTGATTGCTACTATTGAAATGAAACAAGAGAAACTCATACCCATCCTCCTCTCAAATGTTTTTTTTTTCCATTGGAACAACAATTACTATGTCAATCTTTAGTTCATTAGTGCAACTTTTCTAAGATTAAAAATTAGATTGTTTCCAAAGAATATAGACATTTTTTAAGCAAGGAATACAAGGGCTCAAAATCAGGAAAATTTCTGGAGTCAAAAAACAGGATAGAAAATGTCATTTCCTAATGTAAGGTAATATAATGAAAGAAAATGCAGGTAGTATTAATCCTCCTCCTGGGAAATAATATAAGATTTTCCAAAAAAAAAATATGATTATAAATGTGCTGCCAACAGGTTGGGATGTTTTCTCCAGATTGACAAGGAAACAAATGAGTGCCCCTGAAAAGAAAGGAATCCATTTAAAAAGAAACAAGCATGAAAACCTGAAAGTATCAATCATAAAGAAATTTTGTAACTAGATCTAAGATATTGATTAGTATGTGTTTTTAGAAATCAGAGACTAGGAAGCATCATTTGTCAAAGTTTATCTTCAAATGGAAAGAGAGGAAGAGATAAATACAGGAAAAGAGAGAGAGGACTGTGGTAAGAGGGGGAGGGAGGATTGAGATTACATGGAAAATATGCATTTTGCTCATCAAATTGATGTAATCTGGAATAATGACCATTCTTTGGACTCCACATGGCCTATCCCATCAATCTCTAATATTTTCTTTTGATCTGGTTTCATATTTGTAAACAATCTTATTTCTAATTTGTCTTCCCAGCCATCCTAGGACTCGGTGAGGATGGAAGAGGGAAGAGCCATGATTGAGAGACTAACAAAACCAAAATACTGTTTTAAATACTTTATATGTATATAATATATATGTCATATATATATGTGTGTATATATATATATAAAATATATTTTATATATATATATACCATGTTTGAAGGTCCCTTGGATAATAGTAATTTTGGTCACTAGAATGCATTCCCCATTTTATATTAAGAAAAAAACTTAATGTGTTTAAATATGTGATTCTTTGAGTTGGCTCAGCATGAGTCACTCCCAATGAGTGAACTTATAAAATCAAAGTTAAGGATAAGAAAGTAATTCTAAGAGGATATCAAAAAGTTCTCACAGCCCACTGCCTATTGCAACTATTGCAATTTTGCAAATCTTTATTGCCTCATTGCAATAAAGTGAATCGTATATAGAAATGTGTCATTATTGGGCAACTTCTCAAATACTTACTGGAATTCTTCGCTTTTTTGCAAAGAAGACAAATGGTTGACCAAGTTCATTGATGTAATGCAAAAAAGTGGTATATGTGGCAAACACTATTAATAGTAGTTGCCAACCAAAGTCTTCATTCTCCTCTCTGTTGCTGAGAGAATCATCTGTATGGAGCATCAATATTCCCAAATGTCCCCAACTTACCCAAACAAAACAAAACAAAACAAAACAAAAAAACAAAAACAAACAAAAAACAACAATCCTGGTCTTTGTAGCTTAGGGTGTCCATGTTACACAGTTCTAGTTAAAGAGAGTAATTAATGGAAATTTTGTTTTGTTTTGCTTTACTTTTTATTCATCCACTGTTGTAGTCAGAAGCTTGTAAGTAAGGTATCCACACTGGGCTCTTCATTACAATCACCACCTGCACAAGCTGACAATTTACTCTCTCCACAGTTCTTCTAAATCAAAGTAGGATGATCAGATCAAGACCACTACATTGCACAATTTCCATGGACACTGTAATCTAACTAAATAATGTACTCTGAAGGCTTCCAATATTTTTATCTCTGGAACAGGTTATAGCTAGTTTCCACAGAACCAAACTGTTGTCTTATATGCATACATGTCTACAGAAGTTCGTGGTTCTTTTGGAGCACTAATCAAACTGAAGTTTACTTTAAGGGGGAAGGTTTGTTTAATTTTCATAGTAGCAGCTTTGTCATTATTCTTAAATTCCTCATTCATGACTTGTACTTGAATGTTTTTCTGGAGATTAAATGTTTTTCTTGAGAAGCACATATTTAAACACATTAAGTTTTTTCTTAATATAAAATGGAGGATGCATTCTAGTGACCGAAATTACTATTATCCAAGGGACCTTCAAACATGGTATATATATATACCACGGTATATATACACACATGTATGTGTGTGTATAAAGTATTTAAAACAGTATTTTGGTTGTTTTTCTTACTTCCAGTGGCTTGCGTGTTTCTATACTTCCAAGAGGGGTTTATCCTTTATGAATGGCACCAGGAACAGGTTTTGAAAGCCAAGTTGGAGGGAATGTAAAGAAGATATAAACCTAATGGTGTTGCATCTATCCCAAGCCATGGATAGGCATAGAAAGATGTACAATTCATCTAATGAGACCTAGCATTAACACACATTGTCTCTTCTTTTTCAAAAAAAAAAATATTTATTTTGAGAAAAAGAGAGAGAGAGCACAAGCAGGGGAGCGGCAGAGAAAGAGGGAAAGAGAGAATCAATCCCAAGCAGGCCCCATGCTCAGTGCAGAGCCCAATGCCGGGCTCCATCTCATGGCCATCAGATCATGATCTGAGCTGAAATCAAGAGTCAGATGCTTAAACAATTGGGCTATCCAGGCACCCCAACACAACTGTCTCTTCTATAGTCCTCCTCATCACAATTGCTAATTCCATTCTAGTTACTCAGGTCAGAATTCTTGAAGTAATTCCTGACTATTTTCTCTCTCACACATCCTACAACCAGCCCAACCATATATTCTATCATATACAACTACCATTTCAATCTCTATGTAAGCTTTCTGGATAAGGTTGTGCTTTCTAACCTCAAACACAGCCAACCAGCATTTGCCAGACTACCAGGGTTAGATAGCTAAAATATTTCCTCCCTTCTTTTACTCACTATACCAAACATTCTCTTGCAATAGCTTAATAATGGTACCAGAAACACTGGGCTTGAAAGATGGGTTGAAATTAGGATTTAAAGAATAGGTTAATCGATGATATAGTAATTATCCCAGGTCATTTACGGACACAGAAATGGCTCAGATTCATTTTATAAAACTGGCAGAGTGTTAATACCAGTAGAATCCCAAAAGTCCTGAATTAATGTCTACAGGTCCAGAGTAAGTCCTAATGCATGAGAATGGTGCCTGTGTCTCCCGATGCCTACCTCCTCACCCATGCTCCCACCTTACACTCAAGAGATTGTTTCCTCTGGGAAGTGATGTGAAAATCTCTGGAAAGGCTTTTGATTTTCTGATAAAGGCACTCTTCCTTTCTCTTTCTTTCTTCTCCTTGTCTCTGGAGCACAGATATAAGGCAATTCACTCTAAGATAATGAATATGTTCTTTGATTTTATTTTGCCATATCAATAATTTCTAAGGTTAGTGTTACTGGGGTAGATTATATACATACGTATCAAGATTTAGGGAGTCTTACCACCTGAGGAACTTACTAGGTTAAACAACTATCAATTCCTTCATTGTTAAATTAGCTTTTCTGTATTATTCAGTGGATTCTATTATCCCTAACAATTCATTATCTTCTTCAAACCAATCTTCGGAATAAGGAAATAAATTTAGTCACCATGATCTGCTTTTGATAAACATGAAATACCTAATGGGAATTTTTTTTCCTTGATGCAGATATCTTCATGTCTTTAAATTCTAAAACCTTCCAAGTTTGTTGTGCTAATTTCAGAAGAAGGAAATTCTCAAAAAAATGAAGCCAGAGTTGATAATAGAGATGTGATGTAGAAAGTTTCGTTTCAGAAGGTCAGGCTGAAAATAAATTCAGCATCAAGTATACCACACTTGATAGCTTTTGAAGAATAATATACTTTAGGTCATTGAACCTATTGCTACAGATGCAATATATTCAATTAATTAGAATTTCTGCACTTATAATGCAACTTCATGGCAGAATGAAAGTAAATAGTAGAAAAATATTAAATCCATCATATTCCTCTTATCTCATGTCCACAAATCCATATAGATTTAAATAACAATTTAAAGGGCATTACCTAACTTCCATCATGGTGAATGATATTGAGCAGGAAAGTTTGACGGCTGAAAGGTGTGCAGCCTCTTTTATTTTATCTTGAGACCCTAAGTTGCCTCGTCCTTAAAAGGGAATTTAAACACCAGTAATATCAGATATCAGTACTCACTGGTCTTAAGGAATCAGAGAAGTACACATGCAAAGGGCATCCAGTTTAGTACCTGCCCAGCTAGAAGATTTGTAGAAAGAATTGAGGTTTCTTGTACAAATCATAAAGTCATGTAAACCATATAACATCTAATTCAAACACTTCCTTTAATAGGCCTACAAGCATGATGTACCTTGTCCAAATTTATACAGCAATTTAGAAGACAATTTGGGCTTAAAATTCATATCTGTTGAGTGACTCAAAATAGTTAATATTTTAACTATTTTTTAATTGAGATATAATTGACATGTAATATTGTATTAATTTTAGTTATATAATATTATGATTTGATATATGTATATATTATGAAATTATTACCACAATAGTTTAATTATGAATCACTATAAATAGTTATAATTTTTTCTTGTGATGAGGACTTTTGAGATCTACTCTCTTACAACTTTCAAATATGCAATACAATACTGTTATCTATGATCACCACAACATAAATATCCTTGTGAATTATTTATCTTATAAATGTAAGTCTGTATCTTTTAACCCCTTCACTGATTTCATTAACCCCAATGACCCTCATCTTTGATAACCTATTCTCTGTATCTATGAGTTCTTTTTCTTTTTTTTATTTTTGATTTCACATATGAGAGATCATATAGTATTTGTCTTTTTCTGCCTGACTTATTTCACTTAGCATAATGCCATCAAGTGCTACCTATGTCTTCACAAGTGGCTGGATTTCCTTTTTTACGGCTGAATAATATTCCTGTGTGTATATGTGTGTGTGTGTGTGTGTACATGCATGTGTATGTATCACACTTTTGTTATCCATTCACCCATCAATGGACACTTAGGTAGTTTCCATGTCTTGCCATTGTAAATAATGCTGCAATGAACATGGGAATCAAAGTATCTTGTTGAGTAGTGATTTCATTTTCTTCAGGTAAATACCAGAGGTAGAATTTCAGTTCACTGTCTTTTGTTACAAAGGCAGAGATCTCAGAAGGGAGCCACCATTTAGTTCAGACAATTCCTCTCTAAAGCCCAGAGAGCATAGAAATAGATCGTGAAAGCACTCCGGGATCACATTGGGTAAGAAGTTCCAAGGCTTGAAAGAAAAATGTAATTAAACCTAGAAATTTAATGGGAACCTGAAATAATGAAATCATCTATTCTTAACCCACAAAAGAAAAAAAAATGAATTGACCTATGATTGCTATTTTTAAATAAAGTTTTTAAAAATATAAAAAGAGGCCAGTGACTACTTTCATTTTCATTTTTTAGAACTAAAGACTGTATCACTTAATTGAAAGAAAAACACTTTTATTATATAATGACCATGCAAAAATATTGCAGCTTAATATTATTATGCTTATTTTTAATATGGAGTTTTGCATTGCATTTTCATAATCATAAACTATTTCTTTTACTTTCCTTAAAATTACCAAGTTTATACAACTGCATGTAATAATCCTCTATTTTACAATGAAGAATTATTGATACAAAATTAATGTTGAATTAGATAAATTCTATGTTTTAATTTTTTTAGCATATATTTGTCTTTCAGAAAATCACCTACAAATGAACATGTGAACTTTTTGCAGAGAACTGCACTGGAATGATTATCACCATTTAAAAAGTGCTTAAAATGAGGCTCCAAACACCAGTAATATCAGATATCAGTACTCACTGGTCTTCAGGAATCAGAGAAGTACACATGCTCAGTGGGTTAAGTGTCCGACTTTGCTCAGGTCATGATCTCACGGTTTGTTAGTTTGAGCCCCGCATCAGACCCTGTGCTGACAGCTCACAGCCTGCAGCCTGCTTCAGATTCTGTGTCTCCCTCTCTCTCTGCCCCTTCCCTGCTCGCCCTCTGTCTCTCTCCTTCTCTCAAAAAGAATTAAATGTTTAAATAAATAAATGCTTAAAACTAGAAAAGAACAAAAGATATCATCATGTCCAGGCTTTCTAACTTCAGTAAGTTAAAAATTAGTAGCACCAACTTATACTAACGAATTTATTTGCTTCTCTTTACATAGGATCTAAGCCTATTATTGTAGTATTAGTGCTTGTCCATGAGGATTCAAGAGAGAAACTTCCTTTTGATCTGAGTACCAGAAATGTTGTATTTTTCTCAAGCAAATCATTTGTTAGGAAACCAATAATACCATTTTCCCTTGTTTCATGTTTTGCACTTTTGTAAGAAATTCTACATATAGATTTCACTTATGCACTCAATCACTTATGGAGGTTCCATTATATATTAAGCACTCTCTTAAGCATCATAGACACAAACATAAGAAAGGTCTTGGTCCTTAAGGTCTCAAAATCTAATGAGAAGGATGAACCATCAAATAACAGAAAACAGATTTGCTTTGCAAAATTAAAATGGCAGAGAAGATTGCTGTGGAAACCCTTGGGAGAAGCATCTAATTAAGTCATAGGCATTAGGGAAGGTTTTCCACAGAAGGGACATCTACACTGAACTCTGAAGGGTGAATAGAAGTTTGTTGTTTGAATTTTGAGGATAAACAGAGAAGTAAAGAAAATAAAACTTTTTACCAGGATGATAAGATGGAAAGTACCAAATCCCAGAGGAAAGTGACAGAATGGAATGTTGCTGGAGCAGAAAGTGTGGGTAGGTGGGATGGTTAGGGGATTAGTTGAAGAGGAATGGAGAGACCAGTTCCTAAAGGACTTTGTATGTCTGACCAAGAATACTGGGTTGTGCTAAAGTGAGGCCACTGGAGAGCAACTGAAGAGTTTTAAACAGGGAAATGACACTATCTGCATTTTCAGAAGATCATTCTGGTTTGGAGATTGGACAGAGTAGGAGAATGGAGATTAAGCCTGAAATGCTGGAAACAAATTAGGAGATGAAGTCAATTTTCAAGCCAAAGATGAAATATTAACAATAGGATGACAACAGGGGAGAGAGATTAAAGAGATGGAATCTATAATAATTTAGTGAGTGATTGGATTAGACTTGGGCATATGAATATGATATTCTATTATCCTATGAAAGGATAAGCTAGTCTGGCTTTATATTTTCCTGTTTGTGTAACTTACCTCCTATTACAAAAGAATTGAACTAAGGCTTGCCTGATTATCCAGAGTATCTAAGTGTCTGTATAAAGTCAAGTTAGTTACTTTCAAAAGACCCACTGATCCAAATAAAATACCTGCACATTTATGACTGAAATTTACAATTAGGGGGCCATTCCTTTTGTTTCAACTAGACACTCTTCTTATAAAACATCTTATAAATAACTAATATCTCAAAGTAGGTAAGTTTATTATCCATTTTCCTGAGGAAATTAGGAGATTAGAAAGAGCACATGAAAGAATTTGAAGCTTAAGAGCAATAGAAATGGGTTGTAAAGGAAGTATATCACAATTAAGGAGAGGCTAAGTGCACAAAAAGTGAGCAGAAGGTGTATTCTCATAACCAGTCTCCTTTCTCCTGCCCTTGCCCTATTTCACTCTGTGGATGAACAGCAACTATAGGCATCATGTTAAAACATAAGTCAGATAATATTATTCCTCTTGTCAAAACACTTATATGGCTTTGCATTTCATTCTAAAAGCTAAAGTCTTTATAGTGGCTTCCAAAGTTCTTCAGATTTTGTTCCTTCCCTTGGTCTGTTCCATCCCATCCTACTCCATTACTTCTCTGCTTGCTTACGAGCTGGTTTTCTTGTTGTTCCATAAACACCCCAGGTAAATGCCTGCACCAGTACACTTGTCCTTTCTGTTTCCTCTGTTGCAATGATCTGTCCCCAGAAAGCTGAGTGTTAGCTTCTTCACTTTCTTAGGGTCTTAACCTATATTTCCTGTTTTTATTTAGGCCTTCTCTGATCATCTTATTTAAACTCTGGTCCTTTCCCCATATTCCCTACTTATTTTTCTTCATAATACTTACCACCATCTAACATACTATCCATGTTACTCACATATTTGTTTTTTATTGTCTGACTTCCTCATTGAAATGTAATCTCCTTGCTGCATCCCCAGATGTATACCACTGACTGACACATAATAAAGTCAACAGGTATGTGCTGAATTTAATTTCACATTACCAGAGGCCAGCCCTATGGGTCAGGAAGTATTTGCAGACAGACAAATAGAACATCACCATGTAAACCAGTAATAGAGTTGGGACAAGGACACAGTCCATTTTTTGGTCCATGACTTTTACCACTACATAAGTTCTATTGTCATTTTCATTCACTCCCCTCCATGGTCCTCTTACCGCATATAAAATTCTTATTGAAACTGGTCATGTTGGGGATCCAATACATGAGTCCTTTCATCTTAATATATAGGCAGGTTTCCAGAACATTACTCCACAAATACCATCTTTTTCTTTGATACCTGTGGTTCAGATTTTCTATGGTGGTCACACCAGTCCTCAGTGGACTTCCCAACAGCTGAGAAGAGTCTTGCCAAGGGACTAACCTGGGATGGAATCTGTCAGTTGTGTTCTGTCCCTAATCCCAGAAATGATCCCTACCACCGAGCAAGCCTTTGACTTAGGATTTAAAAGTGGTTCCCTCTATTTGGCCTCTTTTTCCATCTCTAATCATAGGAAAGATTTTCAGACAATGAACACTAGTGATCTGAAAATTAAATGCAGGATATCTCACTACACCTATATTCCACTTTTGATCCTGAGACCACGAGCTTATGTTAGCCCACATTTCACATTCCTTTCTCCTCTTTACCAACTCCATCACAGACTTCATATCTCTGCTCAAATGCCTTTTTACAGGGAAAACTTAGCTAAATACCCTATGGAAGCACCTCACCCCACTACCACCATTACTCTATATACCTTCTCTCTGCTTTTTTTTGGTAGCACTTTCTACTATCTGAAGTATACACATACACATATATACATATATTTTTGTTTACTTATCATTTGATTCACTACTAAAATGTATTTTCTATGAAGGCAAGAGTACCTAGAATATTGTGTGATATATTTCTTGTCTCCCTCCAGATTGTGTCCACCTTATGGAAAATAACTACTTATTGATCTTTGGGTCCCTTTCAACTTCTTATCATCCTTGGAATCTATAGAAGGAAATGACTAAATAATTTTTAGTATATCATGTACTAAATATTGCAGTAGACAATTTCATATCCAAACTCATTTAAAATTCCTAGCTACCTTATAATTTATCATTATCTTTACTATCATCAATAAAAATAGTGACATTTCTATTTCACAGTTGTGCTGTGAATTAAAAAGAAAAAGTCTTGTCCAAAACAGTGGTATAACTAAATTTTATATTCAGATATTAATTCTCAGATGATGGTTATATTGAGATTATGATGATGATGAGAGCATGGTGATGATATAACACATTTCTTGAGTATTTTATATATGCAAGACTCTTTGCTAGACTCTTTACAAACACTGCCTTATTTATTTATTTATTTATTTATTTATTTATTTATTTATTTTCAGAAAGAGAGAGAGAGAGCGGGGGGGATGGGATGGGGTGGGGGGAGAGCTTGAGCGGGGTAAGGGCAGAGAAAGATGGAGACAGAGTATCCAAAGCAGGTTCTGTGCTAACAGCAGAGAGCCTGATGCAGGGCTCAAACTCATGAACCATGAGATGATAATCTGAACTGAAGTCAGACACTTTAACCAACTGAGCCACCCAGATATTCCAAACACTGCTTCATTTACTACTAAAAGTTACACCTTATGCTTACATAATACTAGTTCTAAATATTCTATATTATTAACTAGTTTAATCCTCATACAATCCCTATGAGGCTATGGCAGAAATTGTTTAATCCTCATACAATCCTTATGAGGCTATGGCAGAAATTGTTAGCTGATCACTTACCACTTCCTTCACACTTACCAATACTAAATTCCCCAGTCTCCCTGGTTACTACATGAGGCAGTGTAACTGAGTTGTAATCAGTGAACTGTGAGTGGAGGTGAACCACTTCCAGTCTCAGCCTATAAGAATCACACATGTGATCCTTTCATTTTCTGGTTAGTGCAATGGAAATGACCCCCAAGGCAATCTTGGAAGCCATGTGTTGAAGATGCCAAAGTTGCCATCAGCTTGAGCCTCTTGAATGACAGCAACAGTGTAAGCTAGAGATCCAACTCCACTGCCACATTCCTGCCCTATATTACCTATATCTGCTTAATTACTAAAGATAAGTGGCTGAACTGAACGGTTTATTTCTTAGAGTAGCTTACTCATTTCTTCAATTTTTGTAATGTTTATTTAATTTTGAGAGAGAAAGAGCACAAACTGGGAGGGGCAGAGAGAGAGAGAGAGAGAGAGAGAGAGAGAGAGAGAGAGAGAGAATCCGAAGCAGGCTCCAGACTCTGAACTGTCAGCACAGAGGCCGATGCAGGGCTCGAACTCACAAACCTCAAGATCATGACCTGGGCTGGTCAGAGACTTAACCAACTGAGTTACCCAGGCACCCATTAGCTTACTCATTTCTGAGTTAAGTAGGATTCTTCCACGTTTCACAGATGATGAAACTGAGGCACTGAGAGTTTAAGTGAGAATTGCAAGTAGTTATTATCATCCTTATTTTATAAATAAGGAAACTGAGTCTCAGTGAAGTTGAGTATTTGGTAATACTATGTCAGTCAGCTTTAGTTATCAAAACAGAACCCACATTAAGTTGTTCAACAGGGGACATTTAGCATGTAGAACTATTCACCAAGTGGCTGGAGGAGCTGAAAGGGCACATAGGAAACAGTGAGGAAACCCAGAGCTCAAGAATAGCAGGAAACCACCAGCAGCCCTACGACTAATGGGACAAAGAGTAGGTGGTGTTATCAGAGCCAAAGTACTGGGGTGGGTCATTGTAAGCTAGAACCACTATGCTACAGGAACTATAAAGAAAATGGAACTATTTATTTACTGCCTAGAGCAGAGGGAGCCAAAGAGAAAGAACCTGTATTCTCTCTTATTTCCAGTGTTCTGCCAATGCCCTCCATTAGCTGATCCCACTTAGAATCCAGTTGGCAAAAGAGCATGTGAAATGCAGTTTGCTGAAGACAGTGCCCTTGCAATACAGAATAGATCAAGGGAAGCACAAGGAATTGATCTAAGAGCAAATAAGCAAGTGACCAGAATATCAACCAGGGGCTCACAGCCAGTAAGTGGCAAACTTGTAATTGGAACTTAGAAATGTATACCTCCCAAGACACATTAGACCCGGTCTTTCTAATATGCTATACTATCTCTCAAGTGAACAAAGTTCTTTCTTTGTATGTAGCATATCTTAATAAATGTTTTCATTTTACCTTTTTAAAATCATTTAGCTCATAGGATAAAAAGACTTAAAAAAAGAGACAAAAAAGTGACTGGATACCTTTCTAACATCTTCCAGATAGTTCCAGGTAAATATTAAACAATGGTATGGATGTCAGAAAATGTCACCAGGAAAGCAGTAAGTAATCCAGTCTAATGGTGGTGAGCATGGGCCTTGTTGCTGGACAAATCTGCTTTGGAATATGTGCCAATCATACTTACTGACTAATAATACTTGGTATAAAATTATTTAAAATCATTGAGCTTTAATTCCTCACCTGTAACATGGGGATTCTAGTACCAACTATCCATAGCATTCCATGTAGTAGTAGCTACTGTTGTAGCTATTGCTTTTGGTGTTAGGTAATTCAAGAATCAAAGGTAGCTGGAATTGGGATGGGATGTAATGCAGTTTGGAGCATACCACACACACTTTCTTCAAGGTATTCAGAACATTTAGCTAAAATTCAAAGGATGCAAAAGTCAGGGGTTTTATGCTAGACAGATTCCCTCAAGTATGCTACAAACACTTGAAATGTTGACAGATTTGAAAAGAAAATTCATTGTAGATGCTGAAGCTTCAAAAATTCATTTTAGTTCATTCTTAGTGATAGTACTTGGGAATAATTTCATCATTTGTAATGAACCCGCAATAGAAAATGAATTTCAAGTGATTATATTCTAATGAAACAGTACAGAGGTTTATATAAGTACAGTGAAGAGGTTATCAAACTTGGGTGAATTTAAATTATTTTGTTATTTTTTCACTTGGGACTGGAATGCAGTATTAGCTATAAATTCTCACCTAAATATGCTTCCACTATTGTGCCATGGCCGGGGTTCCCTGATTCTTGCCTTGCATGATTTGCCATGTGTTAAGTGCTTTAGGTGATAAATTCCCTAAGATAGAAAGTAGATAATGTGATAATTTATAAGAATAAATTGGCAGATACAATTTTTCTGAGTCTGATGCTGATATGAATTCAATTTGAATGTTGATGAGAAGTAGCTGTTGAAATCCCCAGGAACCACTGAATTCAAGTCTGATTCCAAGCGTACAGGGGCAACATTAACTCCCTCTTCTTTGAGACACTTATACTCTCACCATCACAATATTTTTTTTTACCTTTAGGCATGCTGTTGGACGTAAAAAATAATTTCCTTTTTACCATTCTATGTTATATCTGCTGGTGGGTTAAATCCACATGTCATTTTGGCATACTCATATGCTGACCAAACTACACATTCCCATTTATCTACCCTGAATGTTCATCCACTGTATCTATAACTCTGGTGGCAAGACTATTCTAGTTCAAAGAAGATAAAGACACAATGGAAGAAACAGCAAGACGAAGAGAGAATTGCATTATACTCAGAGTACAGCAAATCTGGGCCGTCCATCCAAAGCCTTCAAAGGGCAGCCCCCAAACCAAAGGACAGCCTCTGCGCCTGCATTCCTTTGCCAAATGGAATACCTTTAGAAGCCAGCATTTTCCTACTTTTGGTTCTTGCTCTTATTAATATGAATGGTTTAGATCTGGGTATATGGTTAACCAGGACTACTGATATTGCAAGGGAAGATATATAGGGATAGTCAGGAAATAGTCAACATCTTCATAAAGTCACTACAACTGGAGTATCCATTCTATTTCACTCCAAGTTCAGTATACTAATATATCCCATTAACCAAAGAGAACAGAAATAAGATCCTGCACTAGACTCCTTTGTATCATTCATTCATTCACACACACATGCAAAATTATTGAGCCAGCGTAATATGCTAACCATGGTCCTGGATGCCAGGAATGTATATAGCAGTGAACAGAACAGACAAAAATTACTACTCTTGTTGAATTTGCATTCTAGTGTGAGGAAAAGACAATAAACAAGATAAAATATATAATAATTCGAAGCTGATAATTGTGATAGAGAAATTAAATAAGAAGGTAGACAAAGGATACTGGAGGTGGGAAGTGTATCCAATGTCTTGAGTATCATCATCCCTGTCGTGTTGATAAAAGCTATAGAATCTAACAGAGATTCAGTCTTATTATGTGTACAATTTGTTAAAATATTGAGTCTCAAAGCACTTGCAGAAATTGACCCTACTCATTTGATTACCAGAAGTTTGGCAATAATTCATGAACATTTGCAGGACAACATACTGGCTCATTTTATGAGAACTCTTAGAGAACGAGGTCTTGGAGAATGACTAGAAAAGAGTCCTACTATATTAGTGGGTTGGCCAGCTCTGGCCCCCTATTTCCTAGTCTTCTATCCCAACAGAACTCTTGGATCCTTGCATCATATTCCTCAGAGTGACCCTATACCTGGCTGGACCTGCCCAAGCATGTGACTTGGTGGATATGATGCACAATTCTATTCACATGGTTGCTTAATGTCTCCTGGTCAATAGCTCTGTCTTTATCAGGACCCAGGAGTATGGCATGAGCATATTGAATGCTATGCAATCTACTGCTGCAGATGGTCTGACCTCGCTTCAGAATACTGGAGGTTTATGTTGCTATTTTTCTACTGCAGTTTGCCATAAATTCCACATGGCATCTTTTTCCCATCACAGATATCTATAATGCTATAGGAACTATCAAGATATATGGCCCAAATGCCAGGGATGCCTACATTGTAGTCTGTACCAGCAACAGAGGGCTTTACTGCTCTGGGCTTGTTAATGGCTAGTAGTATTCCTAATCACTTGGCATATGGTTCAGAAGCCATATGTGTGGAATGGGTGCTTCCAGAACATGGAGATATCTACCAAGTGTGTGCCTTCTTACTGGTGGGAAAGTCCAAAGTAAAATAATTTATTCTTTAATGTAGAGGGGATTTCCTGGCATGCCCCAGAATACTCAACCTCTAAAAACTTCACTGACTTTTCAGGACACTAAAACTTCATAAGATTTGTTTCTCACCCTTTTCTCACATAGAGGAGTGCTTTTAATGTACTTGCCATGTCTTTTTTATCTGGCCTATGAATATGATGTCACTGATTCAGCTAAGTCAGCATCCTATGGAATGTTCAGATAATCCAAGTCCTTTGGATTATATTATGACAGGTCCAGTGAGTCACCATAGCCTAAGACAAAATCATAAATGTAACACATTGTTCATCTCCTGTGAATGCCAGCTGCTTCCACTCCTTCTTCCTGACAGAAATGGAAAAGAATGCATTTGCAAGATCAGTGGACACATACTATGCCCTGAGGTAGTGTTAATCTGCTCTTGCAAAGATACTACATCAGGCACAGCAGTTGCAACTGGGACTAGCACTTGTTTCAATTTATGATAGTTCACTATAATCCTCTAGAACCTTTCTATTTTTTCATGGCAAGAATGGTGAATTAATTGGTAAATATAATGGGATCATCATCCTCACACACCTTAAAGACTTTAAAATAGGCACTATTTCTACCATTCTTCCACAGGATGAAGTTGTTTTTATTTTGCTTTATTATTATCTTTCCTGGAGTGAGAGAGTTCCAGAGCCTTCCATTTGAATTTCCCCTATGGAATAGTTCTTACCCCAGAGGCCAAAAAACCAATGCAGGAGTCCCACCAACTATCAAGTCCATTCCAGTTGCACATTCAAGGACAGAGAAAAGTGGATCCACAGTGAACAGGTCTTGTACTAGGACACCATTTTTTACCTGGATACCATATACATACTCCCACTCTTGTGCAATGGAGGCATGATAACATTGGGTCCCTAGGTATCAATGTCAGCTTGGGCCCTATGTTCAATGGTTCTTGATATGGCTAGATATTGCCCCTTGCCCCAGGATATGGACACCTAAGTAAATTACTATAGGCCCCTTTGAGAAAGGATAGAAGAAGTCATTACGGTGTACACTCACTGTGATATTTCAGGATCCTTCTTCCTAGAGATTTAGTATCTCCTTCAGTCATTAAGTTATGGCTTTTAAAAAAAAGGTTCATGTTGGGAAATCATGTAAAAGATTGTGACCTCTACTGGGAAGGTTGTCATCACCTTCCTGATCACCTATCCCTGATTTTCTTTGTTTGATTAAATTGAATATCTCCCTTATTGGCTTCCCATTTATTTGCCCTTAGGGATGCCATGTTTTATTAATCATCACCACAGCTCTGTGCATATCAGGCCACTTTCTATGTCATTCTATCCACTCATTATGATAAGTGTACTCATTCTGCCTAACAATTAAATGCCTCTACCTGATCTCTATTATTTTGAGGTCCTATCATCTCAATTGCTGTTGCGGAAGCAACTTCTTTGGGGGGACAGGGAGGGTTCAATAATTATTTCTTGAAAACAAATGACTGATTAAATCCCACTCAATGGCTTAAACCATCGCCTCCAGTGCACAAACATATCTGACACTCAAAACCCACTCAACTGCAACACCGGATTTGCTGAACAACAGAGGCGATGCCCCCAGTGCCTCCAACCCCACTGCTCTCTGTCCCTGGCCCCAGGGAGGGCAGGAGCCTAGTAGAAATCTTCCAGATTGGAGTCTAAATCCACACCCTGCTCATTCTGAATCTTACTCTGCTTCCTATACAGAGAGGCCATGTGAGCACTGGTGGTAGCCTCCCCTGGCTTCTTGTCTTTGCAATGTGGATAAACTGGGGGAAGCAAAGAGAGATCCCCTTCTCACCATCCACCAGGCCTCTCTATGATACCTTCTCCTGGTGTCAGTCTTGGACTACAGAAAACATCCACTGAGTTTCTCAGTGATGCTGGTGACTCTCTCACAAGCATAATTCTTTTGCTTTATCAAATGGAGTAGACCCTGGACTCTCCCTCCCATCTAGGTTGGCTGGTGGATCTTCCAAATTTATAGTTACTCTAGTATGCACAATTCTCTAAAACTTTGGATATTCTTTTTCACCATTGAGTCTTTCTGCTCCTCTTAGTGTAGGCCATTGCCTTCTTCAGACTTTCAACAGCCATTTCAGCAGAATGTAAGCAACATTACCCAGGACCCTTACCTGGGTATTAAATCCTATACCACATGAAAGTGTTTCTGTATTGATGAACATTCCTTATCCAACTTAGAGGCTACAACATCAATAACTCATGGGTTTCAAGGTCTCCATGAGTCTATTCCCAAAAATTGGAAATAGAAAATTCATGTAGAAGCACTTAAGGAAGGTTTCTATGGCATGGCTTGGGAGAGGCACTAATCGTTTCCCCTAGCATTGCTTTGGTTGGAACTCAGTCATATGACCAAAACTCACTATTAAATAAGCTAGAAAGTATAGTCTAACTTTTTACTCAAGAATATGAGAGGACTGGTCTTTGTGATCAGCTAACATTCTCCACTAGAATAGCATAACCCAATACTCCCCAGATGCCTGTAAACTATAGAGCCCAGAGAACAAGACTAGGTAAATGCAAAATCTGTCGGACTTTGAAGCTTCGGCTTATAATCCAAATGTAGTTCCCTGGAAAGCCAATGTAGACCTCAGAGAGAAATGTTTTTTACCTAGGTGATTTAAACCAAATAAGGCCAAGTAGATTTCCTAGCTCCTTTCTATGTAAGCCTAACTTCAAACTTAATCCTCTCAATTCCAAAGGCAATGGTGAGGAGAGGCCAGGACAGGGAAAAGCAAGATAATTAGTGAGAAGTAGCATGTACAAGACAGAGGAGATGGAGAAAGGGAGAGCAAGGGAAGGAGAAAAGAAAAGAGGAGGTAAGGAAAGGAGGGAGAGAAGAAGAGAACATTTGTCCCAGTGCCTAGAGCGGTGACTCTAGACAAGTCAGGTAGGTGACTCAAATAAGTCCTTCTCAAGATAGAGTCCTTATCTTCCACTATACGAGGGATTCAAAGAGGAAAGAATGAAAAAAAAAAAGAGAATATTGTGGTCAGGGTCAAGAATCTTAACGTCCTTTTGCTCAATACAGTGAAAACACCATCTTCTAGAAGTAGGATTCGGTAAAATGCCCTTCACCTAAACATTTACTCATTCTTTGGAATAAAGAAGGAAAACAGTCTGAGATCCTCCAAAGGGCACAGCCGAACTGCAAAGGGTAGACAAGAAAATGATCAATATCAGTGAATTTGCCTACCACTGTGTCCCATTAGCCTAAAAAGCAAGAAAAGTCACAGTAATTATATATAGCATTTTTGTGGCCTGTAAAAGCCATGTTGCTTTCATGATTATCTGAAAAACTACTGGTTGAAATATAAGTTTTGTTATGGTTTTTAAAATATGTCCCCAAAGAAAAAAATCTTCAGTAAATAATCACTTCATTAACACTATTTAAAATTTTTAAATGTACTCCTACTAGTAATCATTTACCAATGATGATAAGAATATGGTAAAAGTGGCACTTTTATGTTAATGCCCATTGGTGTTACGTTGATACAGGGAAATTTGCAAGATATGTCAAGAGTTTCAAAAATATTCACATTCTTTGAAATGACCTCCAAACTTCTAGCCACTTATCCTAAGGGAAACATATAATGAATTCACTTAAGGACATGTGGATCTCATTATTTATCAAAATATTTCTTACATATTTTTTATTATTCAAAAAAGTACAGACTAAGAAGTACATGATTCTAATAAGACAAATAAATATATTGGGGGAAGCTTGTAAATTTGCATCAGTCAAAATCTCACTCTCTAGAAATAATCAGTAAAAGCATTTTCTTGCTTTGTCTTCTAGATTTTCCCTCCAAGTAGTCAGAAACATAAATATATGCAAAAAATAATAGAATACCATACATTTGCTTCAGTAATATTTTCTTCTATTTAGTAGATAATGATTGTCCTCAAACCTATAACACTACATATATATTTACATCATTTAGGAACCACATGGTTTTCTATTGTATGATCAAACCAAACTGTTTTTAACAACCCAGTGTTTTGGACAATTAGGTTATTTTCAATTGTTCATGATTATATAGAACACTGAGATGAATATCTATATACACACATCTATGGGTTCCTATTTACTTAAATCTTTACTCCCCAAATTTCTTGAACTGGACTGCCCAGAGGACCAGGCTCAAGAATTTCTTGAAAGTGCTGAATATTTAGGGTCTTTGATATATTTGTATTATCAAAGTATCTAAATATCTTCCAAAGAAGTTATACCAATTTACAATTCCAGTCAATGTTTGGAAGTGCCTGCTTCCCTATGATTATGACAACACAAGGTGTTCTAACTATTTTAAACTTTGTAATTATGATAGAAGAAATGATATAACACTATTTTAATTTATATATCTTTTATTACAAGTATAAATATTTTAAATAAGCCTGCCATATTTTAAAAAAAAAATTTTAATGTTTATTCATTTTTGAGAGAGAGAGACAGAGCATGAGCAGGGAAGGGGCAGAGAGACAGGGAGACACAGAATCCGATGCAGGCTCCAGGCTCTGAGCTGTCAGCACAGAGCCTGACACGGGGCTCAAACTTACAAACTGTAAGATCATGACCTGAGCCAAAGTCGGATGCCTAACCAACTGAGGCACCCAGGCACCCCAAGACTGCCATATATATTTATGAATGATTTATACATCAAATGTAGGCCATTTTTATAATTTTAAAATTATTATTGATTTCTAAAGAGATTTTTTTGTTAGTTTTATTTGTCATTTTCCCTTTAAATCTACCAATTATTTCCCTTGTGATTTATGGTTTACTTTCTTGCTTAGAGAGACCCTCCTATGTCAAGATTATATAAATATTCACCATAAGATTCTTTAACCCTTTTATACTATTTTTATATTAAATTATTAATCTATATGGAATTTTTTAAGGAATAAAGTAAGAAGGAAGTTCTAACTTATAATTATCCATTTTGGGGGAGGTGCTGGCAATAGTCTTTTTCCACACAACTAGGAAACACTACTTCATTATATTCTAACTTTGAAATAAACAATTGGAAATAACTATTCTACAGTAAAAGATAATTAAATTATCTGCTCAACAGCATATTGAGCTGTAATTAATTATGATAGTTATAATAATTTTTTTTAATGTTTATTTATTTTGAGATTGGAAGAGAGAGAGAAAGCAAGCCGAGGGACAGAGAGAGAGAGAAAGATGGAGGGAGAGAATCCCAAGCAGGACCCGTGCTGTTAGCACAGAGCCCGACATGGGGCTCGAACTCACAAACTGTGAGATCATGACCTGAGCCGAAATCAAGAGTCAGATGCTCAACTGACTGAGCCACCCAGGTGCCCCATAATTTTCAATAGCATTAAAATGTTTTTATCTTGTGATAAGTAGGGGGGAAGTGAGCAATTAAATTCTAGAAACAATAGGATTACAACTATATTCTTTTCAAATATTCAAAAATTCATATCTGAGGAGAAGAAGACCAAAAAAGCACATACATATAAACAATGATTATTTCCATAGGTTAGGAATATGGTAGGATGGAGTTTTCCCTGCTTCTTTCGGGTTTTACAATTTTTTATGAGTATGTAGTCTTCTTATAACAGAAAATTAAGAAGAATCTCACATTTTCTTTAAAAATATGATCAGCATACCTAAGGGGATTCTCTATCTTGAGGAGAAAATATCACAAACATAGGAGTTAGAAGCTCTGGAGTTTTCAGCAAAAGAAGGAATTCAGGATTTTTGTTCTCTGTCACTACTATGAAAGTTCCATGCTAACATTCTATTGGTGAGGATGGATTGTTAGCATATTCCAGTTTAGGTCAGCACCTCTGAACCTTCTCCTTCACCCATAACCATTTATCCTAAGGGCTCCCATTTCACCTTATTATGCAAGTTCTAACACTTGTCCAAGGTCTGAGGGGGTCAATTTGCTGTAGAAAATGGATCAGACGCCATCCCTATAGAGTACTTAAGTATCAAGAGAGCCTTAAAAAGGGCTTATATGGAATTGTTCACATGGTGGCTTTAACGGTGTATGTGCTTTGAGAAATTGTCAGTACTGGAACTGGTATTGATCTACACCGGGCAACAATTCACTAAAATTGCATAAGGTACTTGTACAACTGTGAGTGTGGTGAAGAAAAAGAAAAACGTAACTAGACCAGAAAGTACCTCTTAAAGGGGATATAGTGTTCTGCTCTACCTAGAAAAAGATTGTGAGGAAAAGCTTCAAGCTATAGTGTAGAATACTGCATAGATTAAGATAGCTTTCTTTTTCGTATTTCTCATTAATACCTTCTCAAAGCTTATACTATTTTTTTGTTTTGTTTCAAGGTTTTATTTAAACTCCGGTTAGTTAACCTATCTTGTAATATTAGTTTCAGGAGTAGAATTTAGAGATTCATCACTTATATGTAACACCCAGTGTAATCCCAACAAGTGCCCTCCTTAATACCCATTACCCATTTAACCCAGCCTCCTCACCCACCTCCCTTCTAGCAACCCTCAGTTTGTTCTCTATAGTTAAGAGTCTGTTTTATGGTTTTCTCTTCTCTCTCTTTCCCCCTATTTTCATCTATTTTATTTCTTAAATTCTACATATGAAATCATATGGTATTTGTCTTTTTCTGATTGACTTATTTCGCTTAGCATAATACACTCAAGCTTACACTCTTTATGGAAAAGCAATGAAATGGCCATATTCCCTCCTGGTCAAATTCACTCTCTTCACTTCATCTGGAGAAAGAGTGATCTCCATCTGTCCCAACCAACAAAGAGTCTTACTCTCAAGTCTGTGGTTGAGGAGAAAAACTCTCAGTGATCCCAAAATGTGCCCTCTGCTTTCCACCTGAGTTACCCTTACTTAATGAGGTAGTAGGGTAGAAGGCTGGCACTTAAAAAATCATGATCATAATGATAGAATCCAAGCTTAATTATAATAATGTTTTTTAACTAGAAATTTATAGGAATTATCAAGAAATACTGGTGGCAAGCAATGTATCTGTGAGATTTATGCAAGTACTGATTGACTCCTAACATTGGACCGTGCATAAAAGGGAAGAAATAAGAAAGATGAAATAGACACCTGACTCCTGAGACCCTAACAGTCTAGAAATAAAGGAAGCAAAATTCATGGAGAACATAGGTGGTCAGTGTCTTTGTAGTAACATTTGTTAAATATTTGGAATATCACTTCTGGCTTTCAGGTTCCAGGAACTCTGCAAGGTGCTTTTCATATATAAAAAAAAGTTATCTCATTATTTTATTGGTTCTTGATATTGTCATATGCTCAAAGACAAATAACTATGAAACTATAGAGATGGAAAATGAATCCAGGATTTTCAAGTAAAGATGAAGAGCTAAATGTACATGTTCCTTTACCCCTTCAAAAACTCCACTGAACTGACAATAAATAATTTTCTAGGCATAAACACAAAGGATAGGTAAAAAAAAAAAGTGGAAAGAACATAGGCAACAAAATTATTGATAGAATTTAAGCAGATGAATGAAGAGTAAATAATTTAGGAGATTTGGGAATGCTGAGTCACAGGCTGGCAGGGATGAGTTGAGAACCTAATCAACTTGGGGCTGCAAAAATTTTCAAAAGTCTCAGGAATTGGCAACTTCAGTAATCTAAACGATGGAGTAAAGAGGGGCTAAATTAGGAAGTTTGGTTGAAACTGTTTAGGAATCAATTATAAAAATCAGATCCCTTACATCACTATATGAAATAAAGTGACTATTCCTCTCTTCTCCTGGCAAAAAACAAAATAACAAACAAACAAACAAACAAACAAACAAACAAAAACCTGAAGGTTTATTTTCTAGAAATGTGACAACAGAATCTTTGTAATGGCTAACCAGATAGAAGTAATGCTTGACATATTGCATTGAAAGAGGAAATGAACATGCATTGGGATGTTGAACCCTCAGCTCCCAATGATGGCAGTAGTGCCGTGATCCTGCAGACATGAAATTGGTAGCAAACTCCCTAGGAATATGCTCAGCCTAAGAAGAAAGACTTAACAATATTTACATTGAAGTACCATCAACTGGATTGGCTAGCTAGGCCAATTTAGTGAAACTCACAGTGAATAATGCCTAACTGCATACTTGGAGCCCTCAGTCCAGTTTTTAAATCATAGATTTACAATAGTTCCCACAGAAAGGTTAAGTACTATTACATAAATTGGTAATCCTGGATGATGTGTGAATGAGTTTGTTTTCTGTGTTTCCATGTGATGTGTATCTGATCCTGATACAAAAGTACTTTTTATTGAGAGTCATAGTCAAACATTTTTGGAAGTCAAAACTCTAATTTAAAGATAATAACTAGAAAAAGAATGGATTAAAAAACCCTGAAAGATTCAGAATCTATGCAGGTAGAAAAAACTAAAATGAATTATGAATAAAAAAACCCTTACTATATGCAAAGAAATTATAATTGCATTAATTAAGCAAGTTCAAAAAAGCAAAAGAAACACTTATAAGACCAAAAAGAGTCCTTGGAAGTTAAACAGTACCATCAAGATACAATAGTAATTTAAAACTCCATAAAACAGTAGGAAGATAATATGAAAGAAATTTCCCAAAAAGCAAAGCAAAATATCTAAAGTTTATTTACCAGTTATTACTTTGATATGTATTAAGTCACTTAACCCTCACAATAACCCAGAAGGTAGATACTGTTATCATCACCAATTTACAGATGAGAAGACTGAAGCATAGCAGTTAAATAACTTAATGAATGTTCACACAAGTAATAAGTGGTGGGCCCATAAAACTTAACCAATTTATTGCAATTCTCCTTTGCAGACTAAAATTATAAAATTATTCTTTCCACTCTAGTCCTGATTTTCTATTCTATGAATGTACTTACTAAGCATTTTGTAATTGCTTTAAATATTTTTCATAGATAGATGGACTATAAATGCATTCAGTAAATAAATACACTAAGCTAAGCACCTTGCTAGACTATGAAGATAAAAGGTGAATAAGCTCTTATTCCAGTTATATACCTGTCTAGTTTTCTCACTACTATAATTCTTTTTTTCCATATTTATTGAGATATATTTGACATACAACATTATGTAAGTTTAAAGTATACAATGTAGGGGAGCCTGGGTGGCTCAATCGGTTAAGTGTCTGACTTCGGGTCAGGTCATGATCTCGTGGTTCACAAGTTTAAGCCCCACGTCCGGCTCTGTGCTGATGTCTCAGAGCCTGGAGCCTGCTTCAGATTCTGTACCTCCCTTTCTCTCTGTCCCTCCCCCACTCAGGCTCTCTCTCTCTGTCTCTCAAAAATGATTAAATGTTACAAAAATGTTTAAGTATTCAGTGTAATGATTTGATACATACATATATATTGCAAAATGTTTACCACAATAAGGTTAATTTAATACATGTTTCACCTAACATAATTATCATTCTGTTGTTAAGGTGAGAACATTAAAGCTCTACTGCCACAGCAACTTCAAATATATAATACAGTATTGTTATCTATAGTCAATATGCTGTACCTTAGATCCCCAGAACTTATTCTGATAACTGAAAGTTTGTACCTTTGGCCAGCATCTCTCCATTTCCCCCACCTCTCAACTCCTGTTAACCACCATTCTACTCTCTGTTTCTATGAGTTCAATATTTTTAGTGTCCATATATAATTAAGACCAGAGAGTATTTGGCTTTCTCTATCTTATTTCATTAGCATAACGCCCTCAAAGTCCATCTATTTTGTCCCAAATGGCAGGATTTCCTTTTAATGGCTGAATAATATTCTGAATAATAATAAAATACACACACATTTTTTTCTTCAGCACATTTTCTTTATCCACTCACCCATTTATAGACACAAGACATGTTTCCATGTCTTGGCTTTTGTCACTAGTGCTACAATAAATATGGAAGGGTAGATATCTCTTTATAGAGATAGTGATTTCATGCCCTTTCGATAATAAAATTCTTGAGGAGAGTAACTTATTTTGATCCTCCAAAGCTCACCAAACAACTTTTTGGATATAGTGAGGGCTCAGAAAATGTTTATAAACATAATTTTAAGTTATTTGAATATTCCATTGAAGTAAAGCCTAAGTAAGACTTTAACTCAGAAAAGGCATTGATTAGATTTACCTCCTCCTAAAACTAGCAAATGCCCTCCTGAACATCCCCTAATTGTTTCTGACACCCTTCTGGCCATGAAAGAGCTCAACCTCTCAGCCTTTCTCCCATATATATTCCCATGTGGTCTCCAGAAAGCACTATTGTGGTTTCCTCATCTAAGCACCAGAGATAAATGTGTGCTCATCAGGTCCTAGATCCCAGATGTGCATTTCTGTCCAAGTGGGAAACCATGCTGCATCTCCATGTGAGAGACGTCTGTTTCTTGGCTGCCCTCAAGGAATCTACTCATTCAGATCCTCTCCCTGGCCAACTACCACTCCTACTTAATCGATTTTGACAGGAAGCTAGTCAACCCTCCAAATGAAAAGCTTTATATATTTTCTCATGAGGCCCTCAACCTCCTGGGACTCTGCCTGGAGATAGAGAGGTTAGAGAAACAGTTTGAATCTTTTCTTATTTTTATGGAACAATGACTGCAAAAATAAAGTGAGAAGATGATGCTTTGCTCAAAATGTAAACATTTAAAAAGGCCCCTCCTACAAAAGCCCTGGAAAAGAAGTCAAGACAACACTGCCATTCTACTACCAGGACATGGAGCAAGCTACTTACCCCCCGCCCCTCCTCATTATGTGACTCAGTTTCCCCTTCATTAAATGAGGCAGTAGGATTACAGCTATGATTAAAAAACTCTCATTAAAAAAATATAATAAAATATAAAAAAATAAAAACTCTCTTCCATAGAGCTCTAGAGTTTCATACTAGTACCATGTTATCCCAGGGACCAACTGAAATGGGGGATTAGGAGAGACAGAAAGCAGGTCTTACAGAATCCCACCCAGCATCAATGTGACAAACTCTGTTAACTTTGTTTAACAGATAACTTTGTTATTTGTAAAAAGTATCATCTGTGGGAGGAAGATTCTGCTGCAAAAAAAAAAAAAAAAGGAAAATACCATATTTTTAATCCCCTAAAATCCTTAACAGCTCCTCCAATGACTTTATAATATGTATATGGACAAAGTATTTCTTAATTGTCTTTATCTTGAAAGAAAAAAATTAGAAATTATTTAGCCTGTCTTAACATTGTTTGGCACTAGTCTCTTACTCCCTCTCTCTTCTCTTTCTCTTTTGCATTACTCCTCTGAGTGTAGGTGATTCATTTTAAAAAGTGAACCTGTTCAGCTGACGTTCTCAAATGAGTGCTGTTTACTTGGGTATCAGTTGTTTTTAAATTATGAGTATATCTGCTAAGATATCTTTCCTTATAGATACAGTACACAACTTCTTGTATTTCAAGTGGGAATTTTAAAGGCAGAGGATTTATTTCAAACAATTGAACCCACAATAGGGAAAGAGTGGAGAGAAGGGAGAGCAAGAGATGGATAAGAGAATGAGAGAGGTGATAGAAAATTAGCATTATTGAATGCCTACTTTGTGCAAAGTCCTACAACATGTAACTGACAGGGCCAGGATTTGATTGCAACTCTGAAACATTCTTAAATCTATGTTCTTTCTTTTCCTCTCATCTAGTTTATGCGTTATTAATAAATATCCCACATCCCAAGCTAAATGCTTGGTATGAACTTAACTTCTTCACTGTGACTTTTCTGGTTGCTTTCTATGATGGTATTTAGCAAAATTTTTATTTGGGATATTTCACTTCTGTCACAACCTCATAAGTCTTCTGTTCTAAGCACTCATGTGCCCTTTCTATGCAATCTCGGTGTCTCTCATGGTTTGATTTAGAATTCCCATAATGTCCTATCATGATGATCCTGGAAATAAGGGGCCCAGGTTGCCATAATTGGGATCACAATGATGCTCAACATGGTGCAGAGCAGCATCTTATTCAGATCTTTCTTCCTGGGGTCTAAAACAGGGTTGAGATGATCAGTGAGGCGTACTGGGGGCAGGCTGCTCCTGGAGACCAGGAAGGAGAAGTAGTTCAGGCAACCTGCCAGCCCCACCCACAGTCCTAGGACCACCAACAGGGGCAGGGTTCTATGCCTTCAATACCCCATTTTTATGTTGATTTCTACCTTCTCAGAGAAAAACACGTGGAGAAATAGAAGAAGCACACTCTAACAAGAGATCCTGAAACAAGCCTTGTATGCTTTGTAGATCTGCCCCTGTGCAAATCTCTTCTCAATGGTTCTTTTTCAGGCATTGTTTCTTCAGCCTGGAAGTCTCTCCCCACTTGTCTCTGTTTGCCATATTCCTGTTCATTGTTCCATAAGCAGTTAACCTATTACCTCATCTCTGGAGACACCTGCTGTGACATGACATGACATGACATGACATGACATGACATGACATGACATGACTCATACTTTTATCAAAATATTTACCATAAAATACTATGGTTTACATCACTACATATGATACATGTTTACCTCTACATGTCTACCTCTATCACTGAATTGAAATGTTGTCAAGAAACTATGTTTATTAATTTTGGATTCCTTGCCTTTTACTACAAGTTCTGTCACAAAGTAGACTTTTAACAAATGATTGCTGAATAAAAGGTTGAATGTCTTATCTCCAAGTGCCACCACCTCTAAAAAGTTTCTGTGACTCTTTCACACAGAAGTAATCCATTATGCCCAGCAATTTGTAGATACTGAGTTCTTAACAAATTGTATAGCAGGAGTTTGTGTATGTATTTACCATCCACTAGAGTATTAGAGTATCAAACTAAAAATCTAGCTCTTGGTCTATTCTCTCAGCATGAAACATAGCACTTGACATGGTAACAGAATCTGAATGTACCTTAGATAAAGGAATGTGCTTCTTTGCTGGGACAGAAAAAGCTGACATTTACTGAGTATGCATTGAATACTAAACACTGTTCTAAGTGCTTAAATGAAGTATTTCACTTAAACCTTACAGCAACACTATGTTAGGTTGTTATCTCTCTTTTAAAAATAAAGGGACAGAAGCTTTGTGAAGTTATCTAAACATACCAGTCACGTGGTCAACAAGTAGAAGAAAGAGAATTCAGACACTAGCAGGCTGAATCATAATCCCTGCTCCTAACCACTAGCCACACTGCCTTCTACGAAACCAATGTTCAGTGGTCGGGGTCACTATATGACTCATTTTTACTGCTGCTCATGATTGTTAAGTGTACTTTGTGACTTTACTTAAGCCACATGCCACAAAATACCAGTCTTCTGGAAAGCTCATAGCATCTAGCTAGTTGAATATTTTGATTAATATTTTAGTATCCATTCCCCTTAGTAAGTACAGAATACAGAATAGAATGAAATCCTTATTTTCATATTTAGATTCTTAGTTCCCAAGGACATAATTTTGAATCTTAGTAATTATCATGCCACATATGGCTATAGGAAATCTGAAAAACTGTCTGGATATTAGATAAACTGGAGAGAGAATAAAATGATTAAGAAGAAATGATCCAGAATGCTACAGATTCTGAAAACTATGATATGTGAGGAACTGCTCAAAGACCCCTACTTACCCTGGAAATGAGAAGACTATGGGTGTCATTTAAGTTAATAATGACACATTAGCATCATTGGCCCCCTCACCTGCTCACTTATCCACTCCCTGATTCATTTCCCTATTTTTTCTCATCCTCCAGTTTTGTTCCCTTCCCTTCTGGCAGCATTCTAATGAATTTAATATATATCTTTTTCTTTTTATATCCTCTTGAAAAAAATATATTGGTGTTTTGTGTACATATATTTCAAATTCATATAAAAGGTATTTTATTAAATAGCTTGCTCTTTTTACTCAGCACTATGTTATTTAAATCTATTTATATTGCTCTGTGTACTAATCTACTATTTCTAACTGTGGAATAGTTCTTCAGAATGTTCATCCACTATATTTTATCTATCCATTCTTCCATATTGTAGGTCTCTGGATTTCCTCCAACTATCAGCTATTAAAAATGACCTGGAGTTAATATCTTTTTTCCTGTCCCTTATGGACATGTGTAAGAATTGCTGTGGGTCATAAACGCAGGCAGATGATGATCTTCAAAAAGTATACATAAAGGGCCACCATGGACTCAGTCTTTGATTCACCAATGAATCCACAAGATCTAGAATAGTGCATATTTATAGAAGTAGTGCTCAATAATGGTCTCCAGATTGTTCAATACATATTATCTGCTGAACAGATGAATATGAATGAATGAATATCCTGACCCCTAGAGCTGACATTCTAGGGGAGGGTGATAGGCAGTAAACAAATAAACACAAATGCAAATAAAGTGATAAAAGCTATAAACAAAAATAGAGCAGAGTATAAAGAAAAAGAGTGATGAAGATCCTTAATTTAAATATGAGGTCATGGAGTGTATGTCTATTAAGATGATTTCTGAACAAAGATATGAATAAAATGAGAAAGGGAACCATGTAGATAACTAGGTTAAAAGCTTTTCACATAGAGAAAAGAGCGAAAGGAAAGACCCTGACATGGCAGTACTCTTGTCATGTTCAAGAAACTGCTCAGAGGTTCAGAGGTTAAGAAACAGCTTGAACAGCACAGTGGAGCTACATTAGAAAAAGTTAAGGGTGATGGGTATTGAGGAGGGCACCTGTTGGGAAGAGCACTGGGTGTTGTATGGAAACCAATTTTACAATATTTTTCATATTAAAAAAATGTATGAGAATAAAAAAAAGAAAAAGTTAAGGGGGAAATAATTGAGGAACTGTACACCATGATAAAGACTTTAGGTTTGTATTCTGTAGGATAGGAGGCCATTAGAAAGTTTAAAAAGGAAAGTCATATTATCCAAGAGGTTTGAAAAGAATCACTATGGTTTCTATGTGGAGAATAGGCGATAAGGGAGGTATATAGTGGGAGCAAGGTGTTAAAGTAGAAGGCTACAGCTATTTTCCAGCTGAAAGATGCTTGCATAAGGAGTAACAGTAGAGGTATCAAGAAGCAGATGCATTCTGGATATGCTTTAAAAATGAAGAGAACAGAATTTGTTGTTAGAACTGATGTGAGACATGAAAAGAAAGAACTAAGTTGAAGATAACTCCAAAATTTTGCATAAGCAACTGGGGGGGGGGGGGGAGAGGCATAAGGAACAGATTTGAAGTAGGAGTTACGTCAGGAATTTAATTCTGAGTAAGTTAAGTAGGCAGTTAAATATATGACTTAGATGTATGGGTGTCAGGGGAAAAGTCTCAGTTTGGAGTAATACATTGGAGAGCCATCAGCATATAGGGATAGTTTTTAATCTCTGGGACAGGATGAGATCACCTAAGGTGTGAGTGTAGACATCAGGTGTCATTAGGTGTCCTGGGACACTCAGTGGTTTAGAAAGAGGGTTCAGGTTAGAAGAAGAAAAAGGAACATGATACAAGAAAGGCTAGGATACTATGATATCTTAGCTAGATAGACAGATGATAGGTAGGTAGGTAGGTAGGTAGGTAGATAGATAGAGATAGAAAATTCAAATAAGTTCTTAAAAAATCAAATAAGATAATATTTGAAAAAGTTATGTTATGGACTGAATTGTTTCCCCCACACAGTACCTCAAAATCTAACTATATTTGGAGGTAGGGTCTTTTAAGAGGTAAAAAAAAAAGTTAAAATGAAGTCATTAGTGTGGGCCCTAACCCAATTTGATTGGTGTCCTTATTAGAAGAGGATATGTGGACACAGGCATGCATGGAGGGAAGACCATGTGAAGACAGAAGAAGATGGCCACCAACAAGACAAGGAGAGAGGCTTCAGGAGAAACCAACTCTGCCAATACTTTGAACTCAAACTTCTGGCTTGCAGAAATGTGAGAAAATAAATTTGTTTTTTAAGTCTCCAGTCTGTGGACTTTGTTGTGACAACCCTAGCTAAATAACACAATTGGCCATTATAGTTAGTGATGTGGAGGTCATTGGTGACATTGAAATGAACAGTATCAATAGGCAAGTGGACACCAAAGCCTGACCAGGATTTATGACACCAGAGGGAAAAAGGCAAAATATGTCCACTAAAGAGAAGATTCTAAGGAGATACATTTTATTTGAGCATTTGTTGTCATTTCTAACAGTCTAAATGTTGAATGGTCTACCTAAAGAGGATGATGGTACTTAGTTTATGATCAAGAGCGGAGTTTGGATAATTATTAGGTCATTAATTCCTTTTTTATTCTGAAATTCTTACTTTATTAGTAGTACAATTATACAAGGAAACTTTAAAATAACCAGATAACTCATCTTTTAATTCAACAAAAGTGAAGACTATAAGGAAATATATAAAATATTCTGATTATTCAAATGTTCCAGTTATTGGGTTCTTATTGTTTTCAGTTTTATTGAGGTATATTTAACAAATAAAATAGTAAGATGTTCAAAGTGTACCATGTGATTTGATAAACATATGCATTGTGAAAGGACTCCCCACATCAAGTTAATTAACACATCTATCTCCTCACTTTTTACCCTTTCTCTTTTTCTACCCTCTCTTTTCTTTCCTTTTTTTTTCTTTGCTTTTCTTTCTGTTGTTGTTGTTTCTTTTGTTTTGCTTTGTTTTGTTTTGTTTTGAGGGGGTTGGTGAGAACATTTAATTTCTATTCTCTTACATTTCAACTATACAATACAGTGCTATCAATTATAGTTACCATATTACACAAAAGATCCTCAGAACTTACTCAGAACTGAAAGTTTTACACTTTTACCAATCTCCCCCTATTGCCCCCAGAGAACGACAAACACTGAATGGTATCACTCATATATGAAATTTAAAAAACAAACAAACAGACAAACAAAATCAAATTCCCTGAGTAATTACTTTACCTTACACAGAAAACAGGAAAAATTTCAAAGGCTTCTTATGAGCCATGGAGGTAACCTCATTCTGGCTCATTTTCAGGTTTGATAAGGTTAATTCCTAATTTACCTTATGCTTTCCATATTTCATGGGTTCATTCTGTCAAATATATTCTGCTGTGTATGTTTTTTTTTTTCAAACATGACCTCAAGAGCTCAGTCTACGCTGACGTACAAAGTAAGAATTTAGAATCAGAATAACTTTCAATCGGTTTGTTCATTCTAATCAGCACATTTGAGATCATCAAATTCCTTGGAAGCAGAAGAGAGGATCTGTGTTCTTCCTCTGTTTTTGATCCCCAGAGTTCATTTATATGATATGCCAGGAGTGCTTCTGGTACATGGGATAATAACACTATTCACTACCAGGATTAATTTCTCTTTCAGAGGACTTTTTTGAATCAATCAAAGAAGAATATTCTCTTTATCTCTTTGGGTTCCAACTCTAATACCATATCACTATACTCCTGGCCAAAGATACGATAATGAAAATAAGAACTCCATATTTTTAAATAGGATATGGTATTTTGTTACAGTAGTTGTCTGACTGAGACAGTGGGTGTCAGTAGTGTCCAGTACCATGTGAGGATTTTTGACTTGCTGATTGGCCCATGATCTAAAAAGGCCTACCATGTTACCCAAAAAGACCCTGTGCCTCTGAACTGTGAACGCAAGTTGAACATGCAGGCAAGTTCCTCCATCTTTGCATCTAAACCCTGACCCCAGACTGAGCCCAGTATTTTGTTCTAGAATATGGATCATGATGGTATAAGTAAGACACTGAACTGAGAGGGTATGATGAATATTGTTACAATTTAGAAGGTCCCAGAGGACCTATAACTTATGTCAATGTTATCATAGTTGACTCCTTGAGGCTGAGATTGAGATATTATACCACCTATTTGAGTGATTCATAGCCTCCATAAAATGTTTTTAAGAATGTTTTAAGCCTGACTTGTCTCTGGAATCCCATGGAGGTCACAGCTATAAGAAGGATAAGAGTAAGAAGGTTCACATACCATTAAAACCTTATCTCGTTCCATGTAAGAGGTTATTGCTCAAAACAAGAACTATTATCACTATCTTTGACAATCCTTCTATGAGTAACTGTCTTTTTTTTTTTTCCTCACAGAGCTGCAGAGGTGACACTAAGACAGAGGGTGATTAATTAAAGACATACTTTGTTCAGTGTTTCAGTCTCCATGATAGGGGTAGAAAGATGTTCAATGTAGTTTTGGGAGTCAATCCAACTTCACTAATTACCTACTTACTTACTTATTTATTTACTTATTTATTTATTTATTTATTTATTTATAAAATATTTATTTAACCTAAGCCTCCATTTCAGTAGCTACACAGTGAGGACAACAGTAAGATAAAATATTTATAAATGATCTAGCACAATAATTATTATAAATTGATAGTCAATACTATTTTGTCTTTATTCTCTCTCTATTTAGATAATTTTTTGTGGAAATCAAATACCAAAAAGAATGCTACAGATTTTAGGAAATCTGGAAAGGGAAAAGAAAAATTAATTATAATGATATTTCATACTCAGAAAGCCTTTGGTAGAAAGTAACCTGAAGTATTATCCACAGACTTTCAGAGTATAATATTCTGTTGTAACTTTTTTTTTTTTTGCCCCTTAGTTTTCCTGGAATCTGTAGCTCTCTCCCTCTTATTTCCACAAAAAGTTAACTACAGCCATTACAGGTATGGCAATTATTCCAAGTCCACCTATTTGAAACCATGCCCTCAACCATAACTAGAGCCCAAATCACATAGGAAAGGGATTGATAAGGATGTAACTCAGTGAAAATTAAGGTATATTGTAGAACAGTCCTGCTCTAAACACATTCTTAACATTGCCTACCTAGTATGTGTCTAACATGAGATAATAAAATAATGACAAATCTTTGGCTTTTCTATGCCCTGTAAGTTTATAAAGCTCTTTTTACTTGTGGGTTTTTTTTTCTTAAAGTTTATTTATTTATTTTGAGGGGGTAAGGAGCAGAGAGGGAGGGAGAGAGAGAATCCCAAGCAGGCTCCTTACTGCCAGTGTGGAGTCCCAGGTGGGGCTTGAACCCAAGAACTCATGAGATCATGACCTGAGCCAAAATCAAGAGTCACACACTTTACCAACTGAGCCACCAAGCACCTCTTGTGTTTAACAAAATATTCTTGAAAAATCTCTGAAGTAATCAAGGTAGGTATTATTATTATTATTCTCATTTTAGATGAATAAACAAACCCAGTCTCAAAAAGTGAAAGTACCTGGCCAAGTTTAAGTACTGAAACCAGGATCCAAACTCAGGTTTAGTTGATATTCAAGCTTAGTCCTTTTCTTTTTTTGCTGAGTTGCCTTAAAGTCAGTTAAATCCCCTAAGGCTTTTTTCTCACATGAATGCTCTCAACTTGGTTTCTCCTCATTCAGAATTTGTACAGGAAAATGTTGAAACTAAGTATGAAATTTAATGTGTATCCCTTTCTAAATTTCATCTTGATAATTCTGATCAAAATTGCCATCTAGGAACCTCTTTGGTTCTTGTGTCCAAAGTATTTTTTTTATCCTTCCCAGCTTTTTATTATCTATAGATATGAAAAGCTTATCTGCTGATATGCCTCCATCCAGTCATTAAAAGTGTCATCCAAGAGTACAGATATAACAAAATCCTATAGTGCATTATTTTTTTTTACTTTTTTTAATGTTTATATTTATTTTTGAGACAGAGAGAGAGAGCATAAGTGGGGAAAGGGCAGAGAGCAAAGAAGACACAGAATTCGAAACGGGCTCTACACTCTGAGGTATCAGCACAGAGCCTAATGCGGGACTCGAACTCACAGATCATGAGATCATGACCTGAGCCTGGAGACCACTTGGGATTCTGTGTCCCCTCTCTCTCTGCCCCTCCCCTGTGCTCACTCGCTCATGCTCTCTCTCTCTCTCTCTCAAAAATAAATAATCATTTAAAAAATTAGTTAATCATGGGTTCTAGGGTCAAGAAACCTAGATTTTATCCTGGGTCTGCCACCTATGACACGACTTTGAAGGGGTAACTTCACATGTCTAAATATTAAAGGCTTTCATCTGTGTAATGGAAATAATAATAATATATCCTCATAAAGCTTTATTGAAGAATAAATGTAAAAAAAGAAATTATGTTATAGACAATAGCACTGTGATGGCACATATTCAGCTTTTTTTAAATGTTAAGTATTATTATTTGAATTGACAATTTTTTTACATTATTACATTTTATGTATTTTTTACAGCCTAGTTTTTAGTTCAGGTAATCATGCTATCTTATAACATATATTTCACCCCATAACAGGGAAGATTCGGTAAACCTGGGTATGTGTCACCTGATCCTCCTCAAGAAAAAACTTTGTGCCTAATTTCAGAGCGAACAACCAGCAAATTGCAGACATCTCCAGCTTTTGTCTCAGCTACAGAGTCACCCTGCCTTGGGCCATGGCCTTCCAAACATCCTGCATGAAATTGATGGGTCAGGAAGTAAGGAGATTATTAAGATGCATGCACCTCAGTCCAATTATCTCCAATGTAACTGAAACAGACAATATTTGTTCCAGAGCTTCTGACAAGTGTTTACAGTCTGACTTCTCCCTTTGCCAAGTTCTGTTTCGTCTTCCTTTTGTATGTGTTAACCCCTTGCATCTCAATCTTTGTTTTAGCATCTGCTTCTGAAGAACTCAACCCATGACAGATGGTATTATTAAATGTGTAGCTAGAATCAAGTTACATTGTGTATGCTCTATCAGTTCTGTACCCCCATCTAACAAAACACACACACACACACACACACACACACACACACACACACACACACACAAAGTAAGTAATTAAGTAAGCAAGCAAGCCAAAACAAACAGTAATTTAAGAATCTCCTTTTGTTAACTGGTAGTTGCCATTTTTCCCCTAAGAACTAACATTTAAATTCCTGAACAAAGCACAATGCTTCTTACAACATTCCCTTCCTTTCCATTCCCCCACTCCAACTGAAAAGTTTAGATCTTCATCTTTGTATTGTTTGTTAACAAAGTACTACAGACTGGGTGTCTGAAGCAACAGAAACTCAATTCCTCACACTTCTGGAGGCCAAAAATCCAAAATCAAGGTTATGTCCTTGTATAATGTCCTCCTCTTGAATTTGTGCTGGATCTGATGATTTGCTTCTAATGAACAAAACATGGCAAAAGTGATGAGATGTCACTTCCAAGATTAAATTACAAAAAGACTATGGTTTCTGTCTTGGGCAGCCTGTCTTATTTGTTTGTTTTGAAGAAAGTTACTAGTTGTTTGTGCGTTTCCCTATGGAAGCTCATGGACTAGGGAATAGATGTTTTCATACCATAGCCACCAATGACCTGAGGCCTGAAAACACTCACGTGAATGAGTACGGAAGTGGACAGCCCCAAGTCAAGCCATGAGATGACCGTAGCAAGGGCCAACAGCTTGATTTTAGCTTCATTAAAGACCAAGAGCTAGAGGCACTCAGTTAAGTCATACTGGGATTTTGACCCACAGAAACTTTGAGAAATACATGTTTGCTGTTCCAAACCATAAATTCAGGGGTAATCTGTTATACAGTAATAGATAACTAATATATAATCTCTCCTCTCTCACCCACGTTACCGCAATAGCCTTAAAACACTTCTCTTTGCCCACAGACTCTTCCTAGTACATCCTTCATGCAGAGTCAGACATATTTTGGCACAGGTGAAGTCATATTCTAACTTAAAAAAATAAATCTTAATTGTCTTTTGATTAAAGTCCAAATTCTTAATATGGCTCTTCAGAATCTGATCTCAATCCATTTTCCAAGTCATTATCTTCTATTATGTCCTTCAAGAATCCTACTATGCTCCAGCCAGAACAAAACTACTTCTCATATTTTCTATTTCATGCTATATTCTCAATATCCATCTTCTTCTCCCATCAGATTTCTTATCTTTCAAGGAAAACTTCAAATGCCACCTTCTTGACAAATGGACCCAAATTAATTCTAATGCAAATGAATTTCCTTTGTCTTCTATGTTTCCCCTACCCATCAACTGTATCTCAACAATAGCATCTATTTTAGTTCAGTTTGTATTGTAGACTAGAATATCCCTATGCGTTTGCCTATTTGAAGACTCTCCCTGAAGAGACAAACTCTGTATTAATAATCACCCTTTTTATCTCTATATTTTCAATAGAGTATTTTGCTCAAGGAAGGTACTCATCAGTAAGCTGCTCCAATTAACTCTAAAATTATCTTAGGAAAAGATTTATCTATCCATGGTCTACTTTTTTGCCTTCTGAAATAAAATATTCTAATATTCCATAGCTCACTCAATTTATACCTATCTGGGCTCCTTGTTGTTCTACTAATTATAAAATTTAATTTTCTATCTACTCAGCTTAAGGGTTAAGCAAAGTCAAATAGAAACAGGGAAATGTAGATTTAAAAGGTGGAGATAAAATCACAAGAAAGAATGAAAATTTTCCATCCAATTCTGTTTCAGCATGAAACAGTCCTAGTCTGTTTCAGAGGGGGAAAAAAAGAGATTTAATGTAAAATAGACCTACATACAAATACTAGAGTTAAGGCTTTAAATTTCAGGGCATTGGCCTCAATTTCTTCAAGTGGAAACATGAAAGCAATAATAATACCTGTCATGTAACAGGGATGTCCACTCTCACCACTGTTGTTTAAAATAGTGTTAGAAGTCCTAGCATCAGCAATCAGACAACAAAATGAAATAAAAGGCATCAAAATTGGCAAAGAAGTCAAACTTTCACTGTTTGCAGATGACATGATACTCTAGATGGAAAACCCAAAAGACTCCACCAAAAGACTGCTAGAACTGATACATGAATTCAGCAAAGTCACAGGGTACAAAATCAATGTACAGAAATCAGCTGCATTTTTATACACTAGTAATGAAGCAACAGAGAGAGAAATAAAGAAACTGGTCGCATTTACAATTGCACCAAGAAGCATAAAATACCTAGGAATAAACCTAACCAAAGATGTAAAAGATCTGTATGCTGAAAACTATAGAAAGCTTATGAAGGAAATTGAAGAAAATATAAAGAAATGGAAAAACATTCCGTGCTCATGGATTGGAAGAATAAATATTGTTAAAATGTCAATACTACCCAAAGCCATCTACACATTCAATGCAATCCCAATAAAAACCGCACCAGCATTCTTCTTAAAGCTAGAACAAACAATCCTAAAATTTGTATGGAATCACAAAAAACCTCAAATAGCCAAAGTAATATTGAAGAAGAAGACCAAAGCAGGAGGCATCACAATCCCAGACATTAGCCTCTACTACAAAGCTATAATCATCAATAAGTATGGTACTGGCACAAAAACAGACATATAGAACAATGGAATAGAATAGAGAAGCCAGAATTGGACCCACAAATGTATGGCCAACTAATCTTTGACAAAACAAGAAAGAGCATGGGAAAAAGATAGTCTCTTTAGCAAATGATGCTGGGAGAATTGGACAACAACATGCAGAAGAATGAAACTGGACCACTTTCTTACACCATACACAAAAATAAACTCAAAATGGATGAAAGACCTAAATGTGAGACAGGAAACCATCAAAACCCTAGAGGAGAAAGCAGGCAACAACCTCTTTGACCTCAGCCACAGCAGTTTCTTGCTTGACACATCTCCAAATGCAAGGGAATTAAAAGCAAAAATGAACTATTGGGACCTCATCAGGATAAAAATCTTTTGCACTGCAAAGGAAACAATCAACAAAACTAAAAGGCAACTGACGGAATGGGAAAAGATATTCGCAACTGACATATCAGATAAAAGGTTAGTATCCAAAATCTATAAAGAACTAACCAAACTCAACACCCCAAAAACAAATAATCCAGTGAAGAAATGGGAAGAAGACATGAATAGACACTTTTCCAAAGAAGATATCCAGATGGCCAACAGACACATGAAAAGATGCTCACTGTCACTCATCACCAGGGAAATACAAATCAAAGCCATACTGAGATACCACCTCACACTGGTTAGAGTGGCTAAAATGAAAAAATCATGAAACTATAGATGCTGGTGAAGATGTGGATAAATGGGAACACTCTTGCACTGTTGGTGAGAATGCAAACTGGTGCAGCCTCTCTGGAAAACAGTGTGGAGATTCCTCAAATAATTAAAAATAGAACTACCCTATAACCCAGCAATAATACTACTAGGAATTTACCCAAGAGATACAGGAGTGCTAACGCATGGGACACATGTACCCAATGTTTATAGCAGCACTTTCAACAATAGCCAAATTATGGAAGAGCCTAAAAGTCCATCAACTAATGAATGGATAAAGAAGATGTGGTTTATATATACAATGGAATATTACTTGGCAATGAGAAAGAATGAAATCATGCCATTTGCAGCAATGTGGATGGAACTCGAAGGTATTATGCTGAGTGAAATAAGTCAGTCAGAAAAAGATATCATATGTTGTCACTCATATGTGGATCTTGAGAAACTTAACAGAAGACAATGGGGGAAGGGAAGGGGGAAAAATAGTTACAGAGAGGGAGGGAGGCAAACCATAAGAGATTGTTAAATACAGAGAACAAACTGAGGATTGATGGGGGAGTGGGGGAGGGGGGAAAATGGGTGATGGGCATTGAAGAGGGAAGTTGTTGGGATGAGCACTGGGTGCTGTATGTAAGCCAATTTGACAATAAATTATATTAAAAAAAAGAATACCTGTCATGTAGGTTTGTGATGGGAAATGAGAAAACCTGGTTAAGACATTCCACAATATGGGTATTCTTTCCCTTTACCTCTCTGAATGGTCCTGGAACTTTATTTCATTTCTAATTTTTTCAAATGCTGTTCAGTGACAACCAAACAAATTTTAGAAATAGGCAAGAAGTAAATGAGAGAGAAAGTAAAGTTGTGAAGAAAAGTGGGGAAGAGAGGAAGTAAGGACTAGAGGAAAAAAAAGAGAAAAAGAGGAAATAATGAAGTATTCACAGATCTGTAGGGTTAGTTATTCATTTTATATTCTCCATCATGGCATGGAGACTCTTGAGTAATATGGAGAACCATCCCAGATACAATGATATGTAAGTAAGTTGTGCTGGCAGAGTAGGCAAACCAGTAGAAAATCTTTTCATCACCTGTTGTAGTTTTGCAACTCCCACTGTCACTATTGAAAAAAAAAATCTTAACTTGTGGGCTTAATCTGCCAGCTAATATCCTTGATCACATAGAGACTTCAAATCAATGCAGAAAAGATCATATCACACAGCTTCTTTAACGTAATTTTCAAGAAAATATCCCAAGCTTTATACTCTATGGGGCTCCCAGAGAAACACTGCAAATTAGTTTCCCCCTACAAAGACTGATAGAGCTCAGAACCCCAAGGCTGCACAGTTCTAAAGAAAATGAACTGGCAGTGTTTTGGAGCTGGGTTTGAGGCATATGAAGTAAGAACTGACTGTAGGTATAGCTTGAATTGTCCAAACTGTCCTATTCCATCTTCTCTAAGTTATGTCATGCTGCAATATTGAATTATTGCTTTTTCACTCCAACATCAGGTTTTTTTCACCATAAAATAGACTATTCTGTTTAAGTGGCACATTCTACTCTATCTAAAAATGGAAACTCCAAGAAATATGCTGTTTGAAGTATCATAAAATTGACATTTTTAAGAAAACTCATTTCTCCTACCAGAAGCACAAAATCTTCAAGATGATCATGGGAAAAATGTTCTATGCCATAAATGAAATAACATACTTATCTTTTTTTATGGATGACAAAATTAAACAACTTATAAACCAGAGACAAATAATTTCATGGAAACCTTCAGAAAGACGTCATAACTTCCAATGCTAAATCCATTATATTAAGAGATTCCATAAATCGGTGCTATCTTATCTCTAAAAGATCAAAAGCTGTTAGGCAGTGTCCTAAGCATCTGTATTCCATGAACACCACCTAAACTCTTTTTTTTTTTTAATTTAAATTCAAGTTAGTTAACATATAGTGTAATATTGGGTTCAGGAGTAGAATTTAGTGATTCATCACTTACATATAACACCCAGTGCTCATCCCAACAAGTGCCCTCCTTAATGCCCATCACGCATTTAGCCCATACCCACTTCCCCTCCAGCAACCTTCAGTTTGTTGTCTGTATTTGAGTCTCTTATGGTTTGCCTCCCTCTCTGTTTTTATCGTATTTTTCCTTCCCTTCCCCTATTTTCATCTGTTTTGTTTCTTAAATTCCACATATGAGTGAAATCATAGATTTGTCCTTCTCTGACTTATTTTGCTTAGCATAATACATTCTAGTTCCATCCACATTATTGCAAATGGCAAGATTTCATTCTTTTTGATCACCAGATAGTATTCCATTGTATACATACACCACATCTTCTTTATGCATTTATCAGTTGATAGACATTTGGGCTCTTTCCATACTTTGGCTATTGTTGATAGTGCTGCTATAAACATTGGGGTGCATGTGCCCTTTCAAACCAGCATTTTTGTATCCTTTGGATAAATGCATAGTAATACAATTGCTGGGTTGTAGGGTAGCTCTATTTTTAATTTTTTGAGGAGTCTCCATACTGTCTTCCAGAGTGGCTGTACCAGTTTGTATTTTCACCAACATTGTAACAGGGTTCCCCTTGCTCCACATCTTTACCAATATCTATTGTTTCCTAAGTTGTTAATTGTAGCCATTCTGACAGGTGTAAAGTGGTGTGTCATTGTGGTTTTGATTTGTATTTCCCTGATAAGTGCTGTTGAGCATCTTTTTTTGTTGTTATATTTTTAGAGAGAGAGAGACAGCAAACAGAGGAGGGGGGGTGCTCCACACTGGCAGCACAGAGCCCAATGTGGGGCTTTTCATATGTCTGTTACTACAAGGGTGTCTTGACTGGAAAAGTGTCTATTCATGTCTTCTGCCCATTTCCTCACTGGATTGTTTTTTGGGTGTTGAGTTTAATAAGTTCTTTATAGATTTTGGATACTAACCCTTTATCCAACATGTCATTTGCAAATATCTTCTCACATTTCACAGATGCCTTTTAGTTCTGTTGAGCATTTCCTTCACGGTGAAGAAGCTTTTTATCTTAACGAGGTCCCAATAGTTCGTTTTTCCTTCTGTTTCCCTTGCCTCTGGAGAAATGTCCAGTAAGAAGTTGCTGCAGTCAACATCAAAGAAGTTGCTGCCTGTGTTCTCCTCTAGGATTCTGATGGCTTCCTGTCTTACATTTAGGTCTTTCATCCATTTTGAGTTTGTTTTTGTGTATGGTGTAAGAAAGTGGTGCAGTTTCATTCTTCTGCATGTCACTGTCCACTTTTCTCAACACCATTTGATTAAGAGACCTAAAGGCTTAAAAGCAAGAATAGCAAGGATGAGGTAGACTAGTCAAAAGGAAAGCCAGTGAGTTCTGATGTCTGAAAAGAAGCTCATCCAAAGCATAACTGAAGAACTGTCCTAAAACAGACAGTGGAATAACACTGACATAGAGAGACAAACAACTTTTCCAGAATAAGCAATTATTCCTTTTGATTTTCTGTACTCTAGCCATATTCTTAAGGAATTTGGTCAAGTTTTCTGAATTTAGGCTCCCAGTAATTTCTACTCCTAATCCATATCCTTGCCTTCTAGGATAAAAATGCAAATTTTACAATAAGACTGGTATCCAGAGCTATGTACAATAGGGCATGCTCCAGTTTTTTTCTGCTCCTGATTTACCCACAGAAAAAGATATGTGAAGCAGTTCCAGACTTGGCCTGCACCCTAGAGCCAAGCCCAGCTTAACTCAGCCAAGATCAGCAAAACTACAGATGACTCACAGGTCCATGAGTGAGAAAAATAAATATTTGTTGATATAAGCTACTGAGATTTTGGAGGTTGTTTGCCATATAGTATTACTTCAGCAATATCTACTATACTGCTATAATAATCTTTATGAAAAACAGTGATTTCCATGCTTAGATTTGTGAAATTTAATCTGAACAGAGAAAATTCCAGAAATAGCTCAATAATAATGTAAGGAGATTACATGCTATTGGAGAATGGTTTTTATATCCTCTAAGCTAGCTCTCCCAAAGACAATTAAATAAGGCTCTAAGCAGAGACAATAGGGGAAAAACCACTTAATAGGAATACAATGAAAGTGAGCTATAAGGTGAGTGGTTAACACCCTTTAAAACCATAGTATTTGAGGGGCACCTGGGTGGCTCACTTGGTTAAGCATCTGATGGCTTATGATCTCATGGCTTCTGGGTTTGAGCCCTGCATCGGGCTCTGCACTGACAGTGTAGAGCCTGCTTGAGATTCTCTCTCCCTCTCTCTCTCTCTCTCTCTCTCTCTCTCTCTCTGCCTTTCCCCAACTCATGTTTTTTCTCTCTCTCTTTTAAAATAAATAAACTTAAATGAATAAATAAAATAAAACCATGGTATTCAAGCATTGCTACTCTTCTTTGACCAGGTTGACTATTATTGAAGAAACACATTTGTGAATTATTTTATTTGCAAAAAAATAAGATAAAATAACCCACAGAACAAACAAAAACCTTTGTTTTCTTTAATGGTTGAATTATTACTACCTCCAATTGACTGAAAACATTTTTCCTTCTTTTATTTTCATTAGATACTTCAAGATGAAAATTGTGTCTCTGAGGATCTGAGGGAAAACCATCATAGTTGTTTTTGACCTGAACTTGCTTCAGAATCACCTGGGAAGCTTTTTTAAAAATACAGATGACTGAGACTCTTCCCCAGAAATTTTCATTTAATTGTTCAGGGGCAAAGGTACATTGTGATGCATCTTCTCAGGTGATTCCAATATGTAGCTAGTGTTTAAAAACTACCATCCTTTAAGGAGGTAAGAGATTGCACCCTGCCCCAAGAAAAGTTAATAAAAAATCCTTACAATAAAAGGTAACATTTTAAAGAATGCTTCAAAATAACAACAACAACAAAAGTCTCAGGAAAGCATTTGGCCAATAAAATGAAAAGTTGAGTAAGCCACCTTTTCAATTAACACCTTCTTTGAAGTAAACTACCACCTGAGTGATTAACACATCTCACCCATTCTAACTAGGAGAGAGCTGATCCTAACAGCTGGAAGGGCAATAACTTTCCTATTTCCCATTCTTAATCATTAACTCAAGACATGAAATGGATTTTCTTTATTTGAAATGTCTTTATAATTGAGTCCCTAACTGCATGAAACCATGGGATTTCAGGTGTTGCTTTGCATAGGTAGTATATTTTCTGGCTTTTGGAATATGAACAGGGCATTGCCCTTTGGTGTTCAAAATATTTATCAGCTATTATAAGCTCAGAGCCACAATGATATTTTTGATTCACCATTTTAAAAGGTTCCAATGAGCTGAGTTACAACACATGATCAGAGTATAGGGAGTTCTTGGTAAATGAGATCTGCTAATCTAAGCAATTATCATCAATTTTCCAAGATATTGAAAGAAGGGAATTCATATAATGCTACACATTTACTGATCATAATTTAGGAGACTTAGAGCCGGAAGGTGTGATTTGCAGGCTGAAAATTAAGTGGTAAGCTTACTTCAGAAACCAGTTTTGTTCATATACTTCTCCCCTAGCTCATCTCCCAAATTCAATTACCAAATTCTAAAGATTCTCCCCTGCTCCTCACCACCCTCTCAGAACTGTCATCCATATACAGCTTTGCATCTCCACCACAGCCTTTCTGCCACTGGTATTCAGTTCCCCATCATCCCTACTACCATTCCAATGCATCTTCCATACCACCTCTGGCATGAGCTTTGTAAAACCTAAATACGATATAGTACTACCATACATAAAACTGTTTTGGTTTCTTATATCAAATAATATCAATTCCAAAATTCATAGCTTTGTATATATTTTCAATTACAAAATGGGCCCAAACCTATCTCTAACATAAACTCTTTCTGTGCTATGCACCCTATAGTTACCATATCACACCAGCTTAATGGTTATTCAACAAGTGCAGTTACACAGGGTCCTGTCCTCAGAAGGGCCCTTCACTTGGTTTTTAATGTACTGTTGTTGCCTTCTTGAAATACTTGATAATTTTATCTGTGAACTTATGTTTTAGAAGTCCAATGGAACAATGCAGCATGTACATGAACACAGGAGACAAACATTGTGTGTTTCTACAGTTCTTTGCTACTGTATCCACACATAGCATTTGTGATGCCCCAATGTGCACAGGATTCCAGTGAACCCACAATGTGTTGGAGTTCAACAGCTCTCAAAGCAATTACAAGGTACGTGTGTTACATCTCAAATTAACTAAACAGATTCACTGATAGTTTTGAGAGTGCATGCTTTGTGTTTGAAAAAGAACTTACTTTAGATGCAAAAAGAAGACAATGACATTCTGAAAAACACAAATGACCAAGAAATCCTATCATATCCTTATTTTTGTTACTTCCCTAAATTAACCTGATACTTATTGAACATGATGATATAGAAGGAAGGAAGAGATAGGAAGATCTATAATTGCCTTTCAGTCTTTTTCATTCAGCAGTAAGCTGAATTTTGAGAGTGGAGGTACAATGTGCACATATCAAGATGTGAAAAAGAAACAGTTGAGTTAGTTTTTTGTGGCATTTCCATTGTTATGGTGAGAACAAAATATATATATGCATGTTCTTGCTCTTTGTTCTTGAAAAAAAATGTGTAATTTCGGTGATTTCACATGAGTGAAATGCTCTTATATTTGCATGTAAAGCTGGCATTGCACAATATAAAGATGAATGGAAAAATTCATGATAATATTAAAATTTTAATTTCTCTTCACTTAGGATAACACTAAATTAAAAAATACCACAAGTCAAGAGAGAGACTCTAAGAAACTTAAAAATAGTTTTTCCTGCTTTTTTTTTAACAAAGGGCCCTATATTTTCATTTTGCCACTGAGACAAAAATTATGTAGCCAGCCCTGCATCACTTAACTTCTTGCTCTTTCTTCAAAATCCATTCTTCTGCCTGCATTTCTCTTCTAAACCTAAGTATTCCTATACATTCTTCAAAGTCCTATGCAAATGTCATCTTCTCTGTACAAATTTTCCCAAGACCCTAGGACAAATTTGGGTACTTCTTTCCCACTATAAACTGTGAGGCCTTTGAAGGCAGGGACTGGGAACAATTATGATATCTACCACACAAGTAGGCATTCAACTAAAAAATATGTATATTGAATAAAATGGTGGTCAAGCTAAGTAGAAAAGGGCTTTATATCCTAACATTTGCCCTAGAATTCTACATTTATCTAGAAATGGCACTGCTTTTGTCAGTTGGGTTCACACTGGTTATCTAATGAAAGTACTTATAATTTAAAACAGTTTTCTGCTTATTGAGTCAAGACCCCTTCATCTTTTCCTTTAGAGATGAGAGTATGACTGGTACAGCCAAAGGTGATCTTATTTCCAGCCATTAAACAATGTTAATTTCATGGGCTACAGAGAGAAGCAGCTTATGTAAAGGAGTATGATTTTGCCAGCACACAGTTTATTAATATGAATAGGTTAGCAATTCATGATCTATAGCCTTTCCCAACAGGTATGATTCAGAAGGTCAAGGTTATTTTTTTTCCTGAAAAGAGATTCATATTAATATGCAGATAACTTCTCAGAGGAAGACTCAGGACCACTCATATTCTAAATAGCTACTTCTACTGTATGAAAAGTCAGTGAACTGCAAGGAAAATATGAAAAGAAAATCTGAATGTCCCAGTGTAATCCCACAGAATTCCGAGTGGGCACAAGGATACTACCTGCTAAACTTGATCTGACACTCTAACCTATTCAGGGATGTGCCGGGCATATCTACTCTAATATATAACCCTTCTGAGAAAGGAAATGCAATTTTTCACAATGAAAGATGCTGATGGTATTTCTTGTGCTCATGAGAAACCTTAATAGTTTCCATGCATCAATGGTACACATAGGTTATGGATCTTTCATGTTAATATCTGGGCAGTGTATAATATGAAATAAATTCATGAAGAATAAAATGAAAGATCACTTAGCGAAAACAGATATTTATCATGTCTGAGATATACTCATCCTTCTTTGTTGAAAGCCATTTTTCCTAGAGAGAATACTGTTAACTTGGTGTCCCTGAAATGTCAGTTTTGTGTTGTTTCAGTAATACTGGGGTGGGGCAGATTGCATATGCTCTAATCTGGTGTCTCTTGAAATTAGACTGTAAAGTTTTTGAGACTTGTTAAGGTGCATTTGAAACTACAAAGTGGATTTTTTAATTGATAAATGCTTGACAATGTATATGTAGATCTCCTTTTTGATCCCAGCCTTATAGCATGATATTCTGATAAATCAAGATGATCAACCTAGACTCTAAATATAAAAGTGGGAATTCTCAAAAATGGAAGGAAAAAGTTTAGATTATTTAGTCCATATTCTCAGCCATACTAGAACTATCTCTCTAGCCAGCATAAAGAGTATGAGATTAAGTAAGAAAATGTGAACAAAGCATACTCAAGGAATATGCATATAATCAATAGAGTTCTGCCAATTCTCCTTTCAAGACTTTTTTCATATGTTTATCTTCTTTCCATATCAACTTCCAAAAACATAATAAAGGTCAACATTGAATCACATCTGGCTTCCTTAAAAATTCCCTTAACAACCATGCCTCCAGATAGCTTTCTTCCAGCTTTGCACATTATAACCAAAGTATCATTTTAATGCAATTATGATCAACTGCCTGCAAAGCTTAAATCTCTGCAGTGATTTTCCATTGCTCTTAAGGTTCCAAACCCTAAATGTAGCTTAGGAGGCCCTCCTGACTTCTAGTACTGCTTTCATCTCAAGCCTCAGCTTCCACTACTTTTTCTAAATCTCACCTTTGTTCTCTAAAATTTAGTCAGTCTGAACTCAGACCCCAAGTCATCTTTCTCCCCATTGTGGTCTGGCTAACTCCTACTCCTAAGTAGTCCTTAAAAATGATGACAGGGAATTTCCTGCCCTCTAGATTAGATCCTTAGGATACAGATACACCATCACCTTATATTTCCCCTTTCATAATACTTATCACATTAGGATTATTTGTTCAATGTCTATATTTTCTAATGTCTTTAAGATTTGTGAGGGTAGGTATATAACTGGTTTATATAGCTCTTCATAACTAGTGTCTGGCAGTATTTGACAAATAATAGGTGTTTAACATTTGCTGAGTTAATTGAAAAGCAAAGTTACAAACACTACTTGGTGGGGGTGCCTGGGTGGCTCAGTCAGTTAAGCATCTGACTCTTGATTTTGGCTCAGGTCATGATCTTACAGTTTCTGAGTTTGAGCCCGCATCGGGCTCTGCACTGACAGCTCAGAGCCTGCTTCAGATTCTCCCTCCCCTTCTCTCTCTACCCTTCCCCTACTTGCACTCTCTGTCTCAAAATAAATAAGCAAACATTAAACACACACACACACACACACACATACACACACACACACACACACACGCGCGCAAATGCTAGTTGGGATCATACTAAGGAGCTGTGAATACCAAGATAGAGATTTTGGACTTGATTCTATAGAGAATGAGAAAGCACGTGAATGTGTTTGAGCAAGGAAATTACAGAATGAAAACTATTGTTTAGAAATAATAATCTAACAGCTTTCTGAAGAATGGTCACAGACGAAAGGCTACAATAGTCCAGTTATGAGTAGGTAACTCATAACCTAAACATATTGTGTAAGGGATGGATAGTAAGAACAGAGAAAAAATGGAATGATGTTTTCGCATGGATTTACCTATATGACTTGGATGTGGTCACTTTATCTCCTTATGCCACTTTTTAAAACTTTTGTGCTGTAACACTAACGTGGGAATCATGTCTTTGGCCACCAGAGCCCAGTTATCAGTGTGTCAGGGGTGACCAAAGCTATGGGTTTTAATGCAATGAGCGTAGAAATATACATGGCAGAGACTTGAAAACTAAACATTTCATCATTATCTTTGATTGACCCCTCCCTCTTATTTTCCTCTGTTATATCTACATAGAGACACATATTTCTACATATGTATGTATATTTACATCTATATCTATATGTTATCCTTAGAATTTTATTCTTTCATCTGCTTTATATTCCTAGTCAGTCATCAGTTCAGCCAACACACATAGCTCCCATTGGTTTTTAAAAAACCAATGATTCTCAAATATTTTCCTATATTCTATCAGACCTAAATATTCAACTGCTTATTAAACATCTCTGTTCAGATATTACATGATCACCCCTAACCCAGTATGTCCTGAACTGTATTTTGTACCTTTTTTGGATATGAAAAGAATACACAGGGTGAAATATGAATGCTAATAGTTTGTATAAATTTATAAAAATATCTTATAATATTTAGCACTAAGTATTATTTTGGCTATGTACTGATAAGAAAGTAAGAAGGCAGAAGGACAGGACAAGCACTTTGCCCTAAGGGACAGAAGTTAGTAAAAAGTAGAAACATAGTATTTACTTTAAAATATCAACAATATTCCTTCTGAACTAATTTTAGAAAGGTCTATAGTTAAAAAGGCTAAAAGCATTCTATAAAATGAATCCATTTTCAATGTAATTTCAAAAGCCTATACTATTCTTAAATAGTGTCCAAATGGAAACTTTGATTTTCTTTATTTATTAATGAATTCAAAATATTCAAAGTGGCTGCTCTTGCTATTGAAAGATGCTAGATGGCCAGATGCTGATCCATAGTGAAAGGAAGGAAGGAAGGAAGGAAGGAAAGAAGGAAGGAAGGAAGGAAGGCTGTTAGCTTTTCAGAAAAAGGGTATGAAACTCTGTGAGAGTATAATTGCCTTTCAAACATTCCATCTTCTCAAATATTTGTATTTCTCTGAGTTGTTCAATCAAATAATGTACCTGTGTGTATGCAAATACATTTATCCATTTTGTTTCCCCATTTTTAAAAGTCTAATCTTACATATAGCATCTGTGTATTTTTCATGCTGTGTAATTCTCACAGAACTCATGCAAAGCAATTAATATAACCAGTACAATTTGGCTTCTACATGGGATAATTCAGACACTCAATACATGCTTGTCAAATGAATGAAGCACTCCATTTTAACTGCTATCCCTAAGTGATCAGCTGGCTCCTTACAGAACAATCCATTGATCTCTTTTTATTACTTAATATTTATCTTCATTCTTATCTGCCATTTTCCTAGCTACCTGGCTACAGATGGATTTGGGCAGAGATCTCATACTTTGTCCACATCTCTGGGTTTGTTTATGCTATTTCTACTGCCTAGAATGTCCACTAAACCACATCCCTGCCACTCTGTCTGGTGGAAAACTAATCTATCATCAAAGTATTACTCCAACATAATCACTTAACTTAAACCCTCCCTGTTCACTCTACTCGATACTTTCTCCCTCCTCCAAACATATATTTCATTTGCATCTTTTATATGGTATTTTTCTTTCTAACTTGCATTCTAATTTTTTACAGCTTATCATTCCTTCTAGATTACAAACTGCTTAAAGACTGGATCCATATCTGAGTCACTTTTGTCTCACATACCTTGCCCAGTTCTTTAACACATAAATACATATTTTTTAAAAAAGAATTCTTTGTATCCCTTAAGAGAATCTCTTGGATTCATGAAGTCAGAGAATAAAAAAAGGTGAAGGGGGGCACCTGGGTGGCTCAGTCGGTTAGGTGTCCAATTTTTGATCTCAGCTTAGGTTTTGATCTCAGGGTTATGAGTTCAAGCCCCATGCTGGGCTCCACACTGGGCGTGGAGCCTACTTAAACTATAGTTTAGAGAAGTTTGTGTTTACAGAGGCAAACCACAAACCTTTCTAAACTATAGTTCACTGGGACTATTTATATGAAAGCATAAAATTCCTATACACCTGAGGATGTTAGTATGATGCAAGTCAGAAGAATAACTGATGTGAATAAAATACACCCTGAAGATTAAATACTTTAATGTGTTATTATTTATTAATAATACCTTAATAATTCTAAATTATAAAAGTTTAATAAATTTGCAGGGAGAGTTAACTTTAAATAAATTATTAAATATATTATCCATTGCTGTTATAATAATTCAATAAATTTTCAGAGAAATTTAACACTTACAAAGCATTTTTACATCTTTTATAACACTTAGTCTTTACCTTAAAACCAGAAGATAGATGTTAAATATACCAGATTTTACAGATGAAAGACCTGAAACTCAGTGAGTCAACTAAGATGTTCCAAGGTCACACAGTTAAAGACAGGGAAAGTCAAGGTCCAGTTTTTAGTGTCCTAATTCCAGTGAGTCAAACAGACTTAAGCTGCAAACAATAATAAATGAATAATAAATGAAAATTAATAGTGTTTTTTTTTAATGGAGAGAGATGGTGAGCAGAAAGTAGAACCTTTTGAAGTAAAGTGACCAGGGAAGACAGAAAAGGTTATTTTTAACCTAAGGACTGAAGAATGAGAAAGAGCCAGGCATTAAAAGAAACAAACAAAGCCACAGGAAGGGCATTCAGGTATAGAAACAGGCTTTTGCAAAGACCTTAAGAAATTTCAGACTTCTTACCATGATAAAATATCCTTCATGAAGTGGCTTCCAAGTACTGATTATGTGCCAGCTGTTCTTTATCCCTTCCACCCTTCACACTCAAAAGAATAAACCCTGAACATTTCCTGAACTGCATATTCCTTTGTATTTCTGCGTATGTTATTTTCTCTACCTGAAATACCCCTTCCTGGCATTTCTACACAGAAGAAAAATGTATTTATTCTGAAAACCTTTTCTCAGATAGCATTAGTTCTCCCATAGTTTCTCTCTTTCCCCTCACTTCAGTCTAGTTAAATGAGCCTCTCCCTTATGTTTTGAAATTTGCTATCATTTTTTGTTAACAGTTTTAATGAGGAATGAATTACATGATATGACATCACCTGTTTGAAGTATATAATTCAGTGACTTAGTATATTTACAAAGTTATGCAAACATGACAATCTAATTTTAGAACATTTCCATCACCCAAGAAAGAAACTGCATGCCCATTTACAGTCCTCCCCATTTCCATCTTCAACCCTGGGCAACCACTAATCTACTATCTCCGTAAGATTCATCTTTTCTGGATATTTTGTATAAACGGAACCAGATAATATGTCTTCTTTTAGGACTGGCTTCTTAACCCTTAGAATAATATTTTTTCTTGAGATTCATCCAAGTTGTAGCACTCTTTAATACTTCATTCTTTGAATAATGAATAGTTTTGCATTGCATGAATACACCAGATTTTGTTTATCCATCCACCAGCTGATGGACATTTAGCCCAATCCAGCTTTTTATCTACTGTGAATAATGCTGCTATGAACATTAACATGCAATTCTTTGCAAGGGCATATGGTTTCACTTCCCCTTTGTAGATATTGGTTATTGCTGAGTCATGTGGTATCCCACCTTTTTCTTCTATGCCTTCCACATAGTCCATTGCTATGATTGATTTGTTTTTCATGTTTTCATATATCTATCTCCCCCTATTGGGCTATGAGCATCATTACAACAGGCAACATGGCTCAACAATGTCTTTAGCCTCAACAACAGCAGTTACATATACAGAGTAGGGACTCATAAATTTGCTAAACTCTGATTCCCAGATCCCCTTCTTCAAGATGGAGGCATTCATGCCCACTGCTGCAGGGAGTGCTTCTTGCTGAGGCTTACAAATGAGCTCCTCCCCCAGGAATTACCCTTTGCTAGGAAGCTGGTTTGCACAATGGTATTTTCTCTCCCTAGAGGCAGTTTGGATCCAATGACTGATTTCTTGCCTCCAATAAGGACATGTCCTAAGGATATTCTAGCTCTACAGCATTCTGTGTAAATGGCTAAGGCCACTGTTCATATCCTCTTTCTGCCCAATCCTGCTTTCCCTGTCTTCTCCCCCACTGTGCAGTTGCAAAAAGCACTCCCCAATAAACCTTCTGCAAGCAAATCTCAGTCTCAGACTCTGTTCCCTGGGAAACCTGACTACCCACCTTATATGGTGAATTCAAGCAAGGAAGTTGGCTGTCAAGAAGATAATCTTCAATACCCCTTCCTTGTTCGTAACATATAGCTGTAACCTAGATATAACCTAGGTTCCACCTGACCTTTGAAGAGAAGATAAGATCAATTTAAACTCCTTCTCATTTCATCCCACTTGAAAATCAAAAGCTCTATCTGATATTTTTATAAATTATTGAGGAATAGAATAGTAATGTTCCCAGGCTTTCACTGTCCAGTGGATTAGTTTATATATTTTCTTGTCCTGCCTAGTGTTTTTATTCTGAACTATATCACTCTAGGCAAAATTTTCCTCAATTTTTACCAAAACCGCACTCATTGATGAGTAGACTTTGCTGAATATCTGAGGACTATAACAAAGGGTTGACATTTTAATAAAGCAAATATTTTCAATTGAGTATTAGATTTTCCTGGTCTTATATTTTCCTTTAGCCTTCTCATCAGAATATTTTTTCCATGGCCATTTCATTCCAGGGAGTGTGGCAAGTTCATGTCACTTTGCTAGCATTTGTTTCTATCACTCATTTCTCTTCTTTCCTCTTTCACCCCTCTCTCAGGAGTACACGCCTCCATTTTCTTGTACAGACAGTCAGGATCTCAGTTGCCTTTATACTCATATTCTCAGCTTCTTGTGTATTCCAAACAGTTTTCAAGACTTTCTCCTAAATAAAGAGAGCTATCTCCTAAAAGGAATTCTAGTGCCCGCCATGAAGATAATATATTTTCCATCTTCACTACATAGAGATGCATTAATTCATTCTGGGAAAACACTAATATGTTTATTATTTAATATTTCTGATTGAGAAATGAAGCAGTCTTTATGATTTCTATACTTTTGGCACTACAAAACCAGGGCATGTTCTCTAAAAAGTTATGTTACATTTTGGATAAAAGTACTGTGGCAGGGGTCTATGAGACCACCTTCAGACTTGATAACTCACTAGGAATCATAGGAATCAGAAGCTGGTATATCCATGATTATGAGTTTATTACAGTGAAAGGATATAGATAAAATCAGGAAAAGAAAAACGCATAGAAGGAAGATAAAGTCTGGGAGAAGTCTGGGCACAAGCTTCTAAGTGCTGCCTCCTAGTAGTCACACCAGGACGCACTTAATTCTCCAGGCAATGATGCATAACAATACATTTAAAGCACTGCCAACCAGGGAAGCTCACCCTAGCCTTGAATGCAGAAATTTTACTGGGGTATAGCTAGCCACCTGCACGACTAGCTCAGCTACTCATATCCAGAACCCCATAGCAAAAACAGGTGCTCACCATTAATCACTTTGTTAACATAAACTCTCCGGTCAAACTGCTACAGCATGTCCCAAAGCCTTGAGCACACAAAAACACTTACCAGACAGACATTTTAAGGGTTCAGAGCTCAGCTCCCATGGACTAGCCAAGGCCCAATCCTGAAAAAGGCCTTTTTGGGGGGAATTTGCAAAGTTTGAGCGACTCAGGACTGTTAACACTTTCCTACGCAGGTACTATGGTGACCGTAGTGTCTAATTTCAAGTATCAAGTTTCTGAAATCTGATTCATTCCATTTCATTCATTCATCCAGGTATTAGGATAGGACAAGTATCTCAGAAATGCATTTAAAGCCAGCCATATACTATGTGTCAGTATCAACCAAAGTCCTCCAAAGAAGACACCAAATCCAGAAAATTACTAGCCACACATCTGCTCCAAAGCTGTGGATAATCACACATTCTGCAGCTTTCCTGATGGGAGTGCAGAACTAGACTTTTCTGGGCAAAGGGAGTAGATGAGATGCCAGCTGACCCTATTGTGTATCTACCAGAGCCTTCTCCATCTAACCCTATTCATTGTTTTGTCCTTTTGTGTCCATCATGGTAAATACCATCAGCATCAGTGAAAGCACTGAAGCTTTAAAAGGTGGGGAAGAGTAAGGAGGTAAATCAACACTCTTTTCAGAGGCATTGCTCTTTGTACTAGAACATTGAGAAATAAGGTCAGTATTCCCTTTATAGGCCACAGAATTTGCCAGGACTGTAACTTGAGAGTCTGTCTATATTCACTGCTCTTTGCACAAAGTAGACTAATAAAACTGAGCCCTTGAAATATAGGGCAGAGACAAAAACAAGCAGCAAGTGCTTCCTGCTGATGTAACTAACAGACCTACCATTCTTTTAGGGTTTCATTTCTTGGAATCTGTCCTTGCCCTGTCCCTTTCCTTGTATCCCTCCCTCCCTCTTTCCCTGACTCTCTTTCTTTTCTCTTCTTTGTCTCCTTCCTCACTCCTTCTATTCTCTATCCTTTATTTCCATCTTTAACAAATATTTTCTGAACTCTACTATGTTTCAAGAACTGTAGTATGCACTAAGACTCTAATGATAAATGAGACCATCACAGCCACTGACATTATGAAACTTCCTTTCTAGCAGGACTGAGCCTTCTAAATCACAAAGACTTCAACAGCCTGCTGTTCTTCACATCCAAAGAACCTGCTTTACCCTCAGGTTTAGCTCTGGTCACTCACTATCACCTTCTTAATGCTCAGCACCTCAAGCCAAACTACACAAGAGTATTGACTTGCAGAGCCCCACACGTGCACTTTTTTGTTCTGAGCTTTGCATGTTCTGCATTCTCTCTTGTAATACCATTTTCACCTATACCCTTGCATTTGACCTAGTTTCTTCTATAAATCCTTCAAGTTTCTTCTTAGCACTAACTCAGGAAAGTCTTCTCTGAATGTCTCCTAAGATCAACGCTACTTCTGAAATGCATCCTTGCTGAAATGGGGAAGCCACAGGCATTGCAGCTATCATTTCAGGCTCCATGCCTGAGCCACACAGGGAAACCTTTCCTCTGACACATCAGATACACCCGCAGGAAGCCATTCCTTTAAATTCTTCTAATTGTAGTATACACTTGAGTGATTTCTACAGCAAACAATGGCTCTCTCAGGAATTAGGAGAATGTAAAACAAACAAAGAACCAGCACCTCATTTCTGTGACTCTGGAGGAAACAGGCACAGAAATTTCTCTTTTTATTAATCTATTTCCCCCATTCTTCCTTCCTTCTACACTCATCAGTTGTTTAACTCTACACCCCACATACAAATGTTCTCTTCTCAGAGTCTCACAGTCTTCTTGTCGGCCATTGTATTAGTTTCCTGTGTTGCTACAGTGACAAATTACCATAAGCTTTGTGGCTTAAAACAACACAAATTTATTTTCTTATATTTATGGAGGTCAAGAGTCTGAAATGGGTCTCACTGGGTTAAAACCAAAGTGTTGGCAGTGCTGTGTTCCTTCTGAAGGCCCTAGAGAATTCATTTCCTTGTCTTTTCCGGTTTCCAGAGGCCAACTGAATTTCCTGGCTCATCACACTCCCTCTTGTTAAGGACCCTTGTAATTACATCGAGCACACCCAGAGAATTCAGAATGATCTCCCTGTCTTGAGACTCTTGAATTAATCACATTTGCCAAGTCACTTTTCCTAATATATTCATATGTTCAGGAGATTAGGACATGTACACCTTTGGGGAACCATAGATCTGCTACCACAGCCATAAATGGCTTCCCCTGCAGCAGCTACAGACATTTTTTCTACCTCATACCACACAGGGCTTTAAACTACTATATTCTTCTCTTTACTGTATTGAGCAATGAGGTGAACTGGTTTTGGCATGTCCTTAGTGTGTTGGTTTTGTTTTGTTTCATTTTGTATTTTTTTCCCCCTAACTCATTGGCCTTGCTGCTAACCCACTGCTATCCCCACTAGAAGGCCTGGCTCTAGGTTACCACGTAAATTGCTCAAGATGATGTAGGAAGTGAGGGGAGGGAAGCCTCTCCACCAGTGTTGAAACTATCGTACTAGGTTATTAAGCATGGCTGCCATAATCTCTCAGTCCCTTGGAGTACTACTATACCAGTATTATAACACATTTATCCTCCACTGTAACCTAGGGAGTCAGGCTTAGTTTTTAATCCTGGCCATTCCATGAACATGCTGTGTAACTTTTGTCAAATTAATTGTCCTTCCTGTCCTTCCTGAGTTCTCCTCATCAGTAAAACAGAGATAATAATATCTACCTTGTAGATTTTCTGTAGAAATTGAAGTAATACTTATAATGTCCCTTGTAGGCTATATAGGAGAGACTGAAGAAATTCTATATATTACTGTTATATTGATAGGCACAATACACACATGGAAGAAAACATGAGGCATTAAAGTGGGAAAGTGAAATGAGGCAAGGTTATGGAAGGCTGTGTATGACCAGATAAAGAGGTAATCTGGTACCTAGAATCAAACTTTAAGGCTTCCCTCAGAGCCCTCATCCCTACATCTTGGGAGCCCTACCCTTGAAGAGTTCTTCTCCTTCACCTCAAACTTTTTCTTAAAACTCACTTTATACCAGTTTTTCATGAACAGTTGGAGGATCAGCAGTTGTCACAATCAGCTTCTGAAATCACAATTCACAGGTATCTGCTTTCTCTCAACACAATCTACAGGATGCCCTGATATTCTCCTTCTTGATAATCCCAGTCAGTTTGACCTACATAGGTTCTTAGTTTTCCAGACTACCAATAGCTTCTAGCCCCATAGTAACCTTCTGTTCTGAACAATGAATCAATTAAATGCACACTCAGGTGCTAGCACTATTATTTATTTATTTACTTACTTTCTTAATTACTTATTCATTCAAATGTTAAACTAATTTTTTAAAAAAGAAGAATTCTGCAAGACTACTTACCAATCACTACCCCTTCCTAACAAGAACCCCATTTCCAAAAGTTTAAAAGCCAGAATAATAAATCTAGGAATTTTCACAGGACATTGGTGTCTCATATTTGTGCCTCCCTTATAGCTTTAAGCTCAAATACAATCACTTTGCAAGTCAAAACAAGATTTTAGCAACTGCCAACTCATCTTGGCATCTGAAAAATCAAGCTGTGTTCTGATGTTTGCTTCATAAATTAGAACCAACAATAAAGATTCTGAAATCAGGGCTTAAGTGGCAATTTTGTTGATGATGCATGACGCAGAACAGAATGCATTTTGTTCGGCCACATGGTGCTGTCTTTGCAAGGCTGGCAGCAGAACTTTTTCTGTGTAGGATGATAGCTAAGGTTTGTAAAAGGCCACCAATTATTTACCTTCTGAGCCAAGGAGATATTTTTCATAGATATTTATATACTTTAATCCTAAATGGCCAGAATTCCAAAGGTTATCAAGGACAATAGGATCTTCAACAAAAGTAATAATCCAACTCCCTTCCAAATTACACAGATAAATTGTGTAGGACCAAACCCACTGCAATTACTCTGATAAGCCTTGGGGAAAGGAGTCAATTTATCATTATCAAATGACCAATATGAGTCAGAGGGACACCCAACAAATTGCCCAAGGTCACTTAGGTAACCTCAGAACTGAGTCTAGGCTTCATGGTCGCTGATCCATTCCTTCTTTTCTAGCTACTCAGCCCCTGAATACAAATGTTATTGTTTGTTTCTCGTTTTAAAGGCCTTAACCTGAGCCTGAATCTTTTTTGCTCATTTTGCTCTTTTCCACTTCCAAGCTTCCCTAAGGTAAGCACATCCACATCTTTATTTCTTCATTCCATTGTTAAGTCCTATAATCTGATTTCCATAATATCCTACCCTTACTAAAATTAGCTTCTGAAGGCCTCCAAATACTTTCTTCTTGACAACTCAAGGAATATATATCATCACTGGAATTCAGAACTAGAAACCATAAAAATGGGATTTAGTCTCTTTTCCTGCTCAAAACACATGCATGGTTCCCCAGAGATGATAATTTCTATTTTTATTACATTTAGTGACTACTTCTTAAAGATTAAAAAAAAAATAGAAAGAGAAAAAGAAGAAGAAAGGAGAAAAAACACCAGTGGAAAGTCATAAATAAAATTAGAACTTAATTTAGCAGTAAAAAATTTATATTAGAAGAGACTAAAGATTTATAGGGGCACCTCACCTTGGCTAACCTGGATACCATCACAACTAAATATACAAGCTTCCATTGGTAGAGAGCAACCCTTAGCCACCACCCCAATTTGGCACCCCAAATCAAGAGGATCAGCAACTAGCTTATGCTTCCACATTTACATCAAACTCCTCTACTTCTCTTGCCACTGGAATAGACTCTTATTCTGGACTTGCTTTCCCTATCATACATTAGAGAACACTATAATCCATGAATTTGTTAAATGCTTTGAAGACATAGCATTTATTGTGCCTTCACAATAGCACTGTATCTAACCAAAGGACATCATTTCACAATGAAAGTAGGGAGGCAATGGCTAATGTCCTTGAGATAACTAGAATTATGAGTAGCCTATCATGCAAAAACCAACCAACCAACAAACAAAAACAGCTAGCTTTACTGAATGGTGGGAAGACCTATTTAAAACTCCTACAGTGACAGCCATAAGACATCAACCTGTGAATTGCTGGGTAACTTTAACGTCACATGACTCGAACTGGTAACCCATAAATGATACCGTTTCTTATAAAGCCAAATTATACAGGTCTGAGAATCAATCACTTTCAAATTTTGTTTCCCATCCCAATACATGAACTCTGCTGGCCTGTAGTTTTTAGTTCCCAAGAGAATGACATATCCAATAGGTGTACAAAATGCTTAAATTGCAGTTGAGACTGCCACATGGACATTTCTAGCTTCTTGGGCTACTGATGTAACCAGTGAAATAGTCCCAGTATTGGCTAAATTGTCCCAGTATTGGCTAAGTCTAAAGTGGCAACTGGCTTCTTGTATATTTTGTGTTTGCAAGAAGTATGGGTAGAGCCCTGGAACTGGGAGGCTTCCTGGACAACTCTTTGTATCATCATACCCAAGGGAGTAGGTTAATGGAAAATGACCTCAATTACATATTGGCAAGACTACCAAGGACTCAGACCCCAAGGGAATAAAGATCACATCTCTTGAAATAAAATCCCTGTCCAACGGAGGTGTTGTCTGAAAGTTAAAGGAAAGTTAAAGTCTGAAAGTTAAAGGATGCATGGCAATGAAAGATACTGGTTCCCTCTTTTTTATTTTAAACACAAGACTAATTACAGTAGTCATTACTAGTTTACTGTTCTCTTTTTCTACTATTATATACTGGGTGTATTACTGGTGTTGATAGCTACCATTTAGTTTATAGGTTGTGAAACAGAGAGAAATAATAGTCAAATGATGTTATGATAGATCTAAAGGAAGAATTAGCATCACCTGGAGTTGGTGGGTGATGAGGATGAAGGTCCTCCAAGGGACTTCATGGTATCATAACCACTGAATGAAGTGGTTTTGTATGATTTTGAGTTTCTTATGTGGACAAGGTAAATGCATTAAAGTTGTATGTATCATGTGAGACGCTGGATGGTGTGAGATGATAGCATCTGTAAAACTATTAGGAAAAAAAACAATTCAGAATAATTTTTAGCCACCTTAATTTATGCACAGTCTATCTCAGTTCTCCCTAGACAACCTACATGGTCCAACCAAAAGAAACATCTTTTTAAAAGAAGGCATTAGAGGGCTCAGTTGGTTAAGCACCCAATTCTTGATTTTGGCTCAGGTCATGATCTCACAGTTTCAGGCTCTGCACTGACAGAGTGGAGCCTGCTTAGGATTCTCTCTCTCTCTCTCTCTCTCTCTCTCTCTCTCTCTCTCTCTCTCTCTCTCTCTCCAGAAATAAACATTTTTAAAAAACAAAAGAAGGCATTAGAATATTTATTGAGTATAGTGAGCAAAATGGAAAAAGAAATTGAATGAAAAGGCACCAGTTGTACTTTTCTTAATCTCATACCCTTGATTCCCTGATAGATTTTCCTGACTTGAGTATTCTTGCACAGGATGCAGCCTGCAACAAATTGATGGCAATGACCCCTCTAGAACCAATATATGACTATTGCATGGATCCTGTTTCTGGTTGCTTACCTTGTTCTTATGAAGGAAATGGAGTGGGATCAATTTGGGTCTTAAAGCCTCCTCTTAAGATGTGCCTTGTAGCAATGACACCTGGCTTAAATTCAGCCTTTTCTAAATGTGTCCTTTCTCCTTTCCTAATTCTGGACCATAAGGACAAAGCTGAATTTTCACCTTGCTTGTCTCTTTCTCCCACGATGGGAGGCTTCTTTTTTAATTGGCTCAACTACTTTATCCTACACAGACTAATATGGGAGCATTAAAAATCAAAACATTTTTCTGACCAGATCATAACAGTTCATAATCATCTTTTATGCACTGTATTATTTTAAACAAGAGCATTGCAATAGTCCATACATCTCTTCTTCAAGGAGGGGTAGGTGGAAAACATAAAAGCATCCCTTGAATAGATCCCCATCAGACAGACTAATAACTGCATTTACTATTCCTGCCTCTGACCAAGTTTAGATAATCACAAATAAACTTTATGAAATGAAAGATATGAGAGGATAGAAGTCAAAGGATGATGTATATTAATAGGCCCCTTAAGTTGACTGCCATGCCCCGTTTTCCTCTTCTAGCTGCAACTGTACCCAGGCTTCCTGCTCTGGGAGGTAGGTATGGCCTCTGTACATCAAAAGTAGCCATATGACCAAGAGGTAGATATTCCAGAGACTGAGTAGAAAAGCATTTCATAGTCTGTTCCCAAAGATGAGTTGAAGTACTTCATTATCCACTGACAGAAAACTAGAAAAATAAGAATTTGCTACATGGGAGCAAACATTTGGAATCAGCAGACATTTGGAACACAGCTGAGTCCTACAATGTCTGAGCTCTAGGACAAAGATGCTCAAACTTCTGCTGATGACCCATGATATATATACAGGACAACCTCTGATTGAGAAACAAAACAACACACTGAGTTCCTTGACCGTTAAGATTCTGGATCTTGATTTTCCCGATTTCTCATGCTCCTAAACTGTGCGCGTACCTTTATTTGAGAAATCCTGAATCAAATGAATATATATCCTATGCGCTAAATAAGCCTAACTAAATTGATGTTTTAAAAATTCGGCTCAGTTCAATACATAGTTATTAAGAACTTCCTAGGTTTCAAGCTGTGTCCTAGATACTGGAGATACAATGATGAATAGTTCAATGAAAGCCTCTGTTTCCAAGTTTCTCATCGCTCAGCATGGGAGAGAGAACATTTCTGTAATGCAATATCTTTTATGTTCCAGGCACTGTGCTAGGCATGTACCATAGATTAGTTAATTTTATTTTCACATAAATTCCAGAAAATTTGTTTTCTGGTTTTATTTTTCACTTGACACATTGGGAAAAGCAGTTTTGAGAGGTTAACTTGCCTAAGATCACAAAACTGGTAACAAGCAGAGAGAAAGTATACACCTAGTTGTTCTCCTTTCAAATTCAAGCCATCCACACTACTCCTTGCTGCCTACCCCATAGTAACAACAGTTTAATATATGTTCTGTGTGCTAGATATTTTACATGTGTGACCTCATTTTATCCTCAGGGAAATCTTGCAAAGTTAGTATTACACTTTTTTTTCCAGAGAGAGGGAGAGTGTGTGTGTGGGGGGGTGGGGGGAGGGCAGAGAGAGGGAGAGAGAGATTCACAAGCAGGCTCCATGTTTTAGCACAGAACCCAACATGGGGCTTGATTGCACGAACCATGAGATCATGACCTGAGCCGAGATAAAGAGTCAGATGCTTAACTGACTGAGCCACCCAGGTGCCCTGGTATTACATTTCTATTTCTATTTTACACCTAAAAAGACCAACTAGTCTTGAATACAGAGGCTAGAAGGTAGATGTCAAAGTGATGTGTTTGGTGGAGTTATGGCCAAAACTAAAGACTGAATCTGTTTGAAGAGAACTGGGAAACTGGAGAGACATGGGGATGGGCACCATGACTATCTAGTTCCTCTTCTTAAAACATTTTGTCTGTATTTATTTTTACCTAATTTAACTGAAAATTCCTTTAAGTTATACCCAAAACTTAGACTTCTTAGGCATTTAAAATCTAAGCAGGTCATCATTACATTTAATTATAATTCAGAATAGATAGCCTTATCCTTGTAAGAATATTCTAGTATCCTTATCCTAGGTAGAAGTCTAGTATCTTAGTTTGGTATTTTGAATTCTTATTGACTTTATTATAAATATAATTGCTTTAGGAGAGAGATGGCAATCTAGACATTTTGATATATATGTTTAGTATCTGTTTTTTGATTCATGAATCTCAAAGAGAGGAAAGAATAAATGAAACTTGGGTTTGAAAGCAATGAACAACAAAAGAATTAAGGGAGTCCCCAAGGAAGACTGTCTACAACCTAGACATCTGTTTATGTATTAATTCAACATGTTGTTCTTGAGTAATATTTATAAGCTAAGCACACTGATGAATGTCCTACTTCCCAAAAGCATATAATGGCACTCTAGAACCTCATGTATTTTAATTACGTCTTCTTCTATTCATCTAAGTTGAAAGAACTTTATCTATAAAATTGTATTTATTAAGTAACATGTTTATGTTTTGAATTATTATAAATCAATACCACATGTAATTCTCAAATGGTACTTCTGATTGGCAAGAATACCCAGAGAGGTCAACTTGGTTGCTATAATTCAAATCAAAGGCTAAGTAACTTGATAATTTAGTTAGCCTCAGCAGCACTTAAGTGGGAAATTTTGTGATTTTAGGTTTCTTAAAATATGGAAAATAGTTAATAAATTTCGAATTTCCTACTTAGCAATTTCAGGTTCCAAGGAGCTGAGAGTAAGAAATTGAGAGCCAGACAGTACATAGTGTTTCATCCTCCTCTGTCTGCCTTTAAACACGACATCCTTCTGTCTGGAAAGTTTTCCTTTTCCTCCATCTTCACTTGCCTGGGATGAATTCTGGTTTATAATTATAAATATAATTATTCTTCTGAGAAGAATATCCTCACATCCCTTTATCTCCCCAGATTCCAGGTAGATTTCACTCCTATAGGCTCCTATTGTCAACAGTAACAAAAGAATCACAGAACTTACTGTACTTTGTAGCAACTGTTTTCTCATTTTTCATTAGACTGTGAGATCCTTAAGGTTATGATGAATTCTTTTATCTGTTTCTTTACAGAAAATTCCTACAACCTGGTGAGGACTCAATAATTGCCTATAAAGTAAAATAAGAGAGGAGAGAGGCTAAGTGACTTCTCAAAGGTCATGCAGTTAGTGACAGAGTTGGATTTGAATTTGAAGCTTTTTCCATGAATACATCATATCGCACTATAATGTATTTCCAAGATAAAATAGCAGACTCTCATTGGATATTCTCTCATCATACAAGATGTCTGGTAGGTACCTCTCAGGGTCTCATGCTTCCAAAGTATTGTTTATGCTCTTTTTAGTAAAGAGTGAACAATATATACATTAGCAGTTTGATTGATGGGCAAAGTGATTTAATCAGTAGTTGCCAACCTTTTTTAACACAAGAAATTGTAAAAGTCTAATACACGATAATATTTGTACCTTTGGTGTACACTGATTGGGAAACACACACACACACACACACACACACACACACACACACACAGACTCCTTGCACTCCTTGCAACAATTCCATTGTCCTAGAAAACTGCAAACCATAGGCTAGGAGTCACGGGTTATTTGAAAGATCACCAAACTGAAAGTAGAGAAATTTGGCTTCTGGTTCAACTCTGCTACTGCCTATATGATCTTGGCCTGGGACTTGCCCTCTCCAAGTCTAATAGCTCTTTCACCTACAAATGAGGCATTGGACCAAAGATTATAGTAGGCTTTGTATTTCACAACTGCACAACCTCAGGAGTGACATTCATTGATTACAATGCAAATGATGTCCCTTGGAGCTGTACAATGGAATAGCCCTGCTTAAGAAACTCCCAGCCCAAATAGGCTGACTCTAGATAGGCTCTATTCTAAATAGACAATGGGAAAAGATTTCAATCACTGTACCTAAAATTGTCAGCCATTCTCATTATCCTCTCATAGTCTTTCACAGCCAACTTGACAACTTGGAAATCACATCAGGAAGCCCTCTAGTTCTGATCTGACATTGATACCTTTTATATGAACCTCCTGACACTTTATTTGTACTTTTGTATTCCTACTGCCTCCCATCTCATCTCTCCCCTTCCAAAACACTCTTCATGGGCAAAATGAGTCCCCTGGGTACCTCCCTGAGGTTAATCAGGCATTCTTAAGGGGTTGTTAAAAGCTTTGAAGCCTTCTTCCAAAGCCAAATGTACATGTTTTCTCTGAAACACATCTGGCCCTTGTGTCAGTTCCAGAAGCAATGATTATGGAGATCAGAGGCGATAATGACACATTAGTTCATCTCCTCCATTCCCCTGGCACTACTCTGGAGAAACAATGACACTGGACAGGAACTCCTGCCCTCCTACTCCTCCCTGTGGCTCTTACCATTAAACTCTTTGGAACATGTCTCTTATTTCCCTTTAAAAATGATTCCTGAAATACAAGCCCTCACTTGAATTAAAAGAACACTTAGAAGGAAGGAGTATGAAAAGGAGGGAAGGAAGAAAAGGAAGTAATAAGAAGAGAGACCAAGGGAGGAAGGAAGAACATGCAATGTTTCAGGCATTTCAATCAACACTTTCACTTATACTATTTTATTTAATCTTGTAACTTAGGTATTGCTATTTTCCTTCAAAAATGTAACAATCAATTCTCCGAAAGTTTAAAACATGTGCATAAAGTTACACAGTTTTGAAATCATACTTCAGATGGTATCATGTCTTGCTGAAATAGCAATGTTTAGTACAGAGAAAGAAAGGAAGTACCAACTATTATAAAAATGTTCATAGATTTTTTTTTAATTTATGTATATTTATATTGCTTTGACCAAACCCCATCATTTACACATGATAAAAATGAGGCCAAATAATTTTAGGCTAATATCCTAAATCATACAGTGACTTATTTGGCAGGGGCATGACAAATACTCTGGCCTCTTTAAGTACCAACGATCTGATTTGTGTTTTTGTGTACAGTGCAGAATAATCTTTAGAGTAAGAGTGTCATGTCTTGGACCCAAATTCTAGCTCTGATATCCACCAGTTGTTTAATTTTGAGCAAGTTTCTTGGCTCTTCTGTATGGGTTGTTGTTAACTAGAAATAATAAGACAACTCACCAAAATGCATACTGAACTGAGTGATTTATGAATGAAGACTAGAGATATTCTGTGCACAAGGTCTGGCACATAGAATGTGTTTTAGCTGGAACTTTTTGGCTGACAGAAACAGAAACTGACTTATATTTATGGATTGTAAAGATGTCACAAATACTCTTGTGGACACTGTAGGGCAGAAGACAAACATAATGGCCTCATAGATACTGGGACTAGAGATGCAGCTACCAAGTCTCTTCTCTCCATCTCTCAGAAGACTCCCCTCAGCTCCTGTCTTTGCAAACTTTCCTCTTTTCACTCTCTATTATCCAGATCCCTTCATTTGTGCATTTTATACATGTTCCATTCTGACCACCCCAGGTTTCTATATCACAGCTTGCAGTTCCAGTGTTAATCATTTCTTTGATAGAATTCACAAGATAGATAATCTGACTGTATCCTAACCAATCAATCAATTGGTGGCCTTAAATCACAATTCTATCCCATGTCCAACTAAAAGTGGCCAGTTAGAAAGAGATGAAGGCCAGTACATTTCATGGGGAAAAACTCAGGTTCTGTGGTCAGACTAACCTGAGTTTGAATCTAGCTTCCTCTACTTATTTACTTATTCACTATGTGACCTTGATTGAACAACTTATCTTCTAACAGACTACTTCACCCTTAAGATGAGAATACTACTACTACTTTCTTCTGACAATTATAAGAAATAAAAGAGATATATTTAAATCACGGAGTGCTTATTAAGCATTCAAAACCATTGGCTAGTAAAAGTTATACTTTTCTATGTGAGAGAGATATTTCTCCCTTTATCTTTCTTTCTTCAGCTATCCAATTCCTATCCATCTTTTAGTTGTCAGCTCAGTTCTCCTCTGGAATGCATGATCCAGTATGCTTTAGCTAGTTTTTTTTTTAAGTTTATTTACTTATTTTGAGAGAGAGAGAGAGCATGCAAGCAGGGGAGAGGCAGAGAGAGAGGGAGAGAGAGAATCATCCTAAGCAGGTCCGATGCTGTCAGCGTGGAGTTCATTGCGGGGCTCAAACTCACATATTGTGAGATCATAACCTGAGTGGAAACCAAGTGTTGGACACTCAACTGACAAGCACCCCTGCTTTAGACTAGTTTAAGTGCTCCTCTCTTCCACTCAGGTTCCTTAAATTTGTCAAATGCATACTCCACTGTAGTAAAATCACCTGGTTAATTACATTAATTTTTCAGCTTTATTATGGTATAATTGACAAAACTGTAAGCAATTCAAAATGACAACATAGTGATCTGATATAGTGACATAGTGATATAGTGATCTCACAACATAGTGATCTCATATACACATATATATCAGAAGGATTTATATATATAAATATATACATAATTATAAAATATATATAATTATATATATATATATATATACACACACACACACACACATATATATCAAAAGGATTTCCTCCACTGAGTGAACTGAAACATCCATACTTCACATACTTACTTTTTTTTTCTTTTTTCTTTTTTTTTTTTTTTGGTAAGAACATTTAATTCTACTCTCTTACCAAAGTTAAATTAACAATAAATTATACTATTATTATTATACAATAAATTCACAACTAGTATATGAGATACCCTAGGGCAAGGAATGTGTTCTAGATACCATTATATCACCAGAAGATAGGACAATGTTGCATGCAATAGTATTCAATACATACTTGTTGGATTAATGAATTAATGAACAACATCATGAAACAACACCTCACTTCAGAAAAGAGGTACATTGGGTGATATAAGTTTGTAAGGAAGACAGAAGCAAGCTCTGTGTAAATGTCACTAATACATTCTGACTAAACTTAAGAGTACTCTTTTCCATTTGGGAGTGTTTCTGATTAACTGTGTGACTCCATTTAGAAGTCCCCACACAGAAAGCAGCAGCTAATGGAGTTTGAAACCTCATCTAATGGATGACCAAATTATTTGCTTCTGCCGTGCCTTCCAAGAGTGACCAAGATTCCCATGGAGGAAGAGAACTCAGGAGTTTATACTCACTTTTGTCAGCAACCTCCAAACCTTCAAGGCTCAAGGGTATCATTGTCAGTGCCCTTTTCCTCATGCTTGTCTATCATTGCTTCTACTTTTGTTAGGTTCAGAGTTCATCAAGCCTCCACTGGGGGCTCTATGCTAAATACTCAAGATATGAGGGAAAGCAAGACTCACTTTCCTGAGAGCATGCCTCCATTTGTAAAAACCCTCTTTGTGAAGACCAGGGAAAGAGGCCATGATTTTGGAGTGGTATTTGTCTTTAAATATTCAATAACATATCTGTTCAATACAGAGGGCTAAATGTGAGAGATTTTCTAGAGATTAATGAATAGAATGCATTATTGCCTTCTACTCAAATTTATCAGTTTTCTTCAACTACTTTGCCTCATTTTGGAATAACGGTGGCAAAAGGAAGGGAGAGCATATTGAGCAAAGACAATGGACAATTTATGTATTTCCTAATCAGCCATGCAGTAGAAATATGACATGCCATTGATATGATCCATAATGTGTTTTTTTAATGCATTTCCCCCACTGATGTTGACTATGGAGCAACCCATGTCTCCACTCCCAGGATTAGTGAGAAGCAATAGCTCTACCACAAGGTCTAACTTTCTTAAACATGTGCAGAACTCAATGTGAACTGCTGTAACTTATATTTTTATCTTTACTCAGAAGGATATAACACTCTGGTTGTGCAATTACCTACATATTAGATTAAAATACATGAAAAGCACTGTGCAGTCTTTTCTTTAACAAACATTTATTGTTAATGTTTTACAAGTCTTGTCTCTGTAGAATTCAGGCCATATTATAGATATTACCTAATTCAACCTGCCGTCGGTCAGAGAGATATCAAATAAATATTCCTTTCTGTTTTACCTCTTGGAAAACTAAAGCATAAAACCTTTTTGGAATGTACCTGAGTCAGTAATACAACAACAAAAAATCATAGAAACCCTAGAACCGTACTCAGTTCAACCAGAATGCTTCAAGTAAAATTGCTACCAGTATTCTAACTGTTGCAACACTGCAACACAGAGGCCAAACTATCTTCATCACATACCTACTATGACATATCATCAATGCAGCACCTTTATTTATAAATAGGAAAGACTTTTGAAGCTCTGCTAAGTAGGTTGAGAGTTAGCTCTAGGGCAAGGCAGTGCCTCAAGGGACAGAAATGCAGCAGGTGTGTAATGCTGTATTTTCCAGAATGTGTTCTGCCAAAAAAGAAAAAAAAAAGTCCAAAAGATGGTCCATGAGAAAGGTCAAATAAATATAGAAATCACCACATGTATATTTAGCACACTAGCATACAAAGGACTTTGAGAAATCTTAAGCAGTAGAAAAACATACAAAAAAGATACTTAACTAATCTTTTTTGGATTCTTTGATTATAAGCAACACATATGGCCTCTGGTTCCCTTAACCAAAGAAATTCATTAGAAAGATACTGGATAGAAAACTGGGATTGCAGCAGGGAATAAAGAAGTCCTGTACAAGGACAAAGCCCAGTCAAGAAAGATTTGGCCATCTTTACACCAATTCATGGACTTTTTTTTTTTAAGACATAGCTATCAGATATCCTGACTACAGCTTTCTTCTCCTTTCCATTCTTGTGTTTATATTTACTTTACTTGAATAGAGAGTCTGACTAGCTTAGTTGAAGTCAAAATCACTGCCTAAGAGTTTACACTGAATTACAGTTTAACCTTGAGCAAATCACCAAATGAAGTAATTACTATGCATGATGGACAAAATTACTTCAGTAATTGTTTGTTAACTCTGAAATTATAATCTAAATAGAATTTTAGGCCTTGTACATTTCATGGTGATCTTAAGAAACCTCCTAAATATTCTGAGTGTTTTTTCCCCAAACCATTTCTAAACTGTGCTGCATTGTGAGGCTCATCACAGTTTAGTTTTATATTCCTCTGTAATGTTTTTCTTTGTGAAATCTGAAGCGTGGTAAAAATAAAGCAAAGAAGGAAATGACTGACCCTTAAAATGGAAACTTCACTGGAAAATTCCTCTTACTATAAAAGCCAATAATAAAAAGTAGGTGGGGAAAAAGAAAATGGAATCTTATTTTACTTTTGTATTCCAACTCCCAAAACTATATGCTTCCATCAGCTGGTCATAGCCCAACATTTGTTTGCTGTCACATACAGCAAAAAAGATTAGTTGCTCTCTGGGCCAGGTTAGGCTATGAAGGTTTAATGAAATAAGTACAGCTGGCAGACAGCAGTGAGAGCTCCCTATACCCTCTCTTTTCTCTTCTTCCCAAAGAAAAGAGATACTAGTCAGATTCCATATCACTAGTTGCGAGGCATTCACAAATAATAGGTCATTATACATTATATGAAAATGAGTATGGCTCTTTTCTTCCTTCCTTTTATCCATAGGACCATTGCAACAAAGTGACCCATGACACTTGTTTCACCTGAAAAGCTCAGCCATGTCTCTGATGTTTTCCTCCCTCTTCTGCACCCTTTCTGTGGGTTGTAAGCTTTTTCTGGCTGTAATAATGCTCTTATCTCTTTCATTATTCCCTGTAGCCAGAGACAAAAGAATACCATGGCCTCCCCCTTAGGACCAGCCCAGAGTGAGATAAGACCTTAATATTAGATGGTCAAGATAGGTAAACCCCAGGTCAGACTACCAACTCTAGCAGAGCTTATAATCTTTTTAGAAGATTTGGCCCAACCTACTAAAGTGAAGTACGAGTTTATTTCCCTTTGCTAAGGTTCTTGTTTTTACATTCATTTCTTCGATAATATTTATTAATAGCTTTAATGGGGGCTATGGGATACCATCACATATGGAAACCTGACTCTTGACTTTGGAGAGTTTACAGTTCTGTGGACAATATAAAAATCAACCATGTGTAGAAAGGTAACATTTTGAAAAATAACCAATTTTGTTTTTGTTTTTGTTTTTCTCAAATTCATCCTTGTTGCCCTAGGAAAGTGTGAATCAGCTTAGAAAACAGAAATCAACTGAGTTTTTGAATGCATTTTTTAAAAGCTCATTGCAGGGAAAATTGTCCTGAAAGACAATGAGAAGAGTTTCAAAATAAAAGCTTCATCTGAATAATAAAAGGAGGCAAAATCTTAGGAAGATAGATGCAAAGTTAATCCACAGTCTCATATTAGAAAGATGATCAAAGAAAAGCCAGTTTTCATCTGGGGTAGGAGCTTCACAACTGTGAAAGAAAAAGAGTAAGCCTCTGGTTGTTGCACATTGCTGAGAAAGGACCCTTAGCTCTGCCTTCTCCTGAGATGAAACCATAGGTAAGTTGGGCTACAGCAGGGCCTTGCTGCCCCTGTTGCTTTCTGGGAAGAAGTCAAGGCTCATAGGAAAGCCAAATTCCAACATGGTACCACATCTCTGCTCTGGCTATTGTTGAGTGAGGTGTCCTTAGGTAGATGAACCTGAAGGAAGCCTCACAGAATGCAGCAGACCCCAGCAGGGTATAGAAAATCAACTGAGTTTGAAAGCAACCTCTACTTCCTGCAATCAGGAAAAAAATCTAGTCTTAAAAACAGGTCAGTAGGCCTTTGGGGTAGAGATTAGAATGAGACAGAAAGCATGGATATGGCAATCAGAGGTCACTGCAAGATCAGCTGTAGTAGCAGGAAATGCCAGCACAGGGAGGAACAAAGAACAGGTAGATCTCAGCACAGGTTATAGAGAATAGAGAATCATTATGAACAAGGTACCCCATCTCCTGTGAGGTCCAAGAACTCCTATCTTCCTAAGAGAAGAAAAGGAGATGAGAGAGGGAAAGCTCTTGAACCGAAAGAATTGTATTTATCTGAAAGAAATTGAAAAAAAAATCTGGAAGTGACTTGTGGCAACATTTAGCTGTATCATAGACAGAAATGAAATTTCCTTCATTCCTGCTGAACAGAAATTAAGGAGATTACATCTTTGCACACATTTGAACTTTGTAACTTTGAAAGTTCATGACAGCACAATTTATATTTACAACCTGCAAGATATATTATAAATAAAAAGTATGGGGTGTCACACAAATATACAAGAGGTCTAGTCTGGGGTCTGTAAAAAGGTTTCCCTGTGCAACTGACATTTGAGACAAAGCTTGAAGGAGGTAGGCACTAGACAGGTAAGCAGAAAAAGAGAACAGCGCTTTGGACACATGGAATAGAAAGTGCAAAGGCCCCAAAGACAGGAGGGACCATGATATATCCATAGAAGAGAAAGTCAGCCAAGGCAGCTGCATGATAGACAGCATGGAGAGTTTTGAGACTGGGTTGTGGATTTGGGGGTAGGGGGGCTATGAGCAGGAAACAGATCCTATAGGAATTTGTAAGCTATGTTATGCATCTTGCTTTTCCTGCTAAGGATGACAAGATCCTTTTGAAATATTCCAAGTTGGGAGAGTGACACAATCGGATTTGTCTTACAAACAGTATTCTACTAAAATGTGGGAAATGAATTAGAGGTGGGCAAGAGCAAAGCCGTGGAGATGATTTAATAGACTAGCACAGTGGGGTAGAGATGAGATAAAAGAAAAGGGGAGGCTTTAGGGGTAGAAAGATGTAGATAAATTTGAGAAAAAAATCAAATGTTAAAAATTAAAAGGACTCCTAGAAATGGATTGCAAATGGGAGTGGGGATAAGGCAAAGGACTCAGTAAGGAGAATGGTTGACAATCATGTTTGGGCATTCCTATAAAACTTAAGACTAATATCATCAAAATCATTTTATTCTCTCTCATACATATGGCATTAATCCTCAAAAGATTGGGGAAAGTCATGAATTATGCTTCATATGACTTCCTAAATACAATGGATTATAGTTCAAAGTTCGAAAAGCAGTTTATCTAGAAGAATGCTTAAAATTACTGAAGGTAAAAGTAATCATCTTACAGTTAATCAACCATTTAAAAGCCAGCTTTAAATTTCCAGGTCATTTTTAAGATGTAAAATTATAATATCTATTTCACTTCATTTTTCTATTCTATTACATAAACCAAGAGTAGCCCCAGATACATACACATAGAAACCCTCAAATAATGTAGATTGATCACATACAGAGGTAATTATCATAGCTTTTTTTTTTTGTCTTCTCTCTGGTTTATTTAACCTTCTTATTTGTTTACCCAAATGTTAAGAATATAAATGTGCTCAAATGGAGTATAATACTCTGCTTCTTGTCAATGTTCAGGAAATGGACTGTATGCTTTCAAAACTTCTTTTCAAAGTGGGAAAATAGACACATCTGTGGGGTAACAAAGACACACATTAAAAATTCTATGCTTGTCTAGACATAATCAAACCCATTTCACAGTAGGTGTTAAATGCTTCTAATTAAAGTAATTTAAGATTTTTTTTAATTCAAGAATGGTAGCAAAATGTTAACATTCAAAAATAAAATAAAAATTCTTATGTTCTGCAGGGTCTACTTTGGTCTCCAGAGTAACCATAATACTTATTGGTCTGACTCTCTGATAATTGATTTTATTTGTGTGTGTGAGTGTGTGTGTGTGTGTGTGTGTGTGTGTGTACACACACAGTGAGAACAGATCTGTCTTTAAGTAGTATGCTATCTAACCTATTCTTTCTTCTCCATGCTTCCCCTGATGTCTCTTCTTTCTCACAGTTGCTTAACCAAAAAAGATTGATCTTTTCCAGGTGGCTTTGACAGTTCCAAGTAACACTTCAGTGGGGATGATGGACTAGAAAGAGAAAGTGAACTGCTTCTCACAAAGCGGGTGAGACCAGAGATTTTGACATATTATTATGTCACTTGCCAAAAGTGGATAAATTGCATGACTTCCTTCCCATTAGAGAGGGTAGCCACCCTTCCTTTTATCTGAACTAAAATATTGCTACCTGAAAGCATTTATCTGAAGATAGCACTATAGTGAAAGACAAAGATGACTCCATAGATTTGTCTGCCTCCATTTATGGAGGCTAGTTAAGAATTAGAAATGAATCATATTACAAGAGCTTTTTTCCAGCTCTTCAATTCTTTCTTGTTGCTTCAGCTTTATCTCACTGCAACTCCTTTTCAGTTATACAAAACATAGCCTTGTAAGTCCTCCCTATTTTTTCTTGATTTCAAACCAGAAAAAAAAAATCAACAATTATCTTTTTCAGTGTACTATGTAGACAGAAACCACTGTAGAATAATGAAAAGAGGAAGATTCAAGATGATTGGGAATAAAAGAGCAAGAGAGAGGGAAAGAGAAAGCGAAATGGAAAACAGGCTTGAGGCAATATGGTATAGAATTTTAATTCACCTTGAAGGTTATTCACTTCAAAGCTCTGGTGAACTTTCTAAGATTATCTTATATAGTTTTCTTCTACCCCAGTATTAGAGTTAGATACAGCTCTATCATAGGAGCTGATGACTCACGAGATAATTTTTTTATATAAACTGTTGATCAGAGGAATCTTTTAAAGAGGGACATCTTATTTTTCATCTGAACTCTTGTTATCATTTCATCAGTCCCAATTGGTATCATACAAACTTCTGACAGCAATTCATAGGATATAAAGAAAATGGCCACCTTGCTTCACAATTTTGCACAAATTTGTTCAAGTACTTTGTTTTTTACTGTTTAACTCCCTTAGTTCATTTACAATGTAAAACTTACTCACTCTCAATTGTCTTACCAGGTTAGGCTAGATTATAGTATTAGAATAAACAACTCCAAAATGTCAGTGGCTTAAAATTAATACAAGTTTCGTTCTTGCTTATGGTACATGTTTAGTGTGGTTTGGTAAGTAGGGCTTTATTCATGATAAATATTCAGGGACCCAGTTTGATGGAGGTTCACCATATTAAGAGGCTACCACCACCACAGAAAATCTTCAGGTTTGCCCCAGAAGGTCTAGAGAAGTGAACACTAGCATTAAATGGTTCATCTTGTCACTTAGAAGTGATACTGGACCCCTTTGCTCACATTTCATTGGTTTTAGAAGGATAGAGAAGTATAATCCTCCTGGAAATAAAGGAGATCCCAAAATCGATGCATGATGCTACTCCATCTCTTCTTCCCCAGATTAAGCTACTTGTGGTTGTAGCTTATGGAAGGAAGATTCTGGGATGGATTCCAGGATTCCTGTGCCTTGATTTTTATGCCCTGTATACATCCCCACTCCCAACAACTCCTACTCCTGCTCCTTAAAGTTGGGTGGGACATGTGTATTTATTTCGTAGGAATGCCATAACAAAATACCATAGACTAGATGGCTTAAACAACAGAAATTAATTTTTTTCACAATTCTGAAGGCTAAAAGTCTGAAATTAAAGTATTGATCAAAGGTTGAATTCTTCTGAGGTCTCTCTCCTTAGGCTCTAGATTGCTGTCTTCTCTGTCTTTACACAATACAGTCGTTCCTCTGTGTGTCTGTGTTCTAATCTCCTCTTCTTATAAGGACATCAGTTATATTGGATTAGGACCTACCCTGATGACTTTATTTAACTTTATCCTATCTCCAAATACAGTCACACTCTGAGGTACTGAGGGTTTAAGAATTCAATATATGAATTTGGGTAGGGGCAGGGGCAGGGGCGGGGAGGCAGTCAGGGGCAGGGAGGCAGTCAGGGGAGGATACAATTCAGGCCATAACAACCTGTGACTTGCTTTTAGCCAATAGCATATGGCAAAAATGAAGGAATTTTTTAAAGATATAATTAAGGCCTCAAATCAGTTCATTTTGAGTTAATCAGAAGAGAATTCCCTTGGATGGGGATGAGCTAACTAGGAACAAGCTCTTAAAAGGCAGACTGAGACATTTCTAGGGAGAGAACTTTCCCTTGTGGGCTCCACAAAGTAAGCAGTTACATTAGAGAAGCACATGTGGCAAGGAATTGTATGTGGCCCCTAGGCCAAGCATAGCCTCCAGCCAATTGTCACAAAATGCTAAGGCCCTCAGTCATATAGCTGCAAGGAAATGAATCTGTCCACAACCTGAAAAGGTTTCAAGGTGGATTCCACTCCTGCCCTGTCTCTAGATGAGAATGCAACCCAGACACACCTTTATTATAGCCTTGTAAGATCCTGAGCAGAGGACCCAGCGAAACCGCATCCAGACTCCTAACCCATGGAAGCTATGAGATAATAAACATGTTGTTAAATAAATACATGTTATCACTAAATCTGTAATAATTTGCTATTCAGCAATAGAAATTAATACATAGCCATAATGAGATCATTACCATTTGAGATATAGTAATATGAAAACTTGGAAATGTGATTTCAGACACTGATTCACTCAATCTTAGAATGTTAAGAAAAATGTGTGTATGTATATATGTGTCTTTGTATGTGTGCCTATATATTAATAACATTCCTAGTTCCTGTGATGTCTCTACCACTGTTTTCTCTTTGCCTCGTATATATCTCCTTATCTTATGTCTGTGTATGTGTGTTTGTGTGTGTGTATTTTAAACAAAGCAGAGAATTCATCTTTAAAAAAAAATCACTAGGGACACCTCTGTGGCTCAGTCAGTTAAGCATCTGACTCTTGATTTCAGCTCAGGTCATGATCTCATGATCATGGAATCAAGCCCTGAGTCGGCTCTGCATGGATGTGGGGCCTGCTTAAGATTCTCTCTCTCTCTCTCCCTCTCTCTCTCTCTCTCTCTCCCTCTCTCTCTCTCTCTCTCTCTCTCCTCTCTTCTCCTCTCCTCTCCTCTCCTCTCCTCTCCTCTCCTCTCCTCTCCTCTCCCCTTACTCCCCACCACCACCAAACAACAACAACAACAAAAATATCACACACACACCCCAAAAAAACAAAAAACCTCCATCAGTAGAATGTCACATAGCATTCAAAAGCAACTTGACTACACCTCTCCCTCTCCCTGATTTTCTATAGGGCTAGTGGAAACTGCCAAACAAGTCTAGTTGAGCTTTTGAAAAGGAATAGCTTTCTGAAATTGCATCTTGCTACCTAACTCCCATTTTCAAGATATATCAAAATCCATTATCTGTTGGGTACTGATAAAGGCTCTAAGGAACTGACTCGTTGCAAAGTGTTTAGGCAAATGATAAAATTATTACAACTGATACTTCAGGAAAGTACAAACCTAGAGAGTTTATAGTGTATTATTTCTAGTTTTCACAAAAGCATTCTAGATTCTTATAAAACACTGTCTGACATAATACATGATCAAACATGTTTGTTAAACAAATGAATGGGCTTTAAATAATCCTCTAGAATAGTCATTCACTTATTTAATAAATCACTTTCAGTGCTTACTATGTATGAGCTATGTGCTGAGGAAAAAAATGGGCGGGGGGAAGTGCTATGAAAGAGGAAACAAGGGTCAGAAGGATATTAGAAAATTTTAAAGGAGGACATGAATTTAGCTTTAAAGAATGAATAAAAATTTGCCAACTGGAGTCGAAGTGTTGAAAGAGGGTGGGAAAGAAGGAAAAAAACTCAACACAGAGAATACCACAGGAGTGAAAACTTCAAGGTGTATAAATGACTGGTTTGTATGAAGATTAAAAATAGTCTGATATCTTGTCAGACCTGTCTGAACAAAGCCAGGAAAAGGAATTTTTCAGGTCACATTTTGTTTATATACGTGTTACGCTTGACTGTACAATGATTATTAAAATTTTGAATTAGCTAACCACATTGAAATGGGCTTAGAGTAATGCCTAGCCTATACTACACTCTATATACATATCTGCTACTAATGTTTAAAAAAATACTATTGCTGATGAAACTTTTCTGGAGGATCAGAAGTTTGAAATGATTGAAACAACCTAGTGGAGAGGCTCCTTCAGAAAGGGTGTGCTTGTGCTGCATTATAATCAGCATTCCCCATATGCACCACTCTTAGGTCTTGTTCTAGTCATGTCAAATATTTACACTATTCATCTGATCTCTGCAAGCCTTTGACTTTTTGAACTGTGGTCAGGCAGTCAAGTTTAGTGTCTGTTGTTTACAGAGCATGCTCCCGTATATCATTCTGGAGAATGTGGAGTTTTTAATAAGGACAGCAAAGAACCACAAAAAGATTTTAAGCCAAAGAATAACATAGTTGTATCTATGTTATATTAGGTCACATGAAATTGTCTTTTGTTCTTCTTGCACTCGTCAAAAATAGTCAAATATCAGCAATTTTCTTTAGTTCAACCTATTAGAAGGATCATTCTAGTTATGTGTGGTAAATGAAATGGAGAGGGGAGAAACTGAAAGCAGGAAAATCAGGTAGGAGGAAATTATAATCATCTCAGTATGAAATGATGAAGGCCCAGTTTGGGATAATTGCAGTGGGAATAAAGTAAAAGAACTGAGATTATATACAGATATATGAATCAGTGAGACCTATGCTTTCTGACTACCTGGTTCATAACTTCAGAAAGACAAATCAGAATAAACTCGAACACATTTAGAAAGTAAATTATACATGACTTAGCTTGTCCTCTGTGAGATATATTTTTTAAGAAGCCTTGCTCCACTTATAACTGAGGATTGCTTTTGATAGAAACCATTGTTACTTCTGAAAATGAGTGCACCCTTTAAATGTGTTGGCTCAGAGAAATGTTGAGAACTGGAGTCACTTTGGGGATTGATTAGAAGTAGAGCTGAGTGAGGAAACACAAGTAACCGATGGTAATAGGGTTTCAGTTTTGGTCACTGAGCAAATATGCTGGCTTGCTATCTTGAGGATGATAAAGAGGATTCTAAATCCTGTTTACTCCAAAGTTCAGTTGTAGTTATTTCTTTTATGTCCCTTACCTCTGCTTTTGTTTTGTTTTGCTTAATTTACAACCAGAGAGAAAATCATGCTTACCCAAACTATATCACAGGCTCTTGCAGGACTCCAAATTAAAAATGAATAGGTGTTATACATTTATTATCATTTCTTTTAAGACAGAAAAAAATCTTTCCAGTCCTCACCCTCTCCCATCTACCAGACTACCAACATTACATTAAATTTAACAGCTTCCTCTTTACCAGGGATATAACGCATATCCATTACATCTCACAAGCTCTGAGAGTAGTCAAAGTCTAGAATGGAAGACAAGTTTTGTCTACTTTTTTTTATAATTACTGGAAGGTACAAACAACAGCATGAAATAATTTTTTTAAGTTTATTTATCTATTTTCTGAGAGAGCGTGTATGTGCACAAGCAGGGGAGGGGCAGAGAGAGAGGGAGAGACAGAATCCCAAGGAGGGGCTCAATCTCACGACTGTGAGATCATGACCTGAGCCAAAATAAAGAGTTAAACACTTAACCAACTGAGCCACCCAGGCACCCCAAAACAAATTATTTTTAAAACTGCTTTCAAATGAAGGTTTTCCTAAAGAAGTCCACATACTTATGAGTAGTTAGCTCATAAGTGAGATGATAGCTTACCTACATTAGATAAGCTATTTATCTTCTCTCTGCCTCAATTTTCTCACCTAACTAACAGAATAACAGCGTTGTTGTAAAAATTGAATGAAATAATAAATAAAAAGTATTTATAATATTGTTTAACACATAGTAAGTGCTGAGTAAAAGTTGACCATATTATTATTACTATTATTATTATTAGCATTATTATTACTTTTAGCAATTTCTTCAATTTACAGATGAGGAAATCTGATGCATAAATAAAGTGATTCACGCAGGTGTTCCAGAAAGTCAATAACAGAGTCAAGAGTAGGACGTAGTGGAGAAGCTCTAAAAGTACTGAGAAACAAGGATATAGGTTTAAAGAACTGAAAGTTCCAGTGAGTATGAAGATTATAGTTGGGGTTTACAAAAGGCAGGAAGTCATTAAGATAGAAGGTAGTGGTACTTAGATAGTATTTAAATGTATAGTTATACAACAGTTGTAGTTATTGGTAATGACAGCTACAGGATATGACCAAGGTAGTTTGTACGGTAAGGTAGAATAAAACCATTGCAGAAGATTTAAAGGGACTGAAAAGCAATAGTGTTGGAATAATCATCATTACATATATTGAAATCATTAAGAATTAAGACATGGTTAGTTTTAGAGAGTAAAAATAAGCCAGGAGCTAAATCTTTGAGAAATAAGGGGAAGTGACCCAGGGGGTAGTGGAGGACTACAGCAAAGTATAATGGTGGGTGGTAAAACCTGATGACGTAAGACTCAAAGTTGGGTGCTTTTATGGAGGACAAAGGGAAAATGGTGTGAAAGTGGCACAGAGAAATAATGATACCATCTTTCCCACTTTCGGGGTCTATATAGGAAAGGTTTGAGAGACAAAACAGCCTGTGATGGAGAGGAATCTGGGGAAAACATGTGAGGAGAGTCAGGTTTCTGTTAAGAAAAATAAAGGGGAGGCTAAGAAAACGGGTTGCACTTCAAGATTTGCTGAAGATCAGTGCTGAGTTCTAGAAAACACAGGGAGAGCTTAAGGATCAGAGAAGTTTACGGAGATGGGGAGGGTTTGAAAATGAGTCCAAAAAGTCATTGGGAGTTAGTCCTGGGTATGAGGTATGATTGTGGTTTTCTTAGAATGACTGACTAGATCAACCAGGCTAGATTACTCTGGATTTTTGGGAGAGCTGCCTTGAAAATAAGAATCTGTACCACAAACTTATGAGCATCCTCAAGAGTGGCCAATCCTCACCTTTGATAATTTTAGAAATATCCAGAAGGCCTTCATAGTAACTGAATCCTTGTTTGCATATCCACCTCCATGTTTGATTATAATGTATCTACATTCAGATATCATATCACAGTCATCTTTGTGTGCCCCAAATACTTAATAGAACTTTTTTATTGAGGTACTGAAGCTAAATATTTTAATATTTTTAAAGCTTGGATCATATCTATTGAATGGCCTGTGCTATGTTAAAAAGTACTTATGTTTTAATGTTTTCTAATAAGGATGAACACATAGAAATAAGGATATTTCTTAGAAAGATAAGAAATAGAAATAAGGATACATCTATCCTTTCTAATAAGGATTCACAATTCATGGCAATGAATATTCAATTAAATTCAACATATACTGAATAACTTGTTTTATACATGAAATAGTGCTATGTACTGAAAGGGATACAAACATGAATAAAACATTGTTTCAGTCCTTGAGAAGCTAACTTTCCAACAGAAGAGCTGAAATTTGGAAACAAGTAAATCAATCCAATCAACTGTCATTTTGGAATTATTTAAGAGATTTATTGATCATGAAAGCACAGCATTCCTTATATCTCCACCCTCAGAGGAAGGACCTGATTTCTGGTAATCCAATCATTTTAGAGTGATGACGTCTAGCAAGTATCCCAGTTAGTGGATGGTTAGTGGATGTTGTGTCAGGAAGTTCCTCGTAGCTAAATTATAACACCAACAAGGAAAAACACCCTCTTATATTTAAATATTTCATATATAATTTCAAACAGAAGAGGAAAAGAGAGGCTAGGTTTTTCCTTGCAATATGCATGCTATTTTATGAGTTGTATTATACATAAAAATACATACACTCTAACATCCTCAGTAATTTTCTAAGTCCTACTGAGAAGCAAGTGCTTTGAGAACTTGACAAAGGGAAAAGAAGGGAGTTTGGCAAGAAGAGTTAACAGAAGTCACACTTCGTCAGTGGGAGTCAAAATAATACAATTTACATGATTCGGGGAAACAGGGGGTTTCTAAGCAGCCACCAATAACGCTACATATATTAGTCAGCATGCCAGCCCCCTAGTGAACTATCAGTTTGTAGATGAAAGAAAACACTGCCTCAAAGTAACTTAAAATTGCTGTGTGGGCAGGGTGATGAATGATCACCACAGATTGCTGCCCCCACACCTCTTAATGGAGCTTTATAAAATGCAGCTCCATGTACAAACATGCCTTATTTAAAAAATTCTCAGCCATAGGCAGGTTTTAGTACTCATGGAATGCATATTCTATATGGCTCCTCTACCTCACCTATCTGTTAGACGGGGCTTAAAGCAAAATAGATTAGCTCACCAAAAGGTTTATGTGTATCAGGGAAGATCAAAGTAATGGGCAAGGATCTGAGGACCTCATTTTATGATGTTAGTTTAAAGAAGCTTGGCCTCATCTGAGAAGTGTGGTTTGAATGTCTACAGGGAGCAGATCTTTCTGTCTAAGTCTATCCTATTTCTATCTGAAGATGCTAGCCTGGTTGTCCTTAATTCAAACCATATTTTCAAGCACTTAATACAGGGCAGGAAACCAACAGGGTTTCTAGGATAAAAGCAATGAATGAGATGGAAGTGGTCTCTTGCATTGCAGATCTTCTGGTCATATTTTCAGAGAAGGAATGGAAATATGGTACACTAAATTCCCACAGAGCAGAAACACAAATTTTATGAGAGCTCAGAGGAGATGTTAACCTCCAGGTGAGGATCATCAGAAGCCTTCTGAAAAAAGAAAGTTGAACCTAGAAGCAGAAGGCTAAGTAAGCATTGGTATGATGAAAGAGTGGTCGAAGGAAGGACATAGGAGGAAAGACTATGTGAAATACTGCATGTGAAAAAGCCAGGAAGTAGGAAAGTATGGTGCATTCAAAGAAGTAAAATAATTTCAATGCAATTGGGTCAGGTATTATCTTCTTTGTTTCTATGGATTGGCAGGAGAGAAAGAAGGTAGTTTTCAGAGATGAAGTTGTCAAGATAAGCAAGGTCTACCAATGAAGAGCCTTGTACACTAGATTAATAAATTTGTGTATTTTCCATGGGAGACACTAAAGGGTTTTAGCAGAGGAGTGACATACTTCCTCGAAAAGTGGTATAGTACAGAGGTTGTGCCCACAAACCCTGGAGTCTGACTTCTAAGTTATTTAACCTCTGGTACTCAGTAATCACTGAGTAGGACATTCTGTTATTATCTGGGTCAAATTCAACAGGCTTAATTCCTCTCTTACTTCTTAAATTCTAATCCTAGCATAAATTCCATGAATTTAATGACATTTGAAAACTTGGTTCCATTCTTCTTTTGAATCCAAGATAGTTTTGTGCCGTGACTCACACCAGCTTCTTAAGAAGCCAATTGACATAACCGTACAAGCATTTCCCAGGAGAGTTGTCTGAATCAGTTACCTCTGACAAGGTACCACCTTTAGCCACATTAGGAAAAACCAGGGTTTCCAAAGCTTGTGTAGCCAAAAGCTTCCCAGTCTTGGACATTTTAGTGAGCTCTCTCCTCCTCTTATCCTTAGGTATCCAGCAGTCTTCAACTGCCTTTTAATTTAAGAAATGCCCTCCAACAGCCTCTATGAGTCATTCTTAACAAAAAACTAGAATCTAAAACATACTAAGCCTCTAGATCTAACTATATGTTTACAGGAAATACAAAGGACAAAGTAATATTTGTTAGGACATCATGACAATCCAATCACCCAAATCTAGAATATGGGAAAGTCTATAGAACTAATGATCCCATTTCTTCACCAAATAATTTTTTTAAGGAAAAAAGAGAGAGAAGAGACATGTTTATTCAAATAATCTTAAAATTAAATAATTTTAACAGACACACCAACCAATTCAATGTGCAGCCTTTGTTTGAACCCTGATTTGAACAAACCAAACAATCATTGAAAAAAGGACAATAAAAAGGTAATTAGAAAATGTGAACACTGAATACTCAACTGAGGATATTAAGAAATTATTGGGGTGCCTGTGTGGCTCAGTCTGTTAAGTGGCCAATTTCAACTCAGGTCATGATCTCATAGTTCATGGGTTCGAGCTCCATATTGGGCTTTCTGCTGACAGCTCAGAGCCTGTAGCCTGCTTCATATTCTGTGTCTCCCTTTCTCTCTACCCTTCTCCCACTTGTGCTCTGTCTCTGTCTCTCAAAGGTGAATAAATGTTAAAAAAAATTGTTTTAAGAAATTATCAATTCAAAGGGTGTGAGAATGAGATTGTTGCTATATTTTTAAGATTTATATTTTAGAGATACTTACTGAATTACTTATGAGTCAAATGATACATGGATCCTCTTCAAAATATCTATCTAGTGGTGGGAAGAGTTATAGATTAATAAGATTGGCCACAAATTCATAATTACTGAACTGCTGTGATGAATATATGGGAGTTTTCTATCCTCTTTGCTTTTTTCTACATCTGAAGTTCTCTATAATTAAAAGTTACAATTCTTCCAAAATATAAAATAGCCTTAAACAATAATTAGAAGTTCATTTGCTCAAAATATACTGGACCAATACCACTCAAAAGCAATGTATTTCCTGGAGACATGTGCAAACCAAAAAGGATTATTATGCCTTTTGCAACAATAATGATGATAATGGAATTTCAGGGGTCTGAACAGGTGGGAATGAATTGGGCATATGCAAGAGAAGCACTAACATCACCTGGGAGCTTGTCAGAAATGCTGAATCTCAGGGCTCCCCCCCAAACTTATGGCATCAGAATCTGCATTTTGATAGCCTCCCCTGTGACAGATATGCACATTAAACTTCAGGACTCAATGAGCTAGTGTCAGGGAGTATTCCATAGCATAGCTCTAAACTAAAGTCAAAGTGGGTGTGTAGAAGAAGTGGAGAAAAGAAGCCATTATGAATAAAACTATTTCATGTATATAACAAATACTATTTCATTTATTCATTCAACATATATTTATTGAGCACATGCTATATGTAGGGCAAGGTTTTATGTGCTGAGAAGACTGTAGAAAATACAGCAAAAACCACTGACCTCATGGAATTTAGTTTACTAATGACTAATTCACTCATACTGAGTGTTAAGAACTGTTTCTACACCCTTTATATGTGTTCACAAAAGAAAAAGAGGTTAGCTGCTGGAAAAAAAATATTCATAAATCATCAGGTCAAAGCATCATATTAAACACTGAACAAGTCAACCTAACCTTAAAAGCAGAGCTGACTAGCACTTCTAATCTATCACACATTGTTCCTCTACTCTTAAGTCTGGCATAGTAGCCCAGGACATCTTAACTTCCATATGCTACACTAGTGATTTTCTATTCATCCCTGGTCCATTAATTCCTAGAACCCTCACTGTGGCCTAGTTTCACATGGAGCCACATAGAAATGGAAGGAAGAGAACAGACATGGTTTGAGAATCTACTCTTTGATAAGTACTTTATAAAAAGCACTCTAAATATCTCTCACATTTAACTGAAAAAATTATAATTCAGATTAACCAAGTCATCCAAAGTCAAAAACCTTCCAAGGGTTAAGCCCCTCTATATTCAAAGTCCAGTGGTTCTCCAAGTTAATATGTATCAGAATCACCTGAGGGGCCTGCTAAAACACAGACCACGGGTTCCTCCTCAGGGTTTCTGATCCTGCAGGTCTTGGTAGGGACCTGAGAATTTACATTCTCAGGGGATGGTGAAGCTGCCACTCACACTTAAGACAACTGCTTAAGTAACATTTAACCTACTTCACAGAGTAAGTCTGTTCCCTCTGTCATAAAACAGTCCTTCAAACATTTTATAGAAGCTATTTTATCAGTTAGCCTAAATGAAGTTATAACAAATACATTCCAAAATGCAGACTGGCTTAAACACAAGATGAAAGAAACATCCAAAAAGGGGTTTATTTCCCACACATGTGACAGCCTGAGGCAGGTGATCCTAGAATTAAGATAGCTACAGCTCTCCCCCAAAAGGACACTCAGGGACCTAGGCTAAAGAAGACCCTGAAATACTTAACATGTGGCTTCCAATATCCCTGCAGCATTCTACAAGGAAGAAAAAGTATAGAGAAGACTGAGTAGGAATTCTATATGGGTCAGTCTGAAAGAGCACAAGGGACACATTGCTTTTATTACCCAGTCACACAGTCACATCTAGCTGTGCCAGAGGTGTACCATGTACTCTAGGCGTGTGCCTAAGAGGAAGAGAAAACTGATTTTAGTGAGAAGATTTCAGTTTCTGCCACCACAATCCTGTTCATTTTTCTATTTCTTTTCCTTAGTCTTCTTGCCTACAGTTAAAGATCCCAAATTCCCTAGGCAATATTTATTAGTACATACGTGCCACATATTGTGCTGGACCCTAGGGACTCCCACAGCAGTAAATACAGTGTCTGATTTCCTGCACTTTACCATGTATCTAGGAGTCTACATTAAATAAATAATTACAATTATTATAAGAGCAATGAAGATACAGAATAAGTTGTAATGGGGTCCTAACATAGTTCTCCCAGGGTGGGGATAGGTGTGAAGGTGTGCACAGAAGGTTTTATTTTTTTTACATTTGTAAAAATGTTTACCTAGTTTTGAGAAAGAGAAAGTGTGCGAATGGGGAAAAGGCAGAGAGAGGGGGAGAAAGAATACAAAGCAGGCTCCGTGCTATCAGCGCAAAGCCTGATGTGGTGCTTGAACCCACGAACCATGAGATCATGACCTGAGCTGAAGTCAAATGCTCAACTGACTGTGCCACCAGGTACCCCAACACAGAAGGCTTTCTTTAGGAAGAAATGTTGAAGAAGAAATGTGGAGGAAGAGTAGGCATTGTCTAGAGAAAGACTAAAGTGAAAGGAGCACAGGAAAATAATTCTGTTCCAAATAGAGGGAATGATGTGAGAAAGACCCACAAAAAGAAAAAGCATAAAAGCTTTGAGGAACTAAAAGAGGCCAATGTGGCTGGCATATGGAGAGAGATAAGGAGGATGGCTCAAAATGGGACTGCTGAGGCAGGCAGGACCATGTAGGCAGCACTAAAGTTGATTCATTTACAGAAGAAACATTTACTCAGTGACTTTCATGGTCCAAGTTTTCAGTTGGGTGCTACAACTACAGGAGTGTAAAACACAAACATGGTCCCTGACCTCATGGAAATTAAAATTTAATGAGTAAAACTTTTATTAAATAATTATAAAATTAAGTACCGTAATTTATTTTAAAGATCAGAGTAGATAATAATGTTATGAGAGCATTTTAATGGGGAACATAGTCTGAAGCTTCAAGAAAGGCTACCCTGAGGAAGTAATCACAACCAAAGACATGAAGAATGATTACATTCATGAGGACAAAGATGTTCTTGTCCCCATTTTACACATGAGGGGCAAAATAAAGGCTCACCATTAGATGGCTAGTTTGTGCCAGAGCAGAGATTTGGCCCAAGTCTGTCTGACTCTAGGTCCTGTGGCCTTACTATTATGGCAGGCCTATAAATGTGTTATGGAAGAGAAAATAATAAGACACAAGTCCTATTCTAAAGGGCTTTGGGGATCATAAAACAAACACACGTGAAAAAAAAATTAAAAAGGCTTAAAATTATTTTTTAATTCTTTTGTGATTATAGACTGAAGTAGTCAAGGTTGGCTGTTGGGAGAAGAAAGGACATGGGCTGTGTGCCTCAGGAGACCTAGAGAGTGAGAAGAGAAATGAACACATTTTGGGAGCAAGAATTCCATTGCATAGATGCTTAGGTACAATACTTTATTTAACCAGCTACTAATCCATTGAATGCTACATTTACCTAGACAGTGTTTCTCCATCTGGTCCATCAGGCTATCATGAGAGTGTGCCAAATGCCTTGCTGAAATGCAGATAAGTGATAGCACAGATATCACATTTTCCTTTATGTGAATCTGCTTCATTATACTTCCAGTGCCAAAAGTACCCCATTGAGAACAAGAAGTCAACCATTAAGATGAATCCACTGAACAAAGATGTGTTCTCCAAGGCTGACTGCTTCTTAAAAGCATTGTTAAAAATGCTACCTTGTCACAACTAGACAAGTGGTATCTAGCATAAAAGACACAAGGCTGGATTCAGTGGCACCTTGGATTCCCATAAGAGCTCTGTCACTACCAGCCCACTCACTGGACTCAGTGCTACTCATCAGCATAGGGCTAAGGAGAATATCAGTTTATTTCATTCATTTAATCAGCAAACATTCACTAGTTACCTACTCACAGACAACTGCAGGTACTGAGGTTACAGAGCAGAATAAGTTAAGTCTCTCTCGAGGGATTCATATTCTTTCAAGACACGAAGCAGACATTTACAATACAATGTGGAAAATGTTAAATCTAGGCACAGAAAAGAACATCCTTAACCCTGCACAGAGGATTCAGCAAAGCTTTCACATGGGAGATGATATCTGACCAGTTCAAATTCAACGAGTTTGAGTTCAACAGTGGGTTGAGGATGCATAGAGGGCTGTAAGGATATTCCAGGCAGAGTAAGCCATAAGCAAGGTATGGAATCCTGCATGGGGTTAGGCATATTAAAGAAATAGTGAGAAGACTAGTGTGGCTGTAGTGTGTTAGATATGAGGCAGGGGGTGGAGGGTGGAACTGTCAGGAGACATGGTTGGAGACGAAGGTTGTACTGATACTATGTCCCAATACGATGCTAAAGTGTTTGTATTCTATCCTAGAAGCAATGGAGAAGCAATGGAAATTTTTAAGGGAGAAATACTGAGGTTATATTAATTTTGAAAATAAGATGCTCTTATGTTTGACATAATCTAAGTATAATCAATAACTCATGAAACTGGTACAGAACTTGACTATTCTACCATTTATTAGCTATGTGAGCTCAGGTAATTAACATCCTCTGTAAGGCTCCTATGTATAAAATGGGTATAACAATGGTTTACACCTAAACTTTCTGGAATTGAGTATGAATAAAATAAATACCAGTTGTGGCAGTGGTTTTCTAAGGCTAAAAGTATTACTCTATGGATTCATGGGCATGTACTATTATTATTATCATCAATAACAATAAATGTTATATTTATTGAGTGTTTACTATATGCCTGGTAACATTTACTTCATAAATATTTCAATTTTTGTAATATCTCTAAGAGACAGATATCATTAGCATCATTTTAGATGTGAGAATAATGAGACTCAGAGATTCTAAATAACTTGCCCCAAGCAATGGAGCAAATATCTAGTAAGGCCTAGAATGAAAACAAGTATTTATTCCACTTACCATATACTGTTTTTTGGCTTAAATATAAATGATATTCTACCATCCTCCTGCAATTATCTAAGCCAAATATATTTTTGGCTTATTTTTAATTAGGCATCAGGAATACTGTGCCATGGAGACTAAAGCAAATGCTATCCTTTCTCTTTTACCTGCTGTCACATGGACCAGTAAAGAAGCAACAATTCTACATTACAGGAATCTGCTTATACCTTATCCTTTCCCCTAGTTCTTCCTACCAGCCATTCACTGGGTCATTTTTCTACATCCTCTCGTATTTTTCGTGCAACAAGCACACAGCAAAGATCTGGCACTTGAACCATGCTGTCATTTGGGTGAATTATCTCATGATTTCTATTGGAACTTGGCATTCAGCACATGTGAAAAAGTCTGTCCATGTTCAGGGTTGGGATCAGAAAGGAGATTATACTGGGGTCCCCATGACTAAGCCTTTTGACTAAAGACCCTGAATCTTGAGGATCCTGAGGACTTGGCTACCTATTGAAAATATTTGTTTATAATCTGGCAACTATTTCTATTGTCAAGAGATCTCAGTAAAAATCTCCATGGATGAAAGAGTGAGTAATGGAGTAAAATCTGAAAATCCCACTCTGAACTCATTAAAACTGGTGTCAGACAGATGAACCAAGAACTCCAAATTTCTATCTTTCAGATAGTGCACATTCATCATATGGTAGTGACGGACACATCAGATGCAGATGACTTTGAGCTCTAGCTGTCTCTTTTGTTTTTTTTAATTATATAACCTAGGGCTGATTATTTATCTTTTATTTACTTTTAGTTTCTTCATTTGTAAAATGGAAAAAAAATACTTTTCAGGGCTATTGTTAAAATAAAATGAAATAAGGGAGTGCCTAGAATAGTGCCTGTGACCCAGAAGGTACCCAATAAATGGAGGCATCCTGTCCTAATTACTACATAACAATTATGTATCTTCTCAGACTGCACTGATCAGATTTAACCAAAGAGTGGGAAAGTCTCCATTTCATAAGCTGCTATGAAGACACAACTTAATGGGTTTGAAAGCATTATTTATGAAAGAAAAATATAACATGAGTTATCCATTGTTTTCCTTTTGAATTATTTATGAAGTGTTTGGTAATAGGAATTCAGATCAGTCAGAATAAAAGCAATGAGTTGATGTTTGCTGTGCCATGCTTAAAAAAATTGAGTAGCTTGAGAAAACATTATTTCACAAATTGTATTCTCGCTTAATGATTTAATCACTAAGGATACATGTTAACAATCACTCTAAATAAGTGCTTGAAAGAAAAATATACTGCTTCTCACCACCCACCCAACAATCTGTAACTTGGCTCTTTGGAATTAAATGGTCACTTACAAACACACACACACACACACACACACACACACACACACACACACATCTTGTAGCAAAGCCTAAAGAAGATGGAAAAGAAAAAAGAAAAAGGCTCATTTAATGAACTGAAAGCAGGCATCACAATACAAGCAGGACACTCCTTCCAAGATGCCCATGATAACTTTTTCAGGAGAAAATACTACCTGTCAGGGGAACAGTGAGCAGATTTATTTCAAATCTAAGCTTTTTTCTATCCACCATTACCTTTATTATAGAGGAGGCAATTAAAGCCCAGAAATATTAAATAACTTGCTTAATATCACACAACTAAAAATAGTGAAGAAGAAACTCTAAACGAAGCCTCCGCTATGCTCTGTGATATGCTGCTGCTTTTGTCAGGCCTACAAAGGAGCTGGCATTTAGCATCACTCCTCATCTAACTGCTGAATAAGATTTGGGGGCACCTGGGTGGCTCAGTCAGTTAAGCGTCCGACTTCGGCTCAGCTCATGATCTCGTGATTCATGAGTTCAAGCCCCGCGTAGGGGTCTGTGCTGACAGCTCGGAGCCTGGAGCCTGCTTCAGAATCTGTCTTCCTCTCTCTCTGCCCCTCCCCCACTCATATTCTATCTCGGTCTCTCAAAAATAAATAAACGTTAAAAATTAAAAAAAAAAAAGATTTAAACAGGAATGACCCTACCTATCAGTTTACAGTTCCCATAAATCCCATCATCATACCCTTACAAAACTTTCCAAGATGCTAAAACTCTTATTAAGAAGGGAATTGTGGCAAAAATCATTGATTAATCATGTAACAGCCATCTCACCCTTACCTATGAAGCCTTGCATTTGTTCAGAGTGTGTGACAAGTACTCAAGGGTGAGTTTATGATGAAGCTCAGGGATCCCTCACATGCATGGCTGCTTCTGAGGCCCTAAGAGGGGCGCTAGCAAGTTGGTATTTAGAATTTCATATTCCTTTACTTAAAAAACCATTAGCCTTTACAAAAGCTGAATCCATCCCTGTGCTACAGAGTAAGGAATTTGCCCCAGATCTAAGAAATGAATCATCATTGGTAAAAGCCAGTCAGGGAAATTGTACTTTTCTTCACTTGCAGTTTGGTCTAGAGAAGATCTGCTGAAAGCTTCTTGAAACAATATTGGTCCAGCATAAAATAAAAAGCTACAAAAGGAAAAGCCTTTTTGCATTACTATAGCATCTCTCACTCGCTTGTTTTAGATCTTCCTGTGTGATGCTCTTAGCTATTGAAGCATCTTAGAGCCATAAAGAAATGCCAAGAGTATTACATACAAGCCAAATGATCATCCTGATGTGACTGAGTTGATGGACCAACCCTAGGACCTCTCCTTACCAAATTCCTTGCCAAGAATGATCATGACCATTCACAGATATGATCCCAATCTGTGTGTGGTCCACTCACCAGCTGATGGACCTTCAAGTGTTTCCAAAGTTATGGATATAATGGATAAAGGTGCTATGAACAAGTCTGTGTGAAGACTTATGTCTTCATTTCTCTTGGGTAAATACTTTGAAATGGAATTAATGGGCCCTACGGTAAGTGTATGTTTAACTATATAAGAAACTACCAGACTTTTTCCCAATGTGGTTATACAATTTTGCATTATAGAATTGTAATTTTGTATAAGAGTTCCAGTCCTCTATATTTTTGCCCCTTCTTAATTATGTCAATCTTTTTCATTTTAGCCATTCTACTCTGAGGTTGTAGTTGGCATGATTTTAACAAGTATTGACCCAACAACTAATAAGGTTGAGCATTGTTTTTTCATGTTTATTTGACATTCCTATATCAACCTTTGTGAAATGTCTAAATCATCAGGTTTCATTATTTTTATTGAGTTGTAAGAGTTGTTTATATATTCTTTTTTTTAAATTTTTTTAAATGTTTCTTTATTTTTGAGAGAGAGACAGAGACAAAAAATGAGCAAGGGAGGGAAAGAGACAGAGGGAAACACAGAATCCGAACCAGGCTCCAGGCTCCAAGCTGTCAGCACACAGCCCAACGCAGGGCATGAACCCACGAGCTGTGAGATCATGACCTGAGCTGAAGTCAGACACTTAACCAACTGAGCCATCCAGGTGCCCCCAAGTTGTTTATATATTATGATTAGAATTTCTTTATGAGATGTATATTATGCAAATATTTTCTCTTAGTATTTGGCTTACGTTTTTAGATTCTTAACAGTGCCTTTTGAAAAGCAAGGTTTTTAATTTTAAAAAAATCCAATAAAAATGGTTAATGTAATGCTTTTAGTATCCTATCTAAGAAATCCTTGCCTAACCCAAGGATACAACCATTTTATTCTATGGTTTCTTCTAGAGTTTTTTTTTTAATATTAGCTCTTATATTTACATCTATAATCCATTTCAATTAATTTTTATATATATAGTAAAGAAAGGGCTATGTTTAGTTGTTTGCACATGGATATTAAATTGTTTTGGTCTCATTTGTTTAATCTTTTCAACATATCCATGAATTACCTCAGGATTTTTGTCAAAAATCAGTTGAACTTACATGTTTTGTCTATTTCTGGACTCCATTCTGTTCCATTGACCTATATGTCAACCATATGTTAACACCACACTGCCTCATTTGCTGTAGCTTTATAATTAAAGTTTTGAAATTAGGAAGTATATGACATCAACTTGTTTTTCTTTGTCAAATCTGTTTTGGAAATTCTAAGCCTTCTATTTACATTTTCATATGAATTGTAGACTCAGTTTGTTAATTTTTGTAAAGAAACCCTGCCAACATTCTGACTGGGACTGAATGAATCTACAGTCAAACTAAGACAAAATTGACATCTTGAAAATATCATGTCTTCTAATCCAGTAATAATTATATATCCCTCCATTTTGAATTTCTCCAAGCAATGTTTCATGGTTTTCAGTGTGGCAGTCTTACACAGATGTCACTAAATTTACCTGAAAGTATTTCAAAGGATTTAATGCTACAGTACATTATATTTTTATTTTAATTTCCAATTGTTTGCTGTTAATATATAAACATAAAATTGATCTTTGAACATTGATCTCATATACTGTGAATGTGCTAAATACAATGATTAGTTCTACTAGCATTTTTATGGATTCTTTCAGATTTTCAGCAAAGATCATCGTATCATCTGCAAATAAAAACAGTTTTATTTCTTTTTCCCCATTATATAGATACCTTTTACTTCTTGTACTGCCTTAATGAAGTGGCTAACACTACCAGTAAGGTTGAATACAAGTGGCAAAAGAGTGATACCCTTGCCTCATAGAAGGAAGAATTCATTCTTTAAACATGATGTTGGGCTATAGGGTTTTCATAGATGCCCCTTTTACAGATTAAAGAAGTACCTCTCTATTTCTAGTTTCTGATCTTTGTTTTAATTAATGGCCTTTTAATTTTGTCAAACATTTTTTTGCATTTTTTGGGGTGATCTTATGAATTTTATTTTTCTGCCAACTCTTTATATACCAACTTTCAATGATTGATTTTTGAATGCTACAATAGCAATGTATTTTGGGGAGAAATCTTATTTTCTCAGGAAGTATCATCTTTTGTGTATGTTGATGAATTTTATTTGCTAAAATTTTATTAAAGAATTTTGCATCTGTGTGTATTAGGTTTCTATGTTGTTGTTATTATAATATCATTGGTTTTAGTCTCAGTTATAGTGGTGGCCTCAAAGAATGAGGTGAGATTTATTCCCTCCTTTTCTATTTTTCAGAAATGTCTGAATTGAATTTGTATTATTTTTCCCTAAATCTTTGATAGAATTTACCTGCAAAGCAACCTGGGTCTCCAGTTTCCTTCATTAGGGATTTTTTTTAACAGAAAACTTAATTTCTTTAATAAATTTTGGAATCTAGCTATTTCTACTTCAATGAGTTTTGACATATTATAATTTTTTGAGGAATTTATCCATTTCATCTAAATTGGTAAATTTATTAGCATAAAGCGTTTCACAACATCCTCTTATTACTCTTTTATATCTCTAGAATATGTAATTCTGTCACCTTTCTCATTCATGATACTGACGGTTTCGGTGTTTTTCTTCTTCTCCTCATAAACTTGGTTTAGAGAGTTGTCAAGTTTCTTGATCTTCTCAGAGAACTAACTAGCTTTTGGTTTCATTGATTTCCTCTATTGACTTTTTTTTCTAATTCACCAATTTCTGCTCGGATAATTATTAGTTCTGCTTTCATTTACTTAATTTAGATTTCATCTGCTCTTCCATTTGACTTGAGATCTGGGTTGTTTTTTCTTTTCTTTTTTTCTGTCTAATTTAGACATTTAGTGCTATAAATTTCCTTTTAAATCTTACTTTAGTGGCATCCACAGATTTTGATATATTGTGTTTTAAATTCCACTCAAGATAATTTCTAATTTCCCTTTTGATTATTCCTTTAACTCATGGGACATTTAGAAGTATACTATTTAATTTCCAAGTATTTGGAGAGTTTCTGGACATCTTTACATTATTGATTTCTAGTTTAATTCTTCTATGATCAGAAAATATTCTTTGTATGGCTTGATAATTTTAAAATTTATACAGACTTGTTTTAAGCAGAGAATATGATATATATTGGAAAATGTTCCATTTGCAGTTGAAAAGAATATATATTTTGCTCTGCTGTTAGATGAAGTTTTCTATAAATGTCAAATAGCTCTAATTGGTTGATAATTTTGCATAGATCTTATGTATCCTTACTGATTTTATTTTGTCCATTTGCTCAACTGATTATTGAGAGAATGGTATCAAAATATTTAACAATAACTGTAGATTTGTCTATGTCTCTTCACAATTTTGTCAGATTTTGTTCTATTATTTGAATGTTTAGGATTTTTGTGTCCTCTTGATCATTAATAAGTGACCTTCTTTATCTCTGGTAATATTCTTTGCTCTAAAAATCTACTTTGGAAAATATATATAAATAAAATAAAATCTTTTTTCTAGATTAATATAGCCACTAAACTTTTATTTTTGTTAGTGTTATCATGGTATATTTCTTACCATTTCACTTTTAACCTATCTGTGTTTTTCTATTTAAAGTGAGTGTTTTGCTGGCAGCATAGAAGTTTACTGCATCTGATTGCCTGTATCTTTAAATTATGGTATTAGACCATTTACATATAATGTTAATATTGTTATGATTAGATTTAAATCTAACTTAAATTAACTTTTATAACTCTTCACCATGTAATAAGAACCTCCTACATCACTATTCCTTAGCAAAAGATCTAGCTTGGTAAAATCAGGACATACTGAAATAGGAAAGGCTTGTGTTATTCATCCCAATCTTCAGTGAAATTCAGTTACATTTAGACTCAACAATCCAAGAATAAAATTTTTAAAAATGGGAATAAAAATAATTAATCAGAAGTCAAATCATACTTCAGTGGATTATCCGACATTATTATCTATCCATAATCTGTTCCAATAAATTTCATCCATGGAGTATATTGTGAAACACGAGATTTGTGTTACTTAGAATTTTTCTATAATATTATGAGAGCTTTAAATGCACTTCCCTTGTCTCTGATCAAACTTCCTTACATGAACACACATATAAAATGTACGGAGGAAGAATAGAACTTGGGAGACTATTACCCTCAAATGAATAAAATTCAGTAAGACAAAAATAATTAGGCACAAAGTTAAAACAGCCCCAAAATACTGGGTTTTTTTCTACAGGCAGGAACAAAATAGTATTTTTACAAAGTTTTCCAAATACATCAGACGTTCCACTATGATTATAAGAGGGATATTCCAATTGCCAGAAGCTAACAGCATTGGTAATAAGGTCTTAAGTCAGATAGAAGAGGATATCCTGACAGAATTTATTCTAGGGGGCTAGGAATTTTGAAAAGATAATACCAGTACTCTTCTCAGGATGTATTGGAGGTTTGCAATATATCTTGTATCTTCTCAGTACTAAATGTGAAGTTAAAAGATGAAAATTCCAGAGAAAAACATCAAAGAATTCTTAAACCCTGTCAAATAACCATGTGGATTATTTTTTCTGCAGTGAACTCACTTTGTACAACCAAAAATTTACCATATATTCTATGATTTTACAAAAGTAATAACGGGGGCAACTGGGTAGCTCAGTCGGTTAAGCGTCCAACTCTTGTGTGTCCAACTCTTGATGGTTCGTGGGTTCAAGCCCCATATTGGGCTCTGTGCTGACATCATGGAGCCTGCTTAGGATTCTTTCTCTCTCTCTCTCTCTCTATCCTTCCCCCACCTGTGTGTGCACTCCCTTTCTCCTCTCTCTCTCAAATAAACATTAAAAAAATTAATAAATTAAAAATTTATTTATGGTCATAATATGGTAATAATGGCAATTTAGAGAAGTTACTAGATATACTAATTCAGCAAATATCTTTATAAAAAAACCTACAATTGGTATGGGTAAATGGGTGTGGTAGGGACATGGGACCCCAAACATCATAGTCCTTAACAAAAAGAAAAGAAAAAATAAAAAAAATCTGGAGGGAATTGCTTCTGAGTGGCTCCACCCTGGAGCTGTCATCTTTTGGCAGAGTTACAAAGATGTCTTTTCACTGCAACATGCAATGGAAAAGTTAAGAGTTCTCTGTGAATCATCCTAGCAACAGTGATATACTGAAACATGTTGAAGTAGCAGCTTGAAGAAGATATATTCAACTAATAAAGAAGAAAGAAGACTATCTTTCTTTGTTATTAAGTAGATAATACATGGACAAAATGGAACAAATACCTTCTCTTAATAAACAAAACCTCCCTGATTGGTTGTAGTAAGACAAGTGTATAGAATCAGATAAAACAGAATCAGATGAAAGAAAACAAACAGACAAAAATACCATTATGATGTAATTTCTTTCCAGAACGCTTTACGCAACCACAGGTCACTTATGACTCTCATTTTTCTGTGTGTAAATCCTCATCCAATATATGCTATAATCCCTCTGTTGTTTCTTGATTATAAATGGCTAGCATCACAGTTTACCTAGAAGTTACCAGACACAAAAACATCATCAAAGGTTAGGGAGGGGGGCTTCAAGAACCCAGGAGTCATCATGATACTGAGGGCGTATTACTAATCACCATGGAAATGAGAAGGAAATGGTTGATACAAGGCCCTATTCAACATTTCTGTTTCACTGCTCCCAACAATCCCAAATCTAGGATCTAATGTACTACCACCAATCTCTAAATATACTGCTTTCTTGCTTCTTTGCCTTTAGAAATGTCATTTTCTTAATAAAAAGACCAATGCCTTTGTCTCCCCCTTCACATTAGATCCTTTCTGATGCTTCTGTTCTCCCCACACTCCCACAGTTTAATTCTGAGCTGCTTAGCACTCTGCACTTGCCTCTCACAGAAATATATATTGCAATTGCCTCCTTTGATAGCAAGTGTTTCCCTTTTAAAGTGATTCTTATTTAATATATTTATATTTATTATATGCCTACATCTTTCCACAAAGAACTTGAGGTAGTTTATAATAAAAAATACTGCAATGAAATATTTAAATGGAAAGAGAAAACTAAAACCGAGGAAACAAAAAATATAGAAAATGCCAAACATAAAGAACAACAAAATTAAGGTATTTAAGCTTCAAATTTTTCTTTTTTTTTTAAGTTTATTTTTATTTATTTTGAGAGAGAGAGAGAGAAAGCAAGCAGGGGAGGGGCACAGAGAGAGAGACAGAATAAGTAGGCTCCTTGGCAGAGCCTGGGCTCGATCTCACAAACCTTGAGATCAATGACCTGAGCTGAAATCAAGAGTTGGATGCTTAACTGAGTGAGCCACCTATGTGCTCGAGGCTTCAAATATTTCTTTCAGCTTCTTGGAATCTGCTTGTAAAAAGATTCTCTTCAGAATGGCAGAGAATATTGTTTCCCTTGATTCTTCAAGGGAAAGAAAGTTATTCCCAAGCAGGGAATTCTGAAGTAAAATTCATCATAGGAGACTGTATATAGAAGACCCTAATATATAGCAGATAATATTCTCAACATTGGTGGAGTGCAACAGCCCATTGGTGGAGCGCAGTAGCAAATAACTATTTCTTATCTCTACATTCAGCATAAATAAAGCTCACAATATTAAAATGCAATGTGGCATTGGTGATTTTGCAATAGTCTGAATTAAGAAAAGCTAACCAAATAGTCTTTTGATAATTTAGTTTGCTACAAAGATATAGGGCATTTAAAACAAGTTTCCTAAGTACTTTCTTCAGATGGTCCCTTAATAAAAGAAGCCACAATCCACTAGACTAGTGCTGCCATCACTGTGTGGGTATTTCCCCTAAAAAGAGGAAAAAAAAAAAGGAGGGGATGTGGAAAAATAATTTAACAAACATTGGTTCAAGCAAAATTAAGTTGACTCCTCTCTACAGGAATTCTCAGAGAATTAAATTTGCCAATATGTTTCATAAATCTCCAAGAAGAGATTGTAATTCATAGTAGTTCTCAAATTTATCTGACACATAAATGCCACAAATTTATATGACACCAAGAGAATCTTTTTTTTTTCTCATATAAGCTATTAACATCCTCATGGAACACAATCTGAGGAACATTGTACTGAGCTACATGCACATCAAAGGAAGGGGGTTATCAAGTTTTTAATGTATCTGCCTAAGTAACTAACACTGTACCTGGTACCTCAATAAATAAAATTTTTAAAGTTGACAACTGAAGGTAAAGGAAGGAAACTATAGTTATGTGTCATAATACAAGTGGGCTTAGAAAAAGCAGGACATGCTGGGACTATTGTACAGACAACACTGATAACAGAGCCTACCACATTCCAGGCAGTATTAGTATTGTAAGTACTTTGCATAAAAAAAACCCATTTAATCTTCCCAACAACTGTGACATAAGTACTATTATCTTCATTGTGCATATGAGAATAGAGAGAGATACAGAAGTTAAATAACTTGCTCAAGCTCACACAACTAGGAAAGCAGATTTGAACCTGAGCTATTCAGTTCTAAAGTTTATGCACAGTATCATTAACTAGAAAGTTAAAAAAACTTGAACCAAGTGATATGATAACTTGGCTACAGAGGCTAGAGTTGTAGAAATAGACAATCCAAAGGACAACATTCAACAGGTGAAGAAAGTCAATTTATGGTTCAGGTTGTCATGGACTAGAGGGATAGATCATAGGCAATGCTTGAAACCAAGTGGGTAGCACTAGCAGATTATAAGAGATCAATCCCTTTGTGGCAACAGAATCCTGTTCTGACATTCAGTAACCGGAGGAACTTCCATGGGCCTCCATTTCTTCAGACATAAAATGGTGATAAAATAACCTGTTTTGGAGAGTCATTTCAAGGTCTGAAAATGTAAAGAACCTTGCATGGTATCTAGTAAAAGCAAGCATTCACTGGAGCATGGTTATCACCAGTCAGTCCTCATGATCATGAGGTAAATGTACTTAGCTCCATTTTATAAATGAGTAAAATGAGACTCCAGATGTCAAATAACTTGCCTAAGGTTCCACAGCTGGTGAGCAGAATAGATCACCTTCCACTCACTTGGCCTCAAATCCAGTGTTCTTAGCTCTCTTAACAACAAAATATGATGCTAAAGAGTTTCTAGTCCACTGGCTATAAAACCTGAAAGACAGCATCAGTAAAGGACAAATTGAGGTAAATATATATATACATACATAAAACACTAAAGAGACATGAGCAATCTCTCAGAGGGAAAAAGAGAAAGAGAGAAAGGTGAGGAGAGAGTGGTACAAGGGCAAGGGAGAAATATCTAGAGCTTATATAGATTTCATGGCAGTAATAACAGATTTACAGAAGCCCACCCAGGAGGCTTTATGAGGGTTTATAGTGAATTCTGTTGTAATGAATGGTTTTCCACCATCTAATTTATCTCTGAGTTTCTACATGTGTGCCTATACAGTGATGTTCAGGTTCAGAGGTTATTCTCTCTGTAGAAGGACTGTAGTTGATTTCAAGGACTTTGAAGAACCCTTAACTATGTAGCAACAAATAAGAAGTAACCAAATTATTCTTCTTGCAGGAATTCATCTCTCAATTTAGACAACAGCATTGTTATGGTTTAGGGAAGAATCAGGCTTTGCTACCCAACCCAGGATATCAAAAGTAGGTTTTTCCCCAACATCTATCCATGCAAATGCCATAGCAAATGACTAGCTATCGTTAGGAAAATTTATCACTGTTTAATAAAACCTTAGTCATGAGACCCTTCAGATGTATATCAGTGGGGCATATGCTTGGAGGATGATTGCTAACATATATTTGGGGGGCAGAGATAAAGGAAATTTCCAAAGGAATTTTTTATTTTGTTATTTTAGAGAGAGAGAGAGAGAACACATGCGAGCAAGAAAGAGGGGCAGAGGGAGAGAGAAACAATCTTATGCAGGCTCCACGCTCAGTGTGGAGCCCAGCGCAAGGTTCGATCTCACTACCGGGATCATGAGCCAAAATCAAGAGTTGGACTCAATTGACTGAGCCATCAGTTGCCCTCCAAAGGGATTTTTATGTTAAACTAGATTTACAGGATCCTGGTGGGGGAGGGTGTCAGAATAATATTAAGCTGAGATCGCACCTTGCCCTTAGCAAAGTGTCATCATCAAATGAGGTAACCCTGAGGAATGTCATTCTGCCTGTTTCAAGGACTACTCAAGGGGTTACAGGTAGCAGGAAATTTAATTTCTTCTTTTGCCTTTGTTTCCCACATAAAGAGACTGATAGTTACATAATTAACAAGCCTAACCTGAATAACCAATATTAAAAAGAAATCGGATGAAATCAAATACATTCGAAGTTAGTAAATGTCTATATTCTCCTTTACAGAGTAGTAAAGAAAGAGAAATGCCTAGCTTCAAAAATGGATAAATCATTTTTGTTGACGGACATTTCATGGCAACAATGGAAAACTTAAAGAGCCTGAGCAATTAACCCATATCTATCCTTTCAATAATGTTACTCGTAAAAACCCAGACTTCAGTTACCTATTTGTAAAATAGTGATGGATCACTATGTCGTACCCCTGAAACTAATGTAACGTTGTGTGTCAAGTACAAATAAAAAAAAATTAAAACAAAAGAAAACATAGGTGATGGAGGATGAAAGCAGATTGGCCCTCCAATTCTAAAAGTCCGTCATTCAATAACAACTGACAGACAAAAAAGGAACTCTATAAAATTAACTGTTATTGAGAGGAACACACAAATAAACCCTAGAAAGAAACATTGTATTTTACCTTTTCTTTAGCCAATTTTAATCATTCTTATTTTTTCTTCAAGAAACGGTTTCCACATGTAAAAGTATTTATAAATAATCAGCTCACCCGAAAATAAACATGTCAATGAATATTAAACTCATTAAGTTTTGCTAAATAAACCATATACATCTGCCTTTTGTTCCTTCAGAAATAAACATTAACAGTGAAATAAATTTTTCCTCAGCATTTTTATATGATTCAAACTGTGAGTAGAAAAAAAATGAAAAAGAAAGCTATTAACAGAGTACATAAAAACAGATTGTTAATATTAGGACAATCCAATGAATGCCTTCAGTGTAAATGCCAATGACATCATCAATGCTAGAAAATAGTTCTCTTAAAATGATGTACTCTTTATGAGTTTCTTAAGCAGAAGGGCAGAAAACAGTCTCCAACTTGCAGGAAACTCTAAGATAAAAAATGAGAAAAGTGGAAACACTTATTCCAGATTTTTCATCTGTGGCATGCCTCAAAGTATGCCAGCCTCCTCTCTATTCTGCTCGGAGTCCATTGTCTAAAATGGGAAGAGGAGGAGGCAGGCCAGCACTGAGTTATGGATACCACAATGCAAAATATTCTTCCTAGATTTAGTTAATACATCTAATGAAATTTCCAAAGATCAGCTTTCTCTACCCACTCCTTCAGCAATGATCCTACGCCACCCCAATAAGACTCCCCAGAGTAAGCAGTTATATCAAACCCCTAGGGAAATATTTGCATTTCAAGAGACTGTGAACAGATCCAGAGTTTTTTCATACATACGTGTGACCCTGCTATGAGTAGCAGAGTTAAGAACATAGACTGACTCAGGCTTCTGGTCTTTGAATTCCAGTTTGGCCAATCTGTGTGACACTGGTGGTAAGTCACCTTTTTAACCTTAACTTTGTCATCTATAATATGATAATAATAATAGTAAGAATTGCATATAGTTAAAGTTAAAGTTAAATGGGGTAACCCATAAACAGTGCTTGATGTAATGTCTGGCATATAATAGTATTAAATAAAAAATGTTACCTACTGTTACTAAAAACAACGTTTGTATGGGAAAGGACTTCCTACACTGAACCTTATAGAAAAAAACTATATCTATAAGTGATAATTCCAACATCGTTGTATAGACAAGTCTCATTTCATAGATGAGGAATCAGAGGCTTGGAGAGAGTGTATATAAATTGACAAATTTTATTTTAAAAAAATTAAAACACTGATAGCCAACAGAGCCAGAACCCAAAACCAGGTCTTCAGCTCTATAAACTAGGCCCCAGCCATTACTTCATAATTCTTATTCTCAAAACAGGTATAAATATCTTTGAAATTAACAAAAATAATTACTGGGTGTCTTCAGTGGAAGACTTTTCTCATTAACTGATTTTATAAGGTCTCTGTGTCTTTCATTGTCCTTGGGCTATTTAAACTATAGATACCTGATAATGCAAATGATTCTTGTCCATGTATATGAAATGATTTTGAATGGTATAAGTGCATTGATTTTCTTCCCCCTCTGCAGAAGTCGGCTGTGCATCTGTTAAACAAATTCATTTAACCATCCTAATTGCCAATAACTATTTCTGCTCTTTGAGGTCTCCTTTGAACCAGCTGTAACATCTTACTGGTTTCTTCATTAATTAATATATTAAATAAAATCATTTACATGTGTTCACATTATATTTGTGGTAGTCATGATTTTACTGTGTGTTTAGAAATTAGCCTTTCACACACAGGAGATTTCAACCATCTCTAATACCCTCCTCTAGAAACAAACACAAGGGAAGTCTCCCAGTCCATGAATTTTGGTGGCAGAAAGATGATGTGCTATTATCAGATATTGAGCCTGATTCTCAAAATGTGTAAACGGCCATTAGTCACTTTAGGAACAATATATATTAACTCTTACAGGTACTAGAATGTTATGAAACAAATTTATGGTTTTGTTCTGTGGGTCCAGATTAAAAACGTCAAGGGAATCAGAACAGCTTGAAGAGGTCCCATAGGTCTTCTCTCTTAATCCCTTTCCTTTTCTCAATTCCAGCATTTACAGAACACAGAATGGTCACTGCATCAGCATTCTTCTCTGCCTCGGCTCTTAATTGAATTCTTGCACTCTATTCCAACAGGGCCTACTCATAGCAATTCCCTGGGAGTAACTATGCCTTTCCTGAAGTCTAGCAGCCTGGATGCAAATAGGACAGAGCACCCACCATAGACTCCTTGTGCCTTTGCAAATCCAGGATAGAAAGTGCTGGGTTTTCAGAACCCAACACTTCTCTTGCAGTAGGAAGAAAAGGCCCTCTTGCTTTCCCTTTCATGGCTCTCTGTGTTTCATGATGTCCACATTCCAGGCGGGTGTGAAGCCCTAATACTCATTTATAAGGTAGGGAAACAGATGGAGCTGGTTTAATTTGTGAAGACAACTAGTTATCTTATAAGTACAGATGGAGTAAGTAGCACAATTATTACCAGAGAACTAAGGCTGCCAGATGGTTTGGTTTAAAAAAAAAAAAAAAAAAAAATCAAGGCTGACTGCCAGATTCACAGCAGAGATGGGCCTATTCCCAGAGGTATAGAAAACCATGCAGATTTAAATCACCCTGCTACTTATCTAGTAGTCTGCTCCTCCAAAGATATAGTCCTCTGTGACTGCAAAAGGAATAGGAGAAAGTCTCAGGTTACTAGGTGGTCAGTATGGCATATTAGCAGGCTTTCCAAAGGTTAAAGTGAAGAAAGGGAAAGGATTACTTGTGCATAATATAAGCAGTGTCAGAAATCTGCTTTTATTTTCCATTTATTTACTTTTGAAAGAGAGAGAGTGTGTGTACACGTGTGAGCACAAGCAGGGGAGGGGCTGAGAGAAGAGAAGATCCCAAGCAGGCTCCACACTGTCATTGTGGAGCCTGACCTGGGGGCTTGAACCCACAAACTGAGATCATCACCTGAGCAGAGATTAAGAGTCAGACACTTAACTGACTGACCCACCCAGGTGCCCCAGCAATCTGCTTTTTTAAGCACTAAGCTTTAAAGGGCATACTGATGTAGGATAAAGAAACTGTGTTCTGTGTTTTATTTGTTTGTTTCTCAAGTCCAATGTTTGCATTCAGAACTCTTCCTTTCTTGGCAATCTCCCTAAGAAGATGGGAGCTTCCTGGCTGGCTGTTCTCAGGCTCAGCACCAAGGGCTGAATCACAAGTATCTCTGGGTTAAGTTCTCTCAAAGTACCAAGTTAATTGGTCTAGCAAAGTAAAAAAAAATCATTAAAAAATGGAAAGCCAGTCTGTGTAAACTCCAGATTGTTGATTAAGCAATCTGAGTCCTGAGGCTAAATTTATAGGTCTCCTTCAACCTGCAACAGCTCCTCTGTGGATCACATCCATTAATGGTGAGGGCAGAGAGGGGCCCCTGGGTGGCTCAGTCAGTTGTCTGACTCTTGAATTTGGTTCAGGTTGTGACCTCATGGTTTGTGGTTCAAGCCCCAACTCAGCTCTGAGCTGACAGTGTGGAGCCTGCGTGGGATTCTCTCTCTGCCCGCCTCTCTCTGTCTCTCTCTGTCTCTCTCTCTCCCTCCCACCCTCTCAAAAATAAATGAACTAAAACAAAATGATGAGAATAGAGAGAAGTACCCAAATGCCAACAGTGCCCTTTGAGTTATAATCCAGCCATTTTTCCTCCATATTATTATATGTGGTTGCTTTCCCTTAGTCTCTTGTCCCAAGGGGCTAGCTATGGTAATTTTAGGGTCAGAAAGAATATTGCCATCCTATGGGCAGAAGTCAAAAAACCCCAAATGAATAATTTGAGATTTCAACTTGGAGTGTCTAATGGCAGGCCAGGGCTAGGACTCGATACAGGTATTATAGAATGATTGCCAAAGATGTTTTATGTCTCAGAGCCTTTCACTCTTGTCTTTGTTTTTTCATCTTACGCTCATTTAGATTAAGCATTCAAAAAATTACTGAATGAACAACTATGCACTTCCCCTAAACTTCTACATACTGATTTAGTTACTCATTCAACAAATGTGTATAAAATCATCTCCCTGTGCCAAGAACTCCTGCCATGATGGAAATACACACTGCAGCCACTACAATAATGACTCTAAAGGCAGAGAGCATTGGGTTTGAATCCCACCTCCCTACTTCCTTGACAAATTGTTTTACACCTCTAATCTTAAATTTTCTCAGTTATGAAATGAAGATAATACAATACATATTCTATGGGGCTATTATTACAATTTTAATGCCAAAATACAGCATAAATATGATTAACAACATACCTACTATGTAGAATTCACTCAGTCAGCAAGTCAAAGATTTATTTCTCACACTTGCATAAATATTCCATTCTTATTCTGAGCTCCATCCTGCCTCCTTCCATCTTTTTGATTTCAAAGAGTCTATCTGGTCCAATATTGTAAAAAGTTGTCTGTATGCCATTATTAGTCCAAGAGAATACAGTAGACCAATATTTGCAAGGGAGGAGGTGTGATGTGAAAATTTGAAAGAATAGTTTTAGTCTTCTCATATGGTCTTTCCAAAAAGCTTATGTATTGAAATACATATTATTTCTTTATAAATTATTTTTTATTTCTCCTTAATATTTATTATATTTGTTATGCTTGAAAAAATTGTCTTAACCTTTCCCAACTAAGGTTGGGAGACTTTACCCTGGCATTCTTTGTGGAGCCTTAATGTAGTCTCATCCTGCCTCACACCCATGCCAGTTACAATCACAGCACAAAGTACTCAGCTCAATCCTCCCCAGGACTCTGCCCCAGGATATTTGCACCTCTTCTCCCTTGGTCCATGTTTCCTCTGCTAGCCACATGTCCCAATTTTTCTACACTAGACTCCCCAAAATAGTAACAAATCTCTTCTACCTTCTATCCTTCTTAACAGGTCACTCCCCTAACCTACTTTCTTGCCTCCTCTCTTCTGTGAAGATTGGCTCCCCTTCTTTGCATAGCATGAGCACTCTCGCAGCTCCTTGGTGCAACCCACCAAATCCAGTTTTCTTTTAAGTTGATGCTTGCTGTCCCAACAGATTGCCCTCACTCCTTGTTGTTGCTGTCACCTAACTATACCCTAGCATACTCTCCCACATTCTTTGTGTAGCAACATAATTATCTTCCTTACTTCCATTATTTTCCTACCACTCATGGCTTTCTAAATAGTGTCCATAAGGAGAAAACAGATACAGGGCAAATAAAAAAGTCAACTGAAATGTCTGAAAGGATTTTTGTAAATTTGCAGAAGTAAAGAAATCTTTAAAAGTGATAGTTTTTCTAGCCAGACTCTTAAGAAAGAAAGATGTTCTTGAATTCTAAAATTTCCTTTAAATATGAAGAGCCAGCCATAGCCTGGTCAAATTAGGGTATCTGAGTATGTAGTTTATACCAAAAACCAGAGTTTAAGCTTAAATAAAGAAATGGAGATATCTTATGCCTTATTTCTAAATTCTGTGGAAAAAAAAATAACCTCTCTAGAAAAATGTAATTCTCTAATCTAGATTGAGAAGACAGGAAAAATCTCTTAGGGGAAGTGACCTGAGATGGGAAAGACACCAAGAAGATTTGGAGAAATTATTCTAAGTAAAAAACATTTACAAAGGCCCTGCAATATAAGCTAGATGCACACTGGAGAGTGATCATTGAGAGGGGTAGGTGATTTAGGAGGTGAGTGGGAATTTACTCACTCAACAAATACTTGTTGAGCCATGTCTATACACCATGCATTATTCTATGTATTGAAGATTCAGCACTGAACAAAACAGATAAAAATCCCTGCTCTCACAGAGCTTATATTTTAGTCATGATAGACAGTCAATACAGAAAACAAATTAGTAAATTATATAGAATATAATGCCAAGGAGAGAAATGAATCAGAAAAAAAGGAAAAAGAGAACAGAGGTAGCATTTTTAAATAGGGTGGTTAAGGGATGCCTCATCGAGAAAGAGCACTTTAAACAAAGACCAAAGGAGGTGAGGGAGGTAGTAACAGGGTAAATCTGTTCTAAGCAAGAGAAACAAATGTAGAGACTGAGTTGAGAGAAGATCCTCTGTGTTCTAGGAAACAAACAGTTTGGTAGTTATGGCTAGAAACAATGGACAAAGGAAAAGAGAAGGAGATGAAGTTAAAGAAGTAATGGGAGCTGGATAATATAAAGCCTTGTCAGCCACATTAAGGACTTTTTCTTCTCTCTGAGTGAAACGGAAAGCCACTGAAACAGAGAAGTGACATGATCTGATTTATATTAAAAACAATCATTTGGCTCTGTGTTGAGAATAGATTGTAGGTAGAATCAGGGAGGCCAGTTAAAAATTAATGGTAGCTTGTGTCTGAGTGGTAGCAAAAGGGATGGTAAAACTAAGCAGGTTTTGACACATGATTTCCCAACAGGTTAGATGTAAGCTATGAGGGAAAGGGAGAAATTAAACTGACTTCAAGGTTGCATCATTTCTTTTCCCTAAGCAACTGGAAGAACAGAGTTGCCATCTGAAGAACAGGAATTACAATTTACTCAACTGGAGAAGACTTGGTTGGAAGATGTTTGAGGAAGAAGATCAGTATTTGGCATGCTGAGTTTGATATGACTAGTAAATATCCTTCAGAGGTATTCTGGAGCTTTAAATCTGGAAGTTATCATCAGATAGATGGCATTTAGATAAATGATAATCAGTGAGATCTCAAGTGAATATACAAAAAGAGGAAGGACTGAAACTTGGGATGCTCCAAGGAGAGACCAGTAGGAGAAAAGGAGCAAAAGTAGTTATTGAGGTAGAAGAAATGCAAAGTATGGTACACCAGAAACAAAGTGGAAAAAAAGTTTCAAGATAGAAGGAATGAACGATTATCTAATTACTTTAGACTGGTCAAGTAAGATGAGACTTAGAATCAGGAACTGTATTTGACAACATGGAGAGGATGTTTGACCTTAAGAGAGTAATTTTGTTAATGGTAGGTGCAAAAACCTGAATGAAGTAAATTGCCAGGAACATGAGAGGAGAATAGTAGATAGTTTCAAGAACACTTTAAGAAACATTCTTGTGAATGGAGACCTGAAAAATGAGACTATAGCTAAAGAGAAAATCACGGACAAAGATAACAATATTAGTATCACCAAACAGAATGAACCAGTTAAAGGAAAGAAACTGATGGTGCAAGACAGACAGGTGAGAATTGATAGGATAATGTCCTTAAAAGTAGAAGGTTAGGATAGGCAATAGGTGGAGATGTAAACTTCTGGTTGGAGCACAGACAATTCATCCACAGGAAAACAAGGTCAAGCATATGGGTGAGCCTACTGCAGATGTGAAGGTGGGAGCTTGGGTAAGAGCATCCCTATGTTTCCTAGAAAACACGTCAGTTTCCCAAGAGCAGGAGAACTATGGTTGAACACTGATATTGTCAAGTCCCCCACATGATAAGACCTCAATGAATTACTCTTCAAGAAGAATAAAGAGGTATAGCCTTTATATATACTATACAAACACACATACTATATCCATGCATAGTTATTCATATCCTTTCCACAAGTTCAGCAAAGAATAATGTCCTGAACTGCTCTATGAACATTAAATATCAAGCTCAAGTATAACAAAAACTGTAAAGAAAGTAGTATATCAATCTCTGTATGAATTCATATTTAATGACCTACTTGACACTTAAGCTCACCTCTCACACCAAGTCACTTTTACTTTATAACATGAGTTTTTTGCTAAGCAGACTCAGAACCTTATCACATATGATACTTCTGTATTCTTCTAAGATAATCAAAATCAAATCCAAAGATTTTTGTTTGTTTATTTAGTATTTGTGTGGTCTCTTATCATTTGAAAATTGATTGGATATCTTTTTAAATTCCTTGACCAACCAAGCAAATAAATTTAAATTAAAAACATTGACTCACTCTATCTAGCGTAAAAGTCTAATTTTCCAAGTGAATAGGCTGACTTTTGTTTCTGGCACTTTGGCCCCTATATACCCTGACTGACCCTTCCACTGTAAATAATTTTAAATGATGAATAAAAGATATTTTGAGACTTTTGATGTATCAATAAACTAGCAAGTAAAAATTACTCAGATATAACCAAGAAAGAAGTGAAAACAGCTAAGCTGAGCTAGCGAACTTAAGCTTTGTTTTTCATAAACAAAGAGAAGGGAAAACAAAGCTTGGAGCCAATACATAATATAGGCTGATAGACAACCATCCTGTGTAAACCAAGGGTCCTCATGTAAACTGGGGCTTCCAGGGAAAGGAAAACTAGAAATTACCCTTCTCCTTTCCCCAGGGTCTTGCAAGGAACATTACTTTTCTTGAATTTTGGTACTAGATGGAAAGAGGTTTAAAATCTCCTTTGATAATTGAAACCTCAAACTACTCTTTACTGGCTGAGATTACATTATAGATGGTCTCAAAAACCTCAACCTGAGAATCTAATTCTAAATAGATGGTCCCACATTTACAGTATCTCCAGGTGCCTAAAATAAGGAAACACAAATCTTATTTAGAGGAATGCACTTACATCAAAGATTGCAAAGAATTACCAGAAATAAAGTTCTAAGAACTATGGTTATAGCCTGAAATATCAAACTGACAAGAAATAAGACATATGAGGAAGAGTCAGTAGAAACAAAGAAATAGTAAAATTATATCTAAATAAAATTCTTCATTTGAACTATCAAATACAGACTATAAAGTATATGTGTGTGTGTGTGTGTGTATACAATATGTCTTAAAAATAATCTAAGAAATTCCAAAAAGAAAAAAGAGTAAGAGGCTAGGTCAGTATGGTGTACTAAATACTCTGAAGGACCCACCAACTACAAAACACCAGTATTCTGCAAAAAATACAACTTTCATGCATTCTGTTTAGGGGAAGTAAGGGAAATTTCAAAGAAAAAACACTATCAAAAAATATGAGGTAAAACAATAGTAACATGCACTAACTATATGCAAAATATAGAGTGACCATAAGGACAACTGCCATTTATGGGAACACTAAACTTGGAGATAGTCGCAAGTTGATGGAGCTAAACCTGAGTCATAGGGACTATGGACAATTGAAAGAAGCAAAAAAAGTTCAGGGACAAAAGGTCCCTATTGCTAAATGAAGCAAACAGTAAATCTCTTAATGAAGAAATAATTTTAGCTCCCATATTCATCAGAGATTAAGACCAGCTAGGAATGGACTCAAAATCAGAGAGCATCAAACAAATATGAAAACAACATTAAGAGAGTTCTAACCAAATAACAATCACCAAATTTAAATTTTAGATACATTATATTTAATAACTGTGTATATGTTGTTTAGAAATAAAGAATGGAATAAAAACAATGAGTAAGCAATATGAGATTATTCCAAATAATTAGGTAGATAATAACTAGAACTTTCAGAGGAGAAAATAAACAATTGTTAAAAGATTTTTAGATGTAATGGATGGGGTTGAGCACATATTGTCTACAGTTGAAAAGAAGATTAGCAACAAAATTAAAGAAATTACCCAGCATGCAACACAGCAATAGAGGAAATAGAAAAAATTAAAAGAGATTAAGAGATATGGAAGACAGAATAAAAAGGTCTAACAAGAAGCTAACTGAAGTCCCAGAAGGACAGAATAAATAAACAAGAGACAGTATATGGGGAAAAAATGGCTTAGAATTTTCTAAGACTGAAAAAAAAAAATGTGAATTCATGATACAGGAAGCACAATCTATACCATGCAGAATAAATAAATAGAAGTCTACACCTAGACACATTATGAAACTGCAGAAAACAAAAAAGAGAAAATATTAAAGGGGGTGAAAAATAAAAGACAGCTTATGAGAAAGGAAAGATAGGCTATATACCATGCTTTTTTTTTAATGTTTTTTTTTTATTTTTGAGAGAGAAACACAGAGTATAAGTAAGGGAGGAGAAGAGAGAGAATCTGAAACAGGCTCCAGGCTCTGAGCTGTTAGCACAAGGCCCAACTCGGGGCTTGGACTCAGGAACGGCAAGATCATGACCTGAACTAAAGTTGGACGCTAAACCAACTGAGTCACTCAAGCACCCCTACCATGCTTCTTAATAGTAACAACAGAAAGTAAAGATAGCAAAATAATATATTAAAATAGCTGTGGAAAACATAGCTGCCAAACCCTACTTTTGTACCCAAAAAAATCATTATTTTTCAAGAATGAGGGCAAAATAAATCCAGCAGTCAATTAAAAAAGAAAAAAAGTACATTTAACCAATACTCATGTGCTTAAATAATTCTAAAGGACATATTTCATTATAAAATTATCCCATAAAGGTCTGAGAAGAATCAGTAAGCAAAGAAAACAATAAACTTGAAGAAATGTTAAGAAATTAAAAATGGTAAGCAAAGACATGTATAAACATGTATATAAATCTCAAACACAAAATAATAAATAGTTGGAATGGGTCATTAAAGTGTTTTAAAGTAAGCATGCACCAAAACATTTTTATGTTAACCACAAAAAAATAGTAATAGGATATATAATTTCATACCTTTAGAGTAGGGAGAAATGCAATAGGAAAACAAACAAGAATGACTAAAAAAGTTAATGACAAAAAACAAAAGACTGGCGTTTGGGGGCTTGGGGCACAAGCATAGGGAAAGCTAGATATATGAAAACAAAAAGAAAGGTGCTAGAAACAAGTTCAAATAAATGAATATAATAAATACTAATGGGATAAAGTCATTTTTAAAAAGCAGACTATAAGATTTAATTTTTTAAAACCACTTATGTTGTTGAAGAGAACTACCAAAAATATAAAGACAAAAACAATTGGAAGTTCAAAACTGGAAAAAGATACCAGACAACTCTAAACAAAAGAAACATTAATATAATATTGTCAGAAAAAAATAGATCTTTTTTCAAAAAAAATTTTAATGTTTATTTATTTTTGAGAGAGAGAGAGAGAGACAGAGAGTGAGTGGGCAAGAGGAAGACAGAGTGGGAGACACAGAATCTGAAGCAAGCTCCAGGCTCTGAGCTGTCAGCAGAGCCTGACGCGGGGCTTGAACTCACGAATTGCGAGATCATGACCTGAGCTGAAGTCGGATGCTTAACCGACTGAGCCACCCAGGTGCCCCAAAATATAGATCTTAACAAAAGTATTTTTATGGGTTGAACAAATCACTACATACGGTAACATTTAATTCATTCGGAAGGTATAACATTGAACCTAATATAATACAAAAAAACTTCAAACTTTGTATGTGAATTCTGATGAAGTATAGGAAAAAGTGGACAAATCCACCAACAAAGTGGGATGTTGTCAATACAACTCTCTCAGTTGAAAAGATAATCCCAAAATAAGTAAATATAGAGGATATTTAAGCAACATTGTTAGCAAGTTTGATTCACGGGACACAAGTTCTTGTTTCTGTGCTCATCAATTAAAGAATACGTATATTTCTAAGTGCACCTGAATATCTACAAAAATTGATCACTTAATAAGGGGTATAAAGCATGTATCAAAGAATCAGTATCATTGAAATTGCCTGCTTGTATAGCAAAAATATATTAGAAGTTAATTTTTAAAAATTAAAAGTTCATTTATATTGTAATTCAAAAGCAGTTTTAAATAACTTACAAAGAAGTTGAATGAAAGAAGAATGAAAGAAGAAATCACAAAGAAATTTTAAATGTATACGAATTCAACAAAAATGAAGATGTGACACATTGAAACTTATGAAATGCAAATAACACATAACTTAGGAATTTGTAGCCTTAAATGCTTACATTTAAAAAGTGGAAGGGGGGCACCTGCGTGGCTCAGTCAGTTAAGCGTCTGACTCTTGATTTCAGCTCAGGTCATGATCTCATGGTTCAAGGGTTGTTGAAGCCCTGCATCAGGCTCTGCAATGGCAGTGCAGAACCTGCTTGGGTTTCTCTCTCTCCCCTCCTCTCTCTCTGCCTCTACCCCACTTGCTCTCTCTCTCAAAATAAATAAATAAACTTAAAAAAATTAAATAAATAAAAAGTAGAATGTACATTAGAACAGGAAGACTAAATACATTTGGGTGCTTGGGCTATTGGTAAAGGGTAATTTAAGCCAAAACTTAACAGAAAAATAATAGTGGATGATATTATAGTCTATTAATTTTATCTGGTTGTATTACAGAAGAATAGAGCAAAAGGCATTTAGGACATTTGTTATAGACACACTTAAAAAAAAAATAAGCCAAGAATCAGGCAAATTTCAATTGAAACTAATAAGGGATGCATGCATAATGGTAAAGGCATGTGACCCATAAGAACCGGGTGATTTTATAAAGTATCAGAACTTACTTATTTGAATAAATATTGTTTGCTACAAAGAGGTTACTATTGGTCATACCAAATATAAAGAACAATGAAATAAAGTGACAGCTTTAAAAATAATGATGTAAGTTTCAGCTTCTGTAAATAGCTAAATAGATTCTAAGAAACCAATCTTCCTGTCAATGACAACTATAATTTCCAGGGAGGGGATCAGGGGGTGGGGAATACACACACACACACACACACACACACACACACACACACACACACACACTTACCTGGTATTAGAGAGTGAAGAGAATTTGGCAGATGATGGGAAAAGGAAAGTGACCAATAGCTGGAAGACAGAAAATGCATTAAGTTTTCCATTTGCTTTAGGGCAGGCCCTAGTCAGTTCCATCAGCCCAAGTGGGAATATATAAAAAAAAAACAAAAACACACTCTTACCAACATTATGAACCAGGAATGTGATGCCTATAGCATAATATACAGAGTGTCCAAAGATTGAAGAATCATTTGATATTTTTAAAGGAAATATGTAGAACAAATAATCATACAAAAATAGGATTTTTTCAAGAATTAATATTGAGGACCAGCATATATTAAGCATTGTGAAAAGGTGCTAAATTAAATCTGGCACTGGTTCTGCCCTCAACCAATTTATGGCTGGACAATTAACAGATAACTAATAAGTCTTATCAATAAGATACAGATAAAAATTCTATGAGCTTTCAGAAGAAGGGATGGAACAAACCTTGGACAAAAGAATATTTGAGATGGGTCCTAAAGAATGAGAAGCTTTAGATTTGACAGAGAAAAAAGGCACTCCAGGAGGAGTGCAAAAACATGGGCAAAAGTGAAGAAGCAAAAAACAATGAGGAGATCAGGAACAGTGAGCAATGCAATAGAATAGGTAGAATTGAGGATAAATGGATCTTACTAGCAGGAAATTATTTTGATAAGGTGTCTGAGGCCATGTCAGTAAGAGCTCCCAATGCCAACAACAACAAAATGGCCAAGATGCCTCCATCTCTTGAAAACCTCAAATGATAAAAAATAAAATAAAATAAAATAAAATAAAATAAAATAAAATAAAATAAAATAAAATAAAATAAAATAAAACAAAATAAAATAACAGCTAGAAGATCTTAATACTCTGTTCAAGGAACTCTAAATCTCCTAAAGGGCAATAAAGAAGCTATGATTTAAGTAAGAATGTAAAGTAAAAAATCATGTTCTGAGACTATATGAAATGCATAGTCTGGTTAGGAAGAGTTACATAAATAAGGAGGAAAATGAAAGAAAGATAATAAATAGAAAGTATGAACTAGAGGGCAAGAACCCCTCTCAGAATATTTACCAGAAATATGAGATAAAAGAGAAACACTGTCCACTAAGTCTGAAGCAAAAGAGCTGGGGAGCATAGGACAGGATTGTTTTACATATACATTGTATCTATCTATAAGAAGTGAGTATGGCACGGGGGGGGGGGGGGGGGCGGGGGGGGGAGAAAGCAGGAGAAATAATATTCCAGTGTGCCAGGAAATAAGTTATTCCTCAGAAAATAATCAAATAGTTATGAAAAAAATTCCCTCTCAGAAGGCTCTAAGAGTGTGTGTAGCTTAAGTCTAAATAGTCCTATAGTCTAAATAATTGACACTTGATGTTTTCAAGTGCTTTCCGGTTATTGCCACAGATCTGACTCCTGAACTGAAAACAATATTGTATTGTAGTTCTGGTGGGTATCTGTATTTCAGGTGCTAACTGCTCAGTCTCTTTTGTATTTGCACTACATTAAGAAGCTATCTCTTTATAATGTAATATAATTCAGGCAGTTTTGTTTTTAACACATACCACTCATGTACACACACATTTTTCGGGGGTGCTGCTGCTACTGAACAGGGAGTAATGACAAGCAGAGCACACAATGACTGATAAACACTGTTTAATGGAATTACCTCTCAAGAAATAGAGGACAATCTAATGAAGCTCCCTGTTAAACACAGTCCAGGCACGTACGTGGTGGCATGATGCCCAGTTTCTCCATTACCAGAAAACATCAATTCTTAGGGCGCAGGGAAAAAGGTAGATCTGGTTAGCAAGGTCAGCTCATTTTCCCCTCTCATGTCAAATGGCTTCTCTTTAACATGACTATTTCTGAACCTTCAGGGAAGCCCATTGGAGGATAGCAAATATAAATCATGAAGAGAAACTCTTATTGACCTTTTCTGAAGACTAAACCAAACAGGAGTCAACAAACACACAAAGAATCCCAGACACATAGACATGTAGTCTGTGTATCTATAAGTTACCCAAAGATCTCCAGTTAGGGAAAGCCATGTGATGGGTCTTCATTTTCCCCTGCCATCTAGTTCTAACATAAAAATTTGTCTTTTTTTTTTTGTATTTAATTTAGGAAATATTTTCTTAGCTTGCAAGACTTAAGTGCCACTCCTCTATTAAGCTATTCCAAACCTTTGTACTGGAAGAAGAATGGATTGTTTCCCATTTTGTACCCTATGTTTATTACACTCCTACTTATAGACTTTAATGTCAATACCTACCTGCCTTCTTATATATCTGAATGTTATTCATACTTTGGCAACATGAAACAAATAAATGCCATAAAAAGCTATAGATTGTGGCACAAAATAGAACACTACATGGATCTCTTCTACTTGCTTTGCCCATCTATCAGGACATATTATTAGCCAGTGTTGGCAAGTTCAATATTCATTCCATTAACACTTGTTGAGCATACATAGGCCAGACTGAGTCCCAGACACAATGCTATTGATAGGGATTTGTCAATGAATAAGACATGATTTCTACTCTAAATGAGCTTAACAGCTAGCAGAGGGTAATAAGACAAAGACTGAAGCAGCACCAAGATGTCAGGGACTTCTGACTTATTAGTTTATTGATATTGTTCCAGAACCTAGAATAAAATCTGACACATACTAGGTCTATGAATGAATGAATGAAGTATGGGAGGTTATGGTAATACATCGGAAAAGAAGTACTGAACTATTCAGTACTGCTGTACCTTCAGAATGGCACTCGGCCTGCTGGACTGACCTTGCTTAGGTCTACCTGAAACCATGCTCTCCTCACCTTAGCCACATCCTGGCAGTCAAAAACTTTCAGACACCCCTGTCTGCCTTGCCCCTTGATGCTACACATGACTAAGCCTATGATGTTCCTAAAAGTAATTACCATGATGACAAAATATATCAGGAAAAATATGATAACTAAATGTCAGCTTCAAAGCAAAGGACATAAGTCACAATGGTTTCAACCACCTTTCTATGCATCAGGCCTGAGTCATAGCCCAAATCTTCAGTGGCAAAGAATTAGGAAGTTTCATCACCTCTGCTCAGATGGGTATGAGCTCTACTTATACATTTAGTACATTCATTAAAGTAAGAAATACTAAGAAGAAAAGTATCTGCTATTCTCTGTACCTATCTCACTCACTTTTTTCCTAAGAAGAAATTCTGACTTTTCTAACCAAAGAAATAGAAAAAAACAAATCTGGATATTCATAGCTCAGCTCCTTTATCAGCTTTCTTTGGACTCAACCTAACCTCAGGATGCACACATTCTTATCTCCTTTTGGTAGAAATGTTATCTAGGGTGGGGAGGATCTATTTTTAAAAGGGAAGGACTATAATAATATCTACCCCATAACTATGTAGGTTACTAAACTACCATAAAATCATACAAATTATTGAGAGCTCATTTGAACCTCAGATGCAAGCTAAGCTTTTCATTGCATTGCTACTGGCAATAAGTGGATGTTCTGACCTCTAAGTAACTCTAGTGTCTATCCCCCCCTGCCCTCTTTCTCTTTTCAGAACTTGGAGAAAGGAGAATGGTCACTTGGAAAGGGAACTAATTAATATTCACTGAGCACTTACTACATACAAATGATGTTACTGCTAGGTACTACTTATATAATTTAATATTCACACCAACTTTGAGAGGTATTAGTCCCATTTTACAGATAATAGCAATTGAGATACAGTAGAATTACATGTGTTCAAAACTGCAAAACAGATCTAGGACTCAAATTCAGGTCTGTATGAATGCAGAACCTATATTCATTCCACCCATACCACCATGCCTCCTGTTTATCCAATGTGCTTTAAAACCATCACTTGGCACATCATTTAGCTTAAAAGGCTGGAGGCAGGAAGGGAAGGATGAAAATATTATATAAAAATTTTATTGAATTTGAATCTGTGGTCAAGAGATTCTGTGTCAATGATCTATCTCCTCAAGCACAATGTATCCTAATGTTACCAATTTAATTTGATAAAAAGCGTAACTAATTAAAATAGAACAGTAATATGTACTGAAATGCATATATAGAATCATAAACAATTATATTTATTTAAAGGGCCTTGTAAAAGATCCTATATCTTGAGTGACGTAGTGTTTATATTTGGATCCCCAGCCACTAAGCTAAATCAAAATCCACTTGGTAGAGTGATAAAAGTGTGATCACCTCACATCCATCAAAATGGCTAAAATCAAAAACTCAAGAAACAACAAGCACTGACAACAAGTATGTGGAAGAAAGGAACCCTCGTGCACTGTTGGTAGGAATGTAAACTGGTACAGCCACTGTAGAAAAGAGTATGGAGGCTCCTCAAATATTAAAAATAGAATTACCATATGATCCAGTAATTACACTTCTGGGTACTATTCAAAGATTATGTAAACACTAATTCAAAGGGATATATGCACCCCTATGTTTATTGCAGCATTATTTAAAACAGCAAATTATGGAAGCAGCCCAAGTGTCCATTGATAGATGAATGGATAAAGAAGATGTAGCATACACACACACACACACACACACACACACACACACACACACACACACACTGGAATATTATTCTGCCATAAAAAAATGAAATTTTGCCATTTGCAACAAAATAGATGCAGCTAAAGAATATAATGCTAAGTGAAATAAGTCAAAGAAAGACAAATTTAATCTTCACAACACCTTTCAAATAGGTACAGTTATCATCATCCCTATTTTACAAATGTATAGTTATTTTCCAGAAAAAATCAAGGGAAGTAGAGATTACAAACTGAAGAAGCACAACTACCTAAGATACAGAGATATGACCCATTCATAGTTCAGAATGACCAAAGTATAATTTAATGTGGGAAGGGGGCAGTTTGAGAGCAGGAAAAGAAGTGATGGATGAACCTAGAAAAAGGGGTCCTGCAGCCCGGAGAATTTTTCTCCCAGATATCCACATGGTCAGAACTCTCACCTGCTTCATTCCCTTGCTCAAAGTTCTCCCTTCATGGGTATCCCTCTCCTGACTACCCTGATTTAAACTGAGCACTAATTTTATTCTCTATCCCCTTTCCTGCCTCTTTACTTTTTCCATAGCCTTACTACTACTTGAGCAACTATATACTTCACTTAGTCATCTTGCTTACTGTCTTGTCTCTCTTTGATAGAATATGAACTCCATGAAGGCAAGGATTTCTCTCTGCAGGTATCTGTCTTACATCTCAAATGCCTACAACAGAGCCTGGGTCATAGGAGGCATTAATTAAGTAATGTTAACCTGAACTCTTAATTTTATCCTCATTTTACAAATGTGGAAATAGGCACAGTTTAGTAACTTGCCAGATTCATAGTTAAGAAGTAGCAAAGTTTGAATGTGCAATGTGCTATGGATTTGATGTTTTTAATCACTATATTGAACCTCTCCTCCTGAAGTACATATTTAGTGAGGGGAAATAGAAAACAGGGGTGCCTGGGTGGCTCAGTCAGTTCAGCATCTGACTCTTGATTTCGGCTCAAGTCATGATCTCACAGTTTGTGAGTTCATGCCCCACATCAGGCTCTGCGCTGACATCTTGGAGCTTGCTCTGCTTGGTATTCCCTCTCTCTCTCTCTCTCTCTCTCTCTCTGCTCCTCTCCCACTCACGTGCGCATGCACACATGCTCTCTCTCTCTCTCTCAAATAAACATTAAAAAAAAAGAAATACAAAACAAAGAATTAAATTAATATAGAATATAAAGTCAGGTGGTGATTCATCTAAAAAAAAGAAAACAAGGAAGGAAATTGCAGGGTTAAGCAATGTCATATTCCTGTAACAATTTTTTTCCCACTACATCAGACTACTGTCCTTAACTCCTTCACCTCACCCACAACCCACGGCGTATCAGATTTAGCATTTTAGGTGAATTGCAAGAGAAAGGAAGCCAGACCTATAATGCTATCCATGGGGTAAGAGGTAGGAGCAACCCCATTTTATCTATACAAACTGGGCCAATAGGCCTATAGGAGTGTATAATACAGCAATAAGAATCTTCACTGATGAATGTGGTGATGAGAATGAACACTTTGAGCAAGATGTACTCTGTGTCAGACACTGATCTAAGTCTTTGTGCATGCATTGCTAGTTTCTGTATCCCCATAACTCTCTAAGGAAGTATTATTATTATCTCTATTTTTCGGTTGAGGACATTGAGGTAATCAACAAGAGAACTTGGCAGCTAGGCCTTTTTTCTAATCACCAGAAGGAGTCTAAAGACCAGAATAATTAAGTTCTGATGGATCCAGCAATTTCTATCCTGAGACCTATTTTTGATGGATTTATAGTTGGGCTTTGAAATATGCAGAATACAAGACAGAGTAAGTATATAATTATCAAGGTTGCTCTATGACCTCTAGTCAAACCTCTATCACCTAATCCCTAGGCAGGATATAATTGCCAATACTGAAGTATAAGGGACAACAGCAAGGGTCAAAAATTTTCCTCAAAGCTCCACCCCACCTTCCCGATCCCCACACACAGCCCATTAATAGGTGTCCTGCTCTCAGACCCACCTGAATGTAAAAAAAAAAAAAAATACATGAATTCATTTGCTGGTAAAGCATGTAGATGTTGAGACTTTCTGACATTCAGGCAGTTAACCCTCCTGTTAAAAGCCCTAGCCACTACAACAGCCTAAGGCACAGTCAAAGAAAATGTCAACGATATCCAGAATGCTCAAGTGAATAAATGGGCTTCTCTCCAAGGCCTCAGGAAAGAGCAGGCTGAGCTTAGTAAAAGCAGTGGGAATCTTGCAGTATTTGCCATAGCCATTGCAGGGACATTCATATCACCAGGCTTAAGGGAGGGTTAGCAAAGAGAATCACAAAATGAGGCAGGAGTAAGGAAATGCAGAGATGGACTTTTGCTTTCTATTTTAACAGTTGTTGTTAAGACTTTTGTTTCATTTTCCCTTTCTCTCACACACTCTCTCTGCACACATATTCTCTCTCTCTCTTTCTCTCTCACACACACACACACACTCTCAATCTCATTCACACTCACAGACACTCATATACACTCACACACACACACAACGCACACACTGTGGAATCCATGTGCTCTCACTCCTCTCTCTCTCACACACACCCTTTCTCACATATACTCTCAACATTCGCGCTCTCTCTCTCTCTCTCTCTCTCTCTCACACACACACACACGGAGATGAACAGTAAATCCTTTAAATGCAGATTAAACTTACCACTGGATATAAACTGCTAACTAAAAGCCAAACTAAAGATCAAACCCAATTTTAATAGAACCATATATATGAAGATGCTTTAAAATTCATGTCTTCATTGGAAAGTCAGCTGACTGGAGCTCCTTGGTGCAGGATTCTGTCTAAAATCTCCTAATGAGGTGCAAAGCTGGTGATCATGCTGGTCTGTTTCACCAGGGGCATCTTTAGAAGTCAGATTCTGTGAATCTTATTTTAAAATTCCCATAGTGTTTGGGGATTTGGAGGTTTGTTTGTTTTTTTTTTCCTTAAAGCAGTTATTGAGAAGCACAGATACCTATCTGAAGCTGCAACTCGCAAAACTGTGTTTCCTTAAAAAAACTTGATAAGCAGATTTACCATCAAAAATATGTATTCTTAACTATACATATAGGAAAGTGTTCCATTCAGTGTATTTATTGCTCTTCTGGGAATAGGAAATATCTAATATGGTATCAAGAAGTGTACCAAAATATAACATGAAAATATAGAAGTGGATAAAATAAAAGCATATTTCAATTGTTACTTGCATATAATAATGAGTACCCCTAAGCAGTTCCATGATCTGATCTGGTGGAAGGCAATCCTCTGGGCCTACATTAGTGCCAACTCAATTCAGTATACAATATAGTACCGATTTTTTTATAAAAGGTAATATTGAATGAATTAAACTACTTTCTTTTTAAGAAAATCAGATAAGCTAAAAGTGTAACTGGACCTTTAAGACAATTTTACAGTATCTGGAGAGTCTCAGCTGTTTTGGATTGTGACAGGCAGCTAGTTCATTTTTCTAGTGTTCCTTCCTTTTAAAGCATAAGCTGCCAAGAACAATTCAAGGTGCTTTAATAGAAAGTCTTATGCTATCATTCTATCTATGGGCCATTTCAATACCTGGAGTAACTTAGGCAAAACCATTGCCAGTTCATGAATTTGCACTCAATAAGAATAAATGCACAACACTCAGGACAAGATAGCAAACCTTGAAATTTATTTTCCTATCTCACTGAAAAATGACCTTTCTTATCAACATGTACTAAAAACATGATGGGAAGAAGGAGGAGCCAGACTCCTCCCTGTTCTTTCTCTTTAGGCTTTTTGGCTCACAAGCCAGGCTAGCTGGATCTGAAGCTTGCCCCTGCCACTCAAAAGCTGCGTGAACTTGGACAAGTTCTTTAATCTCTTTTTGGCTCAGTTTCTTCATGTGTTACAGGGGACTCTAATAGTACCTACAGTATGGAGTTTTTGTAAGGATTAAATAGATTGATATTTGCAAAGAACTTAAAACATTACATAGCATATGATGTTTAAAAAGTGTTAGTTAATATTATAATCATTGTATACACAGGCGAAATATGTTCTTCCTGTATACTGCCATACTTTCCAAAAGCTTTAAATATCAGCAATATTCCATGACAATAAACTTCCATATCTCTAGTGTCAGTGTATTTCTCAAGCTCAAGATCTGCATTGTGATTTGACTGCCTCCATGCTTTATCTTCCCTTGTCATATGTGCACTGCCTTCTGTTTTGGGTCCTAGTTAATGGTATCATCATCCCCTAACTGTCTAAGCAAAAGTCTTCAAAATTAGTCAGTATTGAGTACTTGCTATGTGCTTAACTAGCTCTGTAATGGTAATCCATGGTGAACAAGATAGACATGATCACTGACTTTATACAATTTACAGCTCTAAAGGGAAAAACGGGACATTGAAACAGTATCAAATAACAAATATGACTTGGTATCTATGCTCTGAGACCCAGTTACAACAACAGATCTAAAATAAAAAGAGTATAGGAAGGAACAAAGATTCCTACTAGAACGTTCTTTTCCCTGAGTTACTGTAGAAGACCAGTAAAGGATGCCTGATTCATTTTTTTCTGTGTCACCTCATCAGAAGGGAAAACCAAACTTGACTGATAGTGATTCTGGGGGACAGGTGACTGTCAACAGTCACTGAAGACTGAGCTATCTGAGGGAAGGTATAGTGGTACATGGTGGCACAACGTCCATCTCTGTTTCAGAGGGTCTGTCCCTTACATACATTCAACCACATACTTATACAGCCAAAGTACTTTAACTTCTTCAGGGAAAAAACAAATGTTTATCTCTAACACCTGTTTCCATTTAGAAGTTACTCCCTAAGAAAGTTATATTAGTGGTAATTATTTGTACTTGCATTCAGATGTTTCATTCCATTCCCCAAGCTTTTGCACTTCATAGAAATAATTCCTTCACTAATACTTAGAACATATATGTATGTCATGCACTGGACAGGTTTCAGAAATACAGTTGTATATGAAACACAATCCATGTCTCAAGAAGTTTTCAGTCCATTGCAGGAAACAGGTAAACAAGCATACCCTACATAGTGCAATGAGCGATATGTTAAGGGCACTAAAGAAAGCCACCTATGCTCTACAACTGAGGCAAATAAGACTTTATGGAGAAAATGACATATGAGCTGAGATTTGAAAGATAATAAAAAGTTAATTGTAAAGGCGAGGGGAGGGGAAGGAGGAAGAAAAGAAAAACAAAGTTCCAGGTAGACGGTATAGCTTTTGTAAAGGCTCAGACACGAGGCACAATGTGACATGTTAAAGAAGTTAGAAGGAAAAATAATCTAGTATGACTAGAGACCAGAATGATGGTGAAGAATTACAGTGGGGAGAAGCGAGAGATGGGGCTGAGAAGGGAAGCATTTGCCAGATCATAAGTAGTTTTGCAGACCATCCTAGGGAGACTGCATTTTCTTCTTAGGGCCATGTAAGCCATTAATGGCTTTAGGCAGGAGAATGACATTATAAAATTTTTTTTTTATATAACAAACATTCTGGCTGATATAAATGATAGACTAGACCCAGAAAATTAGAGGTCAAGACATTAGTGTGAAAAGTGAACTAATATTTCCAGCATGTGGTGAAGGGTATGCCTAGTGTAATGAGAGATGAGGAAGCAGGGACCAGGGTAGTAGAAACTGGAGTGGGAAAAAACTGGACTGGAAAGATAACAGAGGTAAATATAGTAGGATGTGGTGATTAACTAAATGTAATAGCAAGAATGAGGGAGCTCCAGGTTCCAAGTTATCTGGCTTGGACAAATTAAGTCAAAGATGGGGTCATTTACCAAGATGGAGAACACAGGATAAGGAATGAGTTTGGGAGTGCAGTCCCCATTAGATATGACTTTCTAAACTTCTCAGGGTTCTTCTCAATGACAGAGGTACATATAAGCAGGTCTATTAATGATCACCATATTCTCTGTTATGAGCTAACCTGTGTTCCCCCCAAATTCTTATGCTGAAGCTCTAACCCCCAGTACCTCAGACAGAACTGTATTTGGAGGTAGAGGCTTTGAAAAGTGATTAAGTTAAAATGAAATCCTTAGGATGGGCTCTAATCTAATCTGATCACTGTCCTTATTAGAAAAGGAAATTTGGGTACACAAAGACACCAAACGTGCATACACAGAGGGAAGTCCATGTGAACACACAGAAAGGAGGTAGTAGCCATCTGCAAGCCAAGAAGAGAGGCCTCAGAAGACACCAAACCTGTTGACATCTTGATCTTGAGCGTCAGAGCTGTGAGAAAATATGTTTCTATTGTTTAAGCCAACCAGTCTGTGATATTTGATTATAGCAGAATGAGTGTGGAACAGCAAACTAAAGTATCCTCAAACTCTAATGTGGACGGCAATCACCAAGGAACCTCATTAAAAATGAGATTCTAATTTGGAAGGTTGGGAGGGAGACCTGGGATTCTGTATTTGTATCAGCTCCCAGGTGATGCCCATGCTGATGATCAGGATCATACTTTGAAAAGCAAGAATTTAAATGAGTATTTCTCAAAGAGCAATCCAGGAACTCCTTACAACCAAGTGGCCTATGGCTCTTGTTAGGTAGGCACATTTCTGAATTAAAAACTTTATGTCAGGAGGTAGGTCCCAGAGATACACGTTTTTAACAAGCTCACTAAGCAATTTTATGCACACCAAAATTTGAGACTTCCTCCCCAAAATCATCTTCAAGTACCATAAACAAATGTGATAATCACTCATCTGCCACCTTGTCATTTTTCCCCTTGAAAACTGGAATGTTCTCTGAGGACCTACCGCCACTTATGGAGAGACATTGACTCTAATATTTGGGAGGAAACCTCCTCAGGAACTGACACTCAGAATAGAAGTTAAAAGCAGTTCAGAGACACAAACGTAATTTGGAAAGAACCTCCCAGGCTTTTAGGCAGCTGCTTTTACATGTGAAAGGTGAAAGGTAATGCAATAAAACCCAGAAGGAAAAAAAACGTGATAATACTTCTAGGTCCCTTCTAAGGAATGTAATTTGCTTCATTAACTGAAGCTTCCCACCTCCTCCCGCGGACTTGAAATCAAGGGTATCACCCTCTGAACACTAAGGCAATTCTGGACACAATTGTAAGTCGTACAATTTGCCTGTCATCTAGATCCCCTTGCCTTGCTCTTTTATATTCATCTTTACCTACCCATCAACTATTTCCCCTTCTTTTCCAAATTTTACTGCTCCAAACCTAGTTCTCCCTCAACCCAGCCAGATACTACATGAAACCTTAAATGGACTGAGCCCTGACAAGAGAGAGGGCAGAATCTAGTGTGGAAAGACTGGTCTTGTCAGGCAACTGGGATTCTATTCACCCTTTCACTCTCCAGGCCTTAGGACTCCTCAGGCAAGTCTGTTATCTCTCTGGCCCTCAATTTCCTGAATGTGAAATAAACCTGAGCTAGATTACCTCTAAAATCCTCTCAGCTAATAAAATACTCTGATTTTGCAAATGAATAAAAAGAAGTTTAGGATCTATTGCTGAATTAATTTTTCACCTGTTTCTTTTGTAAATCTGAAAAATTCAACTCACTTTACCTCAATTTCTTATCAGTAAGAATGGACTAACAGTATATCAGCAGACTACCCCAACTTTACCCAACCAAGTTCTGACCATTGCCTGTTTCCAAAGTCAACTTTAGCCCATCCTTGTCTCAAGGCTTTTCCTGGTCACTATACAATTTGCCTCGTAGGGGTGGGAGATGCTAGACCACAAGTCCATTTCTCTTGCAATGTCACAGGACCTCATAAATCCAAATGAAGGAGGCCAGAGCTATGGTTACTTAGTAGAGTTACGAATTCCTGACTCCAGTGCTGGGATGAGGGAGTGGGTTTTGCAGACTACAATCTGCTCAAAATCTCCCCTCAACTGGGAGAGCAGTTACTGTACCTCTGGTTCTTGGAGAATAGTTGGGTAGCAATCAAAGGCTTCTATACCAGAGTCTAAACTGTATATTCTAATTTAGTGATAAAGTTCAGGATTTAGAGTTAGAACTTGGTGCAAATCCAGGCTCTTTTACTTACTTTGGTAATTTATCCAACCACTCTGAATCTCTGTTTCCTCCTTTATAACATGGAGTAATCCTCCTTTAGAAGCATCAGGAGAATTACATAAAATTATATACATAAACCACTAGTGGAACAAGGAGAAATTATTAAGTGTTAAGTAAATAAATGGTGAATAAATTATTGCTTCACTCATCATATCCCAAAAGAAGACCAAGCTAGTTTCATTATTTCAAAATGTCAGATCCCTAGGATTAAGCTGACCTATCCATAAAAACTGTTTCCAGCAAAGAGGCATTCTTAACACTTCAAAGAACAAACGCCATCTGAAAGTTCAAGCTCTGCCAAGTGAAAGGTACACCTAAAACCCTGATGTGGATGTTCTGTGGTTGGTTTGTGTGTCTTTAACAGGGAGAGCAGTACTTTTCTTTTAATGAGCTCTTCCACAGTCTGGGGACACTGGGGGACCATTAGAATTTTCCTCTGCAAAATGAACAAGGCTTGTGGTTCCATAGTAACCACAACTGAATAATTCAAACTGAGGAGCTTACAAAATGGCAATTTACCCAAGAATGTTTTTATAGTCCCTTATGCTATAATACTAATGAAAGGGCTTCTCATCAAGACCATTATTATTCTAAACACACACACACACACACACACACACACACACACACACACACACACACACATATATACACCTTATTTTCAATATTTTCTTAGTACTACCAAAAAAGAGAGAGAATATTTGTAAGTGAGCAAGGATTCGTTTCTGTGAGCCACATTACCTTTCCTCTCAATACTTGAAGTGGAGTTTCATTTTGAATTACAACACATCTGGGTCATTACTGGAGAGAGAGTGGAACAACTGCAATCAGCAGAATCACTGATTGCACCTGTAATGACTGTCAGAAATGTGCCTGTGGGCAAAAAGTCATATACAGTAGCACAAAACACACACAGCCAACTTGCCACTTTGCCTCAGCTAGTACTCAAAAGCACATCCATGGACTTCGTGCACCAGAATCACCTGGAGAGATTTTTTTTAAATTACAGATTTGGAGGCTCCTCTTCTAGAATTTCTCATTCTATATATTTGATATAGAGCCCAGGAAGAAGTATTTTTAAAAGTTCTCTTGAATGATGTGTAATAAGATTTAACAGTTATTTCTTCCCTAACCGAATTATGTATTATACTGCCTGAACTAGGAATAATTTCCAGGAAGGAAAAATTCACTCTGAATCCATGGTATAGGCCATTAAAATATGTGGCTGAAGCATGAATGGAGGAAATGTATTTACACATCACTATTTTGCACTTTAAATGCTAAGATCATCCCAAATTCAATTTTTAAAATCTGAAATAACCAGAAATACGCTTTCCAGATCACTTGATGAACCAAAATTCATTCCTCTAATAAAAAGAGGCAAAACCATTAAACGTAAGGACATATAAAGATTCCATTTTAAAGCAAACAACTTCTGAGGTGTGGTCCAGATTTTATATCTCATTCACTTCACTTTCAGCTCCTAGCATGCTGGATTCTCAATTCATTAATGTGTTGACACCAGGTCATTGCTGGGCTCAGAATCTTCAAAGCAGTGTTCAGTTATGTTCACTCCGCTGTGCTAACTATAAGCCTGAAATGTTAACATTCCTCTTTATGCCAAACAACCTTGGACTTCAGACCTTCCCAAATGTCAAATACCAACAATAAACCTCCTATACCCAATTCCCTGAAGGGTGTTTAAAAGATGAAATGCATAGGCCAACAGCAGTTTATCAGAAGACTAGTCCAAAAATAAAGAGCTAAGGTTCTTTTTACCACTTCAAAAACTAAGGAATGTATTATTTGCTGGTAATAAAACAGAGTAATTAGGCAGGAGATTTGAATACATTTTGAAAAGTTGTATCTGTGTCTAATTAGCCATGACAGAACAGGGTTCTTGCCTAAAGCATAGGAAATGCAATGAATGTGACCTTGAAGGTCAACTTTCAGTGATCTATACTGACCTAGGTCTGAAGTGAGGTTCTGTGGCCTTTAAATCTACATGAGGTTATTGGTGATATAACTAGGACAAAAGAGTTTTCTAGTTAATTTTAAGTTACACAAAAGATCCAAAAGTAGGCCTGTATTGGACACTTTACCCATCTCGTGTCATTTTATTCATACTACAGTGTTTAGTAGCTATTTTAAAATCTGTTTTACAGATTAGAAAACTGAAATTCATGTAAGTAGCTTTGCCATAGTCGAAATACAATGAATATTCAAAAATGGAATTAGAACACTTTTAGTTCCTCAAACATCCTAACCTCCTCATTTTTTTCTTCTGTATTTGTTGGCAAAATGCATAAATTCATAATATGACTGTTTACTTAATGAGTTTTCTCCCTTACTAATGATCTCTGGGTGCCAGGGAAACAGGGACATTCTGTCTTTTATTTTCTACTATTTACTTGGAAGCCAGAACAATAGCTGATTTCTATACAGTAGGCTTTCAATAAATGTTTACTGAATGGATGAATGAATGAATGAATGAACGAAAAAAAGAAGGAAAGGAAAGGAAAGGAAAGGAAAGGAAAGGAAAGAAAAGAAAAAAGAGAAATCCTGACTGACTCCATAACCCATGCTTTTTCTACTCTAACTCCATTTTTTTTCCATAACCTAATTCCTGCCACCATGAATTCCAAATAAACCATCCAGTTACATTCTTGGGGCATCTTTATCATCAGCAAGGTGTAGAAAACCATTCAAGTTTACTTTCAAATTTTCATTTGATTTTTTTCTACGTCATTTAAACAAAACTCTAAGGAAACATGAAGAGGCTAGATAGTGTCCAACTTTTCCTATAAGATGTAAGACTATGAAAGACCCCTAGAAAGAACACTTCCAAACAGTATTATTAAGAAGCTCACAATATAACCCCAGTCTAGACAAAAGAATACACGAACATCTAGATCTTGTAGTTTTCCCAAAAAGTACTTCATCCAGAATTCATTTTTTTCAATCCTTCTTTCCCTAGTTGGAGTCCGCTTGGAAACATGCACGCCTATCTACAAACGAGCGTCTAAATTTTCTCCCTTTTTTCATCATATTCATATAGAAGGTGCTTTTTCTTCCTTTTTAGGGGTTTTGAAGATCTCTTACAGGCAGCAGCTGAGGAGTTTCCATGGCACAGCTCCTCTGCTAGCTCATTTCAATTTGAATTCCTCCCCCTCAGACTGCAGCATTTTTGTTGCTTCCATGAAAACGGTATTTGGAGGTTCTTATTCAGGTTTCCTACTTCTCTGTTTCAATGATGGTAGCTTTGTATTTGTGCTTGATATGCAGCACTTTGTACATTTTTTAATCTCCCACTCTGCCCCAGATGAATCAATGGGCAGAAATACTTTTGGGCATTTTGTTTCCTTTTATGGTTGATTACAATCAGAATAGATAGTCAATCCATCTGTATCAGCTTAGAAGGCTCTGACTTTTGTTAAATAATAGGAATATGGGTAAAGGTAGTATGCCATCTAAACATCCGACTTAACAATTAAGCACATGGATGACAGATTGACTTTCTTCTTAACATTGTGTATGATATCATATATACACAATCTATGTCTTAAATTCTTTGTTTCTTTTGAGACGTTAATTTTACCTTTCTAATTTTAAAATCACATATGTTTATATTTTGAAAGGATTCTTTCAAGTTTGCTGCATAATTTAATGTTCTAATATGTGTTTGTGCAAAACATTCACAATTTAAAAGAGCATTTGGATGTGTAGATCAGTTGCTTAAATTCTGACACAAAAGTGCAAATCAACAAAGTATGATTTGAATCTGAATGTATGAATTTTACATAATATTCACTGGCAAAACTAAAATTCTGGTACTCTCAGGAGATAACAGTGATAAAAGATACATTCAAGAATGTTTATTCAGGGCCTGCTATATGTCAGGCATTATGCTAAGTGCTAGATACACAAAGATTAATAAGATGAAACCTCTGTCCTTGAAGTACACATAATTTAATAAGAAAGATAATTTAAACTAATCATTGATATATAAGCTGATATGAGCTGTGATCAAAGTATGGAAAATACAGAAATTTTCATATTTTCCTAAAATTAGGTACCTTCAAAATTAACAACATCCCAAGACCAAGATATTTCTCCAGTGGTATTTCTTTCTCTTTTTTTAACCAAATATTTTTTCTGGGAAGATAGTATTTGGGTGACAGAAGGATCTAATGGTAAGAATGATTTAACCAACTTTCTCATTCTCTTACAATTGCATCAATTGTAAGAAAACACCCATTAGGATCGATTCAAGGCAGGGGAATGGGAATAAATAAAATCACAGTGAGGAAGAAAAATGCTGGTTCTAAAATCTTAAACAAGGAAATCATTAGGTCTAAGAGAGAGAATTGTAAGCAATTCAAGACCTCACAATAGAGAAAGGAATCCACACAGATGCTGCAGTTGCGTCTCTATGTGGGACTATGACAAGGTAGGAAAACTGCTTGAAACTGAAGGTGTATTATATATAGAAAAGACTGCTGCGGGGTGAGAAGAAGAGAGGCTGCAGTGTCCCAAGAGAATAAGGTTTGCATTAGACAATATGCAAGTCAACAAGAATAGAACCAAGAGAAAACAATACTTAGTCTGTCATGAGAGTACTAAAAAAAAGCGCAGGCACAGAAAAAGTAAAAACAAGAAAATCTGCGACAGTGCTGGACTAAGAGGAGACTGGACCAGAGAAAGGAGGTGAAGAATAATGCTCCCATTTTTTCCAGAAGCATTACTATTCTTCCCTTAGGTGTAAAATTGACTAGAGCATACGTTCCTTGAGCTTATGTTGTATATTAAACTCCATACTAGTGATCGTGTCTGTGTAGAAGCAGGGAGAGTACAACATTCCAAAAGAAAGGGCCCCCTTGCTGACTGCACTGGAATTGAAATGACTGGAGACTGTCAGCTTTGAAGTCTGCCCAAAGTTAGCAGATAGAGCCTGCCACTTGTAATTCACTCTTGGATCACTTCCAGCAACCCCTGTATTTCACTCCCTAACTAGTCTGGTTTGACCTAGAGTCCAGGAATAAATGCAATTATGGTTGCTGTTTCTTCCCACCCTCCTTGGTCCAGTGCAGCCTTTGTGTTCAAATCCCAATATGGCTATTAAGGAAATCAGCATCACCCTTTTGCAGTGGCTAATGGTGTCAGTCTAGGAAAGGAAAAGGCTGTGAAGGGAAGCAAGTGACAGTGCAGGATCTCAGACTAAGTTCAGCAGTCTTTCAACTGTCAACCTCCTTTACAGAAAATAAAAAATGACAATCAATTCCTGAGAAAGGTTATAATTTCCCAAACCAGATTAAAAGGCAATGCCAAACAGCAAACTGCAGTCAAATCTCAGGAGGTGTACTCTTGCATGTGTTCTCTCTCTCTCTCTTTCTCCCCTTCTCTCCATCTATCCTTCCTTCTCTCTCCCTCTCTCTCTATCCCTCTCTCCATCCCGCTCTGTCTCTCCCTCTCTCCTGCCAAGAGTTTTCTCACATCAAGCTGCTGGTATGGGTTGCAACTGAATGAGTTGAAAAACAGTTTTTGATTGAAATGAGAAGGGTTTTTCTTGTTGTTGTTGTTTGTTTGTGGGTTTTTTTAAGCTTTGTATTTGTATTCCTTTCTCCCACTTTCTCTCTTCTCTTGGTTCAGCACTCCTGGTTTGTAAGACTCAGCTTGGCTGTCAGCCATTCTGGAAAGTTTTTAATAACTTCCCTGCACCCTCAAGCTGTGTAAGTTTCTACAGTAGCTACATATTAGAAGTTTTTTATTGTCTGAATCCCCTAAAGACTGTGAGTCAGTGGGACAAATCTTTTACCTCCATATCTTCAGTTCCTGGTGAAATGCTTGGCACAAAGTAAACTAGCATTAAGTATTTACTGAATGAGTGAATGAGCATTATGTTCTTTATTTGATGTCTCTCTGAGGTAAATGAGAATCTTTATTCTTTTTCAGCCAATGATCTTAGGTCCAGAAAAAGGATACTTTCAGACAATTCTTAATTATGCATTCATTCCTAGATGGAAAGGTATTAAAAACTCTTTGGGGAATGATGCAAAAAAGATGGGTTCTTCAATTAATCAAACTTGGGCTCTTGGCCTGGATTTACTAATTATGAATTAACTCTGGGCAATTTACTTAATCTCTCAGAATCTAAATTTTCTCACCTGGAAAATGGAGATGATATGTAGTCCTATGGTTATTGTGAGAATTAAATATGTAATTCATACAAAGCATTTGGAACAAAAAACCTAGCCAACAGTAAGCACTATATAAATATTGAACATTACCAAAATGCCCAGAACAGTGCTAGGCACATAGGAGGAGCTGTATAAATAGCAGTTCCCTCCCCCATAGCTTCACTTATATGCAAGGCGCTAAAGGCCAGACATTGTTTTCAAAGAATGTATATTACAGTAGCAGAAATAAGATATTTCCTCCACAAATCAGAGTCAATGATGGATGCTGTGATAAAAGCAAAGTGGTCCAGGGGTCCTGTTTCATCACTGGCTTCCCAGTAAGGTAAGATCTAATTCAATACATGGAAAGGAATTTTTCATAACCTGCTTTGGGGCATTTTAGGCAAAGATTTAGTGCAAACCTTAACTCTACTTGTGCCTATAGAGATTTATATTGTGCTTCTAAGTCAAATAATTTAGAATCAACTCTATTGCATATATTAGGAAATAAATACCCCATAAATATACTCTTGCATCTATCCCGCTCCCTGGAAGCTGAAGATAGCCATGAATTTTTGTTGCACTTTTCATTTTTCAGAAATGGCACATATAATAAATAAATAAATACTTGAAAGGCAAATCAATACAATATAACCTTGTTATAAGATACTCTTTCGTGGCTGTTTTAAATAGGCTGTCATGAATACAGAATTATCATTTCCTTCTGCATACCAATGTAAACTGTGACATGATCTATCCACGGATTTAAATTCTGAACACAAAGATCAACAAAGCCTGATGATACATCATATTCACTTTTTAAATGATCTTCATTTTAAATGAAAACTATTACAGTTCCAATTAAGTAGCTCCATAAAAGGTATAAAAGATTTATATGCACATGTTCTTCATACTGATAACTTAGGAAAGAATTAAAATTTACCCAATGCACACATAAAAGAATAGATATCATTACTATTATTAGTGACACCACTCGATAAGAGTGACAATAGCCACAATAGATGCTCTTTAATGAGTGCTCTAAGACTCTGGCTATTGGCTCATTTAATCCTTACAATAACCTGAAGAGGTAAGTACTGTCACCCCATTTCACAAGCAAATTAACTCACACTCTCATATGAATTTTCTGTTCACCCTATATTTCTGCTTGGTAAGCAGGCAAATTTTATATCAAGTAATAAAAATTTAACTTCTAGCCCCCTCCTTTCACACTGATCAAACCTGACCTGTGTATTGCCTTTATCCTCTTCTTCCTGGGTATGGCCTTCTTAGGACATTGAAACAAAATGAGATCCAAAGTGACCAAAGCAACACAGGAACTCAAAAACAGCTCAAAGAAAGAGTGATGGAATAAGCTAAATCTGTTTTACCATACCATCACCCTTCCCTTATAAATGTTAAGAAAAAACAAAATAGGGGCACCTGGGTGGCTCAGTTGATTAGGCATCCGAGTTCAGCTCAGGTCATGATCTCGCAGCTCATAAGTTGAAGCCCTCACATGGAGCCAGCCCTCACTGACAGTGCAGAGCCTGCTTGGAATTCTCTCTCTCTCTCCCTCTCTCTCTGCCCCTCCCCCACTTGCATGTTCCACCTCCCCTCAAAATAAATAAACTCAAAAAGAAAGAAAAAACGGGGGGGGAGGGGACTAGCTATGTTCATATATTGAACAAATTGGCAATAGAAGAAACATTACACATATTCTGTAATGCCAAATGGTAGAGCTATGACCATGGGTATACGTTACAGAAAAATAATCTGACTTAAAAAGGAAATTTTTAGGCCTTTCCTTCTAATGATCACAGCAGTTAGTTTGCTATTGCTGATGGTTTAAAGCAGAGGCCGAAAACCAAATAACCAATCACCTGCTCCCGTGATAAAGGATTTGAGTATCTGCTAGTTGATTCCATTGAACATGTTTTCAGGTACTCTCCAACCCTGAGACTCTATGATCCTTTCTTCTATACTTTAGAAAAGAAGAATTCTAATTTTGTACTGCATGTTAGGCCAGCAGTTACTTGACTCTGTCAATTTTTTTAAATCTCTAGCACCACCTATAATTGGACAGGAGTATTGTGCCTACCTCACTTATAAAAGCCCAGAGATTTGTTCCCCATTTTACATTTCTTTCACATATATAAAGTTTGAGGCTCTTTTTTTTTTCCTCATTTGGTCTCCAGTCCCTTTCCGTCTCTATTATATTCTCAGAGTCTATCTTAGTGATGCTCTGGTTCCATCTGGCCCCTTTACTCACATAGAGTGTATGAACAACCACTTCAAAAGGTCCTCAGTTCCCTAGTTCTACTTCCACACATTCACTCTTCCATGATATTCTTACCACACACTCTGTAGAGAATAGTTATGCTATCCCACATGATAGGAAGTAATGATTATGGGCCAATTACTGCTCTAAGTTTTAACTCATTTAGTCACTGCTACCCTACAAGTATGGTCGTTATCCCCATTTGAGAGGAGAGAAAGAAACAGAGGTTCAAAGCTAGTGGAAGAACTAGAGTCTGCTCCTAGGGCCAGCACTTGTAAACCACTATGCTACACTGTGTCGCTCAGTGCCTTCCACCTCCCCTTCACCTAAAATCTGTCTTGGTTGTCCCTCTCTTATTTCTTTCTGCTCTCTATTCTCTCTCCCCAGGCTTTCTCCTCGCATTGTGTTCTTAATGCCAGGTCTCATTTCTGTGTTTCCTCTGTCTGTTCACCTTTGATCCTTTCCATCTTCAGTCTCAATCCTCTCTCTGCCTTAACTTGTTGTAATCTAGCAACTTCATGGCCCTACTTAATCTGCTCTTAAATCTCCTTCTTTACCTAAGTGGTCCTCTTTATCACTGTGCCTATGCCATCAATTCTGTTCACTACAACTCCTTTGGCAAGTCTCCTGGTTCTTCTATTACATTACACTCTGCCTCTGGTCTGCTCCTACTTTTCCAATCTGTCCTTCTTCTACTTTTGCTCTTTGTCTTCCTCTTGTCATCTAAAAATAAGCATTCCCCAAGGCTCTGTCCTTGACTTTTCTCCTCATGACAGCCTCACCCACTGAAATAGTTTAAATTCTCTCTTCTATGTCATGAAATCTCATTTGTGAACGTTAGAACCAGCTGGGGCTATTCCTTATTGTGACTTCTTGTCCTTAAATGTGAGGGTTTCAAATGTGTTTGGCACAGTAAAATGGGGAAGGATAGATTCCATGACAGATCTTCCTGGAACAACAACAACAAAAAAAGTTACTCTCTGGGCAGAAGAACAAGATGAGGGAGAGATTAATACAGTACATCTACTCCCAGACTTCGAGAATGCACTTATCGGTATACCTTAAATTTTTTCCTTGATTCCTTTTCACTATTAAGATCAATTTAATGCTCCCTAAAACCTAACATTCTTGCCTCCTCTCCCCCAAATGCCTCCTTCATTCCTACTGTCATTCCTACTGTGTCAAAACCTTTACAGTTCTGAATGCATCATGCCATTACATTCTCTAGGTCTTTGAATATGATGCTAAGGAATTATTCCTATAGAATAGCTTGGATGATGTCACTATCCTGCAGTTTTTCCCATGGACATTTAGTATAACCTAAGGTTTTGTTTTGCTTTGTTTTGTTTTTCTTCTTTTTTAAATTGAGATACACCTGACATATTAGTTTCAGGTATAGAATGATAGGATTTAATATTTGTATATACTGTGAAATCACCACAATAAGTCTAGTTAACATCTACATAGTTACAAATGTGTTTTCTTGTGATGATAGCTTTTAGGATCTACTACTCTCTTAGCAACTCTCAAATATGCAATACAGTATTATTATATAGCCTATAGTATAGCCTAAATTTCTTGATCTACCAGATGAAGCCCATTCTTTCAGTTTCTCAATATCCTCCACATGGTAAACCTATGATACACACTGTTCTTTAAATATACCCTGAATTTCTTGTCTCTGGTAATCTAATGCTGTTACTATAGACTGCCATTTCTGAAACATCTCATATCTTCAGCTGCCAAAATTATATTTGCCCTCAAAACTTAACTCTAGAGCCTACAGGTTTGCGACCTCTTTCTTTATTGTTCTAGCTTTAGGAGATATGATCTTTCCCTCATCTGAATGCTCTCAGACCTAGTTTTCTACCTTGTTTGATATATTACATATGTGTCTGATTACCCAAATATTAGAAGCTACTTAAAGTCAAGAAAAATTATCTTTCTTATTTTTATATGTCCTGCAGAGGTAACAAATGTTTAACATAAAATGGACAGTCATTAAACATGTTATCTTAAATATGGTAACTTTTCCCTCAAGTGTCTGCAGAGTGGGACCTCTATAAAAAGCTACTCAGCAAAATGCCTACAATATTGCCAAATTCTCAAGAACAAGCCCAAGGATCATATTTTAACTGAAATTATAATGTATTGATTCAGTTTTTGTCAGAAACTGTGGGGAATAAGCTTAGAAATTCCCTGGACTTGCACCAATGGGTTAACAAGGCATAAAGAATTACAAAGCCATAGGATGCTGACACCCAAGTTTGGGTAAACAAGATTAGGCCCCCCAGAATAGAGAGGGAGGGGCAAAGTTATAGGAGGTGAGCAAGATTAGGTATTCAGGGTGAAAGTGCCCCCCAATTTAGTACTATAGCAGAAAGCTGCTTTCACAGGAAGAAAGGACCATATTAGGTAAGCAGGTAAATAGAGTTATAGATCACTGCACTGTGGATGAAACTGCCCAGAACAGAGCTGATTAGCAAAAGAAAAGGTGCCTTGTTAACCCTGAGGTTATTTGCTCAATCTGTTTTATCCCCTAGGCTAGCTAAACAGAGGCTGTGCCTCACGTCCACTGTAAACAACCTTCCTTTTGTTTTGTATTAACCCAAACCCCTAACCCCAAATATCTTTAAGACCCCCTTTCCCTCAGGTCCCTGAGTTAATGTTCACAGTTTCATTGTCTCTTTGTGCACATCCATCACCATGTTTGTAAGCCTTCCGATCCTAATAAAAATGGGGCAAGGACCCTTATTTGGGGCTCTTGTCTTTTCCCGGACATTAGCTATCTCTTGCATTTAATCATGCGTCCTGCTCTCTTGCTAGACAAGAAAGAACTTTAGACTTAGAGTCTCTGATAAGAAAGAACACATCTCTAGAGAAGCTAAAGTTCTACCTCCAATAAAAAAGTTTCATTTGCATTTTACTGTTTTGGTTTTCAAATTATTTTTAGCCGTTGATAACAGGGGGCATTTAATGGTGTTAGCATCCACAATAAAGAAGGGATAAGCTGAGACACCTATTCTAAATGTCAGAACAGCTGAAGTTAAATGGTTGCATGTAGAAATCAGTACCCCTAAGATAATGTTTGGTAAAAACAAACAAACAAAAATTCTCTTAGTTTTCTTTCTTATTATTTTCCCTGTTTGACTACTTGAAGTTTGACCTTACTAATCTTGGAAAAAAAAAAAAACATAATACAAAGAAAGATTATTAAACTTTATGTGAAGCCAGCCAAAAGTTACTTGGATAATCATACAGACAGGAAATGAGAACATAAACCTGACCACTGCCATGCTGACTTGTTAACCTTTCAGTAGGCCTCTGCTAATTTCAAAACTTGAGAATATGTTTCAAACTGAAGACGGTACTTAAAACAAAGAGGACCAGTGTTGAAATAGCCAAACAAAAAAGCACCTCAAAATATATACAGAGTTTATAACTCCATAGTTCTCCAGTCTTCCAATACTCATGATTTTGGAACTCCAAGAAAAAAAAAAAAGAAACACAGTGTAGGCATCCAATTAAAAAGAAAGTTTATATAATCAGTATATGTAATTTATTCATGTATGTTCTTTATATTTATTTAGATATTTATATTTATATATTTTGATATCATATATATTATTTCTAAAAATTACAATACTGCAAAGTTTTAACTCTTATAAATAGGTAAAATGACACTTAGAGGGTTTATATAACTAACAAGTTGTACAGCTGAAATTCAAATCAAGTTCTATCCCCAAAGTTCTTTCCATTATGAAATAATTATTTAAATGTAACTTCAAGAGTCAGAGTAAACTCTTCCCTTGTATCTTTAAAGGCAACAAAGGGTAAGTGGAAATATCAAACAAAGAAAAATATGGATTAGACAAATAACTTGTTCTGTGAGACCCTCTGAATTCCAGAGCCACTTCCCATTATTATTCTATTCTTATATATTTGAGAAAGACATGCAGAAGGTAGACACATGATTTTTAACATGGGAAAGTAAAGATTAGAGAATATTTGGAAGAATAAAGACATGGTATAATTCACCAATAGTCATGATTCATTCAGGCAAAAGCAATAAAAGTGGCCAGACTTGAATAATATCCTATTCAAACATTTGTTAATTTAACAAATACTTATTAAGGACCTGTTCTAGATGTAAAGAATACAATATTAACCAAGCCAGATTAGGTACTTTCCGTCATGAAGCTTATATCCTGCTTATATTCCTCAGACATTAACTCTTCAAAACATATTCCCAAACACCACCTGCTTTAGCACAAAACAAGAATGGTGCATCTGCTCTCTGACATCATAATATTCTGTGTAAAATTCTCTCACTGTTTTTGATATGTTATAATGTTGTGCTTAGGTGAATTCCTCCCCCCTCCAAACTTGAATTAAATTGAAATTAGAGCCTGTAACTTATTGAATTCTGTATTTCAAGCTTTTTCCATGATGACTGGCATATAAGAGGTGGCCAATATAGGCTTATAAAATTATTGAAAAGAAAACATTGGACTCCCATTTTCAGGACTATGGTAAACTACGGACCAGGACAGACTATTTTATTTAAGCCAATTTACTATGAAAGATAGAAAGTCTTTTTAACTCATCTTAAATTTATCCATAGACCCACAAAAGCATAAGGAATATCTGAGGCAAAAACAAGAGGCCTAAAATCTAGGAAGGTAAGATGACTATTTAAAATATTTTTTGTTAAAGAGTATTTACAGGGGCGCCTGGGTGGCTTGGTCGGTTGAGCGTCCGACTTCGGCTCAGGTCATGATCTCACCGTCCGTGAGTTCGAGCCTCGCGTCCGGCTCTGTGCTGACAGCTCAGAGCCTGGAGCCTGTTTCAGATTCTGTGTCTCCCTCTCTCTCTGACCCTCTCCTGTTCATGCTCTGTCTCTGTCTCAAAAATAAATAAACGTTAAAAAAATTAAAAAAAAAAAAAAAAAAGAAAGAGTATTTACAAAACCAGGAAAGTTAAGCGTTGCTTTTTCAGCTTTATAAATCTTGAGGCATGAAAAACTTCTAGGGTCCAATCAAGGTGGGGATTCTAACAGATGATCAGCCCATTTAGAAAAATAATCACCAAAGGGCAACACTCTACCACCCCCCTCTCTGATGGACAATCAATCAATATCTCAAAACATTCTGTTAGTGAATGAAAAACCATCTTCCTTGAAAATTATAACAAAGAGCCAGATTTCATATAGTTTGAAAATTGAGTTCATACTACATTGGTGGTGGGAAAAGCCTCAAACCAACAATTTGTTGCAAATAGTCTTAATCTGGTAAGAACTCCAGATATCTAGCAGAAGCTAACTAATTCTCTAGAACAACCCTCTCTTATCCAAGGATTTAAAGAGTTTCCACAGAAGTACACCTTATCATCAAGAGTTAGTAAAAGGTCAAAGACAAAATGTATCATGAAGTAGAACCAAGCAGAAAAAAACAACAGAATCAGATACACATGGAATTTAAATATTAAATTTAGCAAAAACAATATATTGACCATCCATGTTTAATATTTTAGAGAAATAAAATAGAGGTTTGATATTATGAGTAAAGGGCCAAGTGATTTGAACAGGGACTAAAAAGAACTTCTAGACATTAAAATAAAAAATAAAAACTAAGTAGACATACTTAAAAGCAGATTAGACACAGCTAAAAAGATAATCAATAAACTGAATAATAGCAATGAATACAGATGTCAAGAGACATGAATGATAAAGTGAGAAAACTAACATACCCTAATGGAGTTCCAACAGGAGAAATGATAGAGAACAAAACAAAGGCAATACCTGAAAAGATAATAGCTGGGAACCTTCCAGAATTAAGCAAATGTAATTTCACAAATTCAAGGACCCCAAAGACCTCAAGCCAGTGGAATGTTGAAACTGTAGGATATTAAAAAAAAATCTAAAAGTCAGCCAAAGAAAACAAATAAACAAATAAAATCAGCCAAAAAAAAAAAAAAAGACAGATTGCAGTCAAAGGAGTATCAATTAGATGGCTAATTTTGCTTCAGCAACAATGGAAGCAAGAAGGTGGAAGACATTTCCATTATAAAGAGAGGAAATAACTCAGATTACTCTAGTAAAGTAACTTTCATAAATGGAGAGGAGAAAAGGACATTCCAGAAACATGAAAAGTTTTAAGCTTTCCACCAAAAACCTTTCACTAAAAGAAATTCTAAAGAACATATTTCAGACAGAAGGTCTGAATTTCAAGAAGGAACCAATAGCAAAAAGAAGTAGTAAATACCTTAATAAGTTTAAACAGACTTTGACATACGAAAATGAATAAATAAAACTTGCAATATTTTAAAATAATAGCATTAAACCATATGGCAATAATAACATATAAGTCAAGAGGATAAATGGAATAGAGTGTGCTAAGGTCTATGTTCTAGTAGGCTGATAAATAGTCAGATGTTTTGGCTGGCATCAGTTCAGATCAGCATCCATGTGTAATGATCAGAGCGCATAGTGCGCTGGTGTTAAATATTTTGAATAGAAATTGTGGGTAAATGTTTTTAACTTTGATAAGATATGGATGCACATTGTAATTTCTTAGATAACCATGAAAAGCATAGCAGAATAAATTGTTTTTTTTCTGAATTAGCAAAATAAATTCAAACTATTAAAGGGAGAAATGAAATAACAGACCAAAAACAAAAAAAAAACAAAAAACAAAGAATGAATAAAAAGAAGGCAAGAAAAGAAAGAGAAAAAAAGTAGAACAAAGAAAAACGATAGAAAGCACAAAGAAAGATGGTGAATTTAACCCAAGTAAATCTGTAATTATGTTAAATGTGGTATACTTAAGATCTGCTTCATTTACTGTATATAAAGTATACCTCAATTAAAAAAATATAAATTCTTTTTTAAAAAAATGTTTTTAATGTGTATTTATTTTTGAGACACACACACACACACACACACACACACACACACACACACAAGCAGGGGGAGAGGCAGAGAGTGAAAGACATAGAATCAGAAGCAGGCCCATCCAGGCTCCGCTGTCAGCACAGAGCCCGATGCAGGGCTTGAACACAGGAACCATGAGATCATGACCTGAGCCAAAGTTGGACACTTAACTAACTGTCTGAGCCACCCAGATGACCCTAGACTAAATTCTTTAATTACAACAAAAAGCTTTTCATATTGAATTTTTAAAGTTGAACTAAATACTGCATTCACCTGAAACACTGGACTATTAATAGGTAAAAGTAGAAGAATGGGAAAATCTGTTATACAAATAGCAAGCCAGAAAAAAAAAATGGTATAACCACAATGGGGACAAATTCCTTCAAGGGAAAAAGTGTGGCAAAGATAGAGTGCATTATATATTAACAAAAGCTTTAATTCATTATGAAGAAAAAATTCTAAAAATCATATATGTATAATATTAAATATGTAAGTACAAATTTGAATACTAAAAAGAAATTGACAACCTACTATCATAGTAGGAGATTAGCATGGATTAGTATAGCATTCTCTGTAATTGACAGATTAAGCAAAAATAAATAAGACCGAATTCATTCAAATGAAATAATTAAAAATTGAACTAATGTCAATATATAGAATACTGCAACCAACATCAGAGAAATATATATTATTTACAAGCATAAGAAACATTGATGAGAACTTATCCTATGCTATGTAAAAAGTCAAATCTAAGTATATTTCAAAGAATTAGTACTATATGTCATCATCCATGACCACAATAAAATTAACTTAAAATCAATAGCAAAATGTTAACTAGAAAAACACAAGTCTGGAAATTATTAAACACACTTCTAAATTTATGAGTTAAAGAAAGAGTCATAATATTTATCTAGGACTTCAAAATATTGAAAAATACTACAATTTAAAACTTGTACAGTATGGCCAAAACTGTTGTCAGAATGAAATGTGTTAAGGGCTTAAAATTTAAAATTCTTAAAAAGTTACAAAGCTAAAAGTTTAAAAACTGTAAGATAAAAGAAAAAAATTATTTTAAAAGAAAGAGCAAAATAGTGTTAAAAAATAGCAAAATAGTGAACCTCAAGAAATGCACTTTTAACAACTGTCAAAATCAACAGTTGTCTGCTACTATTCATAAAGCAAAAGAGAGAAAGTGAAATAAGCAATACTATAAATGAAAAAGAGACACAATTATTCTCTCAGCAGATACTTATGAGTATGTACTTTGAACAACTTTACACCAAAAGTTTGAAATCTTAGATGAAGGAGATACATTCTTTTAAAAATGCAACAGAACTTAATTGAAAAGAAGTAGAAAGCCCAACTAGGATTAACGACAACTGTTAAGTAATTGACTGGGAATGTCAACATTTTTTCACAAAATTAATTTTGCTTACAAATTTTAATATCTTTATAAAATATTCAACACACAAATCTAGTAACACACAAAATATTCCAGGTTACAAAGTAAAAGAGGAAACAGTTGCATTCCATGTTATAAGTCTAGGTTACCTCTGATACCAAAACCATAAAAAGACAGAAAAAGAAAAGAAAATTAAAGAACAATCTTACACAATGCACATAAAATGCAAACATCCAATATTAAATTTAGCATCAAAACTTAAAAGCACAGTATATAAAAAGAAAAGTCAAGAACAATCTCACTCAAAAAAATAGATAGAAATCCTAAACTGAATACTAGCAAATTGAATCCAGTAATGAAGAAAAAATACGATATCTATTAAGTTGGGCTATATTCAGAATGCACTGGTTTATCATTAAAAAATAAGCTAACATAATTCATCACATCAGCAAAAACAATTATATGATTATCTCAATTGAAGCAGAAAGAGCACTCGATAAAATTTAATATGTGTATTTCCAAAACCTGCAAAAAAAAGTGAAATTAAATCATTCCCTATAAAAATATGATTGAAACAAGGGTGCCTCTTTCACCACTTCTACTCAACATTATAGGAGAGGTCCAAATCAGTGCCATAAGGCAAGGGAAAAAATTACAATTTTTTAAAACAGAAGGTGCAAATATTTTTTACATTTTGCATAAATATGAAATGCATTTTGTGTAATTTATACTCAATGGTATCTTATAACCAATGAAGGATTCTAAAATATGTAGTTATTAGAAAGTAATAAATAAGTAATCAGAAATATTAGAAAAAAAGTTTCTATGTAGAAACCTCAAATGGTTAGTAGTAAATTTTTAGCATTAATAGGAGTTCAGCAAGTTTCTAGGTATAAAATCAGTATCAAAAAGACAACTATATGTTTATATACCAGTGATAAGTAGGTAGAAAAAAATCAAAAAAAGGTACCATAAAACTGTCCCCTTTGCCTCTTCTGCATCCATTCCCCCAGAGGCTGCTACCTTGTATGAACTTAGTATGAAGGAAGAGGCTCAGAGGCTGGACCAGCATCCATCTGGCAAGGACTGATCCTGGAGAGAGTTGCCTCAACCTTATGCTGCCCTCCCCACTCACATGTAGGGGTTTTGAGATGAGTCCTGCTTGGTTTGCATTTGGGGCACTTAGCCTTCTCCACTGAGAGTTAGGAGCCAAAGGATATGACTAGGTGTGTCTACCCAGCAGTTCTGTTTTCTTCTTCCTTGGGCCTCTGAGCTTTACTGACTTCTTCTTCCCTTCCCAGTGGGCCCTGGTTCCCCTGGGAACTTGCTCTGGGTAGGGGTAGGGCCTTTGCAACCTGGCCTAGGTGGGTAGACTACAGAACGGACTGGTAGGAGTCTATACTGCTTTGACTTCTCTCCCTTTGGTTAATAAATACAAATGCTTGTTTTTCAAATAAACAAAATGAAAAACAAAGGTACCATAAAAAATAGCATTAAAATATAAGGTACTTACTGGCACAAAAACAGACACTCAGATCAATGGAACAGAATAGAAAACCCAGAAATAGACAGTCAAACGTATGGCCAACTCCTCTTTGACAAAGCAGGAAAGAATATCCAGTGGAATAAAGACAGTCTCTTCAGCAAATGGTGCTGGGAAAATTGGACAGAAACATGCAGAAAAATTAACCTGGAACACTTTCTTAAACCATACACAAAAATAAACTCAAAATGGATGAAAGACCTCAACGTTAAGATAGGAAGCCATCAAAAGCCTCCAGGAGAAAGCAGGCAAAAACCTCTTTGACCTTGGCCGCGGCAACTTCTTATTCAACATGTCTCCAGAGACATGGGAAACAAAAGCAAAAATGAACTACTGGGACCTCATCAAAATAAAAAGCTTCTGCACAGCAAAGGAAACAACCAGCAAAACTAAAAGGCAACCAACAGGATGGGAGAAGATATCTGCAAATGACATATCAGATAAAGGGGTAGTGTCCAAAATCTATAAAGAACTTTTTAACCTCAACACTCAAAAAACAAATAATCCAGTGAAGAAATGGGCAAAAGACATGAATAGATACTTTTCTAAAGAAGACATGCAGATGGCCAACCGACACATGAAAAAATGGTCAACATCACTCATCATCAGAGAAATACAAATTAAAACCACAATGAGATACCACCTCACACCAGTCAGAATGGCTAACATTAACAACTCAGGCATAAACAGATGTAGGTGAGGATGTGGGAAAAGAGGATCTCTTTGACACTGCTGGTGGGAGTGGAAACTGGTGCAGCCACTCTGGAAAACAGTATGGAGGTTCCTCAAAAAGTTAAAAATAGAACAACTCTAGGACCCAGCAATTGCACTATTGGGTATTTATTCAAGGGATACAGGTGTGATGTTTCGAAGGGGCACATGCACCCCAATGTTTATAGCAGTGCTATTGATAATAGCCAAAGTATAGAAAGAGCCAAAATGTCCACTGACAGATGAATGGATAAAGAAGATATGGTGTGTACATACATACATACACACACACACACACACACAATGGAATACCACTCGGTAGTCAAAAAGAATGAAATCTTGCCATTTGCAACTACGTGGATGGAACTAGAGGGTATTATGCTAAGCGAAGTCAGTCAGAGAATGACAAATATCATATGACTTCACTCATATGAGGAGTTTAAGATACAAAACAGATGAACATAAGGGAAGGGAAGAAAAAATAATGTAAAAAAAAAGAGGGGACAAAACATAAGAGACTCTTAAATACAGAGAACAAACTGAGGGTTTCTAGAGGGGTTATGGGTGGGAGGATGGGCTAAATGGGTAAGGGGCATTAAGGAAGAGACTCAGAATGAGCACTGGCTGTTATACATTGGGGATTAATCACTGGAATCTACTCCTGAAATTATTATTGCACTATATGCTAGCTAACTTGGATGTAAAATTAATTAATTAATTAATTAATTAATTAATTAATATATATGTGTGTGTATATATATATATATATATACACACACATAATGGATGCACACACACACACACACATATATATATGGTACTTAGAAAAAAAACTAAAACAAGTGAACCCTCTATAGAGAAAATTAAGAAATTTATTGTGAGACTTTTAAGAGTATCAATAAATAAAAATATATGTCATGTTCATTTCTGGAAGGTACTTGTCAGTATTAATTAGGTGCTAGTTCTCCCCAAATTGTGCTACAAATTCAATGCAATTACTTTTAAAGTTACACCATTGGGAAGTGTGTGGAACTATTTCATTATTGTGGCTACATACAAACCACTTGAAAATTCAGTAGCTTAAAATGACAGCAATATTTATTTCACTCATTAATCTATACTTTGGGCTGAACTCTGTGGGAATCTCTTGTTTCTGCTCAACTAAACAATCAAGCAGTAGGGATCTTTTTTTTTTTTTTTTTTGGCTTTGGCATACACCTGCAGGTTTCTGTTTGTTTTTGCTTTGTCTTCTTTCATTTATTTTAATTCCAGTAGAATTAACAACATATAGTATTAGTTTCAGGTGTACAATATCACAACACAACCATTCTATAAATTACTCAGTGCTCATCAAAAGTGTATTCTTAATCCCCTTCACCTGTTTCACCCATCTCCCCCATCTACCTCTTCTCTGGTAACCATTAGTTCTCTATAGTTAAGAGTCTGTTTTTATGTCTCTCTCTTCTATGTTTGTTACAGCACAAAATTTACTATAATGTAGTAATACTAGGTCTGTAACATAAGTGGAGTGAACTCCCTGAATTTGCCTGATTTGGGGGAATGTTTCAAAGAGGAGGTAATGATTTGAGCTCTGATTTGAAATACAACCATGTGTTCAGAAGACTGGCATACAGAAAAATATATTTTATATGGGATAGCAGGTGCAGTGGAACCAAAACATAAAAAACCATAACTTTTTTTCATGGGAGTCTAAGCAATTTTCTCTGACAATAGTGAAGTATGAACAGGAAGATCAATAAATGCTGAGAACAGAGAAGTCAGCTAGGGCCATATCCTGGCACTACTGATTTTATCATATGTGTAATATAAGGAAATTACATGGTCAGTTTTGTAATAAAGCTCTACTACTCTGGTTAAACTATTTAGGAAATGATGAGATGAGAGAGAGTTAAGTAAGTTAGGAGGCCACTGGAAAGTTATACCAGTGAGAATTGGTGAAGGCCTGAATTAATACAGTTAAACTAACTGTAATCAAGGGATGGAAATAAATCTTCACGAGGTAGAATCAATGAGTCAAAAATAACTCAGCTTTTTGGATAAATTCTAGTCGATATTCTTAGTTAAGACATGCAAAGATACTCATTTAGATATGATAGAATCAAGGACCAAGGATATCCTCATCAAGGACTCAAGATTTAAGAGAGGAAAAACAAAAAAACTTGGAAGGGGCCTGAGGAAAACTAGTGTGAACCTCAGAAGAAATATCAATAAATAGTGTATCATAGAAACCAAAGGAAAAAAAATATTCAAGAAAAAAGAGAGAGTATTATGCAAAGAGAGTCAAATGGAGAGACCTGTCAAATGCAAAAAGACACCAGTAAAATAAACACCAAAAAGTAACCATTGAATTTGCTGGTTAAGATGTGTATTAATGAGGTTTTGTGTGACAAAAACTCAAATCAAAAGAGCTTAACCAAAAACCAGTAGAAATCACATGGCTCATGTATCCAGAAATAGTGCTAGAAATTTAAACAATTAAGATAGTGACTCTATTCATCTCTCAGCCCTACATTTTGTATGTTGATTTTATGCCTTTGCCCATAAGGAAAAATAAAACAAAACAAAACAAACAACAACAATCTCTCTTCTCTTGCATCCCAACATCTTCAGGCTTACATCTCTCAACTTCAAGTCCTAAAGAAGTTAAAATAATATTTATTTTTAACAACAGTCCCTTCAAATACCCTCTGAGTCTCCTCAGGTGTAACTGGCTTGGTTGTTTTCATAAAGCCTATCACTGGAACAACCACTTACCAATGAGACACTATTCTGACTGACTGGGCTTTCATGATATGCCCCCATTGCACTGACTGACCCACTTGAATGTAAACTCCATTAGGGAAGAGAATCTAGAATAAAGATTCTAGAATAGTACCTGATAGGTAATATGTACTCAGTAAATAATTGTTGAGGTTTCCAGTTCTGGCTATGGCAAATTATCTTGTATAAAATCAATCTTACTACTAATAAAACTAGAAAAACTGGAGAAGATTTGATTAAAAATATAAACATTTTCACACACATACTCTTTCTGTCTCTCTTTCTCTCTCTCTCTCTCTCTCTCTCTCTCTCTCTCTCTCTCTCTCTAAGTTTCTAAGAAACTTCAATAGCAAAGATCCCATAGTGAAAAAAAGGGCAAAGAGGTAAGACCTATACTTGGCACCATTTATTTTATTTGCTGATTCACAAGTAGAAGCTAAGAGGATGAGAAATTAATGTAAACTTTCAGAAGTCAACTGAAAAGACAAACACTGGAGTTCAGGTTCTACTGGGGTGAAGAAACACAGTAAACATCCCAGGCTTACAGTTAATTCTGAATAGGTACACCTTAAAATAAATATAAACTGAAAAAATATAAACTTAAAATTCTAGTTAATTTCAGCCCTGACATATAAAGTTTAGAAGCTGTCACTCCCATCACTTGATCTAATTGATATTTATAAAATATTCCATTAAAACAGCAGACAATACATTCTTTTCATGTACCCACAAAACATATACCATGACAGGCTATATTCCAGATCATAAAACAAACCTCAACGAATTTAAAAGAACTGAAATCATACAGAATGTGTTCTCTGACCACAATGAAATATAATGAAAAATCGATAACAAAAATATACCAAAAAATCTCCACATACAATATAATTCTAAATAATCCATGAATTTAAGGGAATTAATATGATATATATCATAACAAATTTGTGAGACACAACTAAAACACTAGCGTCAATTATAACGTAATGTTATATATGCTACAATGGAGTGGGAAATTTACAGCACTAAATGCTTATTTTAGAAAAGACAAAAAGTATCAAATCAATAATCTAAGCTATCATCTCAAAAACCCAGGGAAAAAAGAGCAAAATAAACCCAAAGCAAGCAAAAGGAAAGAAATAATAAAAAGCAGAAATCAACAATGAAACAAAAAACTGGCTCTTTGAAAAGATCAATAAATTGACAAGCCTCTTGGAAAACTGGTAAAGCAAAAGGAAGATATAAATACCAATATTAGGAACGAAACAGGGAACATCACTAATGATCCTGCAGATACTAATAGGATAATATGGAATACTACAAACAACCATAAATCTTAGAACTTAGATGAAATGAATGGATCAATTCCTCAAAAAACACAGATTACCACAATTCATTCAATAGAAAATAGATCATTCAAGGTGTGCCAGGGTGGCTCAGTCAGTAAGCATCCGACTCCAGATTTCGGCTCAGGTCACTATCTCCGGTTCATGGGACGGGATCCAGCCCTACATCAGGCTCTGTGCTGACACTGTGGAGCCTGCTCGGGATTCTCTCTTCCCCTCTCTCTCTCCGCCCCACCCCTACCCACGTGCCCCCCCCTCAAAATAAACATTTAAAAGAACATTCAAATAGCCCTATAACTATTAGTAGAAAATAAGGTCGTAATTTAAAATTTCCAACAAATTTGGGGCACCTGGGTGGCTTGGTGGGTTGAACATCCAACTTTGGCTAGGGCATGATGTCACAGTTTGTGAGTTCAAGCCCCACACCGGCTCTATGCTGACAGGTCAGAGATTGGAGTCTGCTTCGAATTCTGTGTCTCCCTCTCTTTCTGCCCCTGCCCTGCTCATGCTCAGTCTCTCTCTCTCAAACAATTACAAAAAAAAAGAAAAATAATAAATAAATAATCCAACAAAAGAAATGATCAGGCCTAAATGTTTTCATTGGAGAATTCTACCAAACATTTAAAGAATTCTACGCAATATACCAACATGCAACAGTACTAACCAGCAATTAGATTCTTAGGCTTATATCCCAAAGAAACAAAAAATTATGTTCACAAAAACACTTGTACACAACCATTTGTAAAAGCTTTACTTATAATAGTCCCAAACTGGAAAAAACCTTCTGTAAGTGAATGGTTAAACTGAGCACATCCATGTCAGAAATAAAAAGAAACAAATTATTGATACACATAACAACCTGGATGAATCTCTGGAAAATTATGCTCAGTGAAAAAGGCCAATTTCAAAAAGTAATATACTATATGAGCTGGTTTATAGAGTTTTTGATATGACAGAAGTACAGATGTGGAGAACATATCTGTGGTTGCCAGGAGTTAAAGAGGGAATGGGGGCCAAAGAGACATGGATGTGACTATGAAAGGGCAACATGAAGAACCATTGTGGTGACAAAAATGTTCTGTACTTTGTATCAGTGGTAAGATCCATGTTGTAATTTTGCACCATGGTTTAGCAAAACTTTATCATTGGGGAAAACTGAATAAAGCATTATGGGATCTCTCTGTATTATTTCTTACAACTGCATGTAAATCCATCATTATCTCAAAATTTTAAATTTTAAAACAAATAACTTATTGTTAACATAATGTAAAGGAGCCAACACCTCCAAATCATAGAGACTAAGAGTAAAAGAAGGATGATTCTCCAAAGAAATGGGAGAATAAAAGGCTATATGCAAGACACAACTCTCCAACACAGAGGAGCATCATCAAACCTTATTCATTCCTGTTATTTGCTGTTGTGACTTCATATCTCCATGTTTATAATCAAGACTTGGGAAAAATATATGATTTATCTTTCCTCTACCAATGGTAATCATGGAACTACTAACTTCTGATATAGTCCTTAAGTGTACTTTGGAAAAATACACAAATATTCTACTACTACATTGATGATAATAACATTTCTTAGATGGGGGAATGAAATAAATAATTTACAAACAAACGTATTTCCCTTGTACTCTAATATTTTATACATTAATTGCACAAAATGTATAAATCCAAACCATCATTATAGAGTAACTAGCTTAATGAGCTGTTACTAGTTATCAATATAGTATTTAATATTCTTTTTTAAAGTGTCCTGTCTCTAAATTTCCTGTGTTTAAACTGCAGAAGTCTATCTCTGCTAAGTATGAGAACAGAAACACAGGGAATGGGAAATTGGCCAAGTTACCATTAGCATCAATCAGCATTCCTTGTATGCTCACAGAGAGCCTGGTACTGAACTACTGAAAAAGCAGAACCCAAAGAAGTAGAGCTTTCTTGGATTTACCAAAGGCGTTTTAACTGCCTTTACAAGTAAAAAAGTCATTTTACAGACCACTGAGAAGAGTGTGGACTGTTTTCAATGGTTCATATTTTTAATTGGATATGCACTTCACACTACAATGGTACCATGTTCAAGCATCCATTGCAAGGAATAAGAATTACTAATAAACAAAGCAGTTTACAAGCCTTGCTAGCAAAGCAAATGAGTAGTGGGTAATTGGCAAAGTGGCCGGTTAGGTGCCTTCCTAATTTAAGATTCCACAATTTCATAAACAGTACTAAATGTTAAAAAAAAAAACTGAGAGGTCACATGTGTATGATGCTTTATGGTTGAAAAAGCACTTTGACTTCAATGATTCATTTTATTCTTATAATCAGCCCTATGAAGTAATTACTCTTTCTCTTTTACAAATGAAAAAATGAGGTCTGAACGTAACATGACTCTAGAAGATTATACGGCCAATGAGTAGTGTCATATGGGTTTGGACCCAGGTCTCATGATGTGTAAATCTCTCACTCTCTGACAACACCATATCTTAGTAACAAGTACGTGGTACCAGAGGAACAACAGAAATCAAATAATTCTTTCAAAGAAACAAAATTGGTGCGAAGTTCTCTTTCCTATAATCTAGTTACATTTTAAAAAGTGACTTGATTATAAATCTGAGAATTGGATAGTCTGGGGATGAGAGTAAGAAGACTGTCCTCCTCACCCCCCATTCAACTGCCAGTGAAGGTATTAATTCTCTTTATTTTTTATATGCAACATACTCTTTTACAGACCTTGGGCACATTTACACAGCATGTTAATAAAAGACAGTGCCTGAACCAAGGATTACAGACTCAGCTTGTAAAATAAAAGAAAACAGTGGATATGTACTCACAGAGATCTACATACACACACACACACACACACAAACACACACACACACACCCTGCTGGCATCTGAATGAAAAGGAGCTAACTCCTGAAGCTCAAAGCCAAAAGTAATGATTAATAGGTAAGATGCCATTTTCCTAGAAAGCAATTCATAAAATGGCTGGGATGGGCTGCTTTTTTATGGACTGCAGGAGAAGATTTTTCAGAGTTTAGGATCATTCTCCATATATAAAGTTCTGTTTTTAAAAATAATAAACTACTATTAATAGTTCTTTTTTTCTACCGCTATTTTGTATCTGGCACTGAACTAGGGAAAATTTACATATCCCATGCCTGTTTGTTGCAAAAATACTAGTGGGTAGGCATTTTTACCCAATTTAACAGAAGTATAGACTAAGGTTCAAAGAGATTAAATGTTCAAGATACTATAACTGGTAGCTGGGGCTTCAGTTTAAGTATGTTGGACTGTAAAGTCTACTTTGTTTCTATTATACCATCATACCTCAATTTGATTTTACAGATGTGATCACCCACCTTTTTCTATCTCTTATCACAGATATTGGCAGGCATCAGAGTTAAGAAAAATTGGATACTCTGTTGTGCCCCTTTTCTGTCATTTGATGGTAAAAAGAAGGGAAAGGTGTTCTTGCTTTGGGGAGACACTCATGTGCCAACAGTAAATAAGGCATCATCAGTATAATGTAGTACTGTCACAAGGATAGACTTTTAGGCCAACAGAATAGAATTGAGAGTCTAGAAATAAATCCATACATACATAGGTCAGTTGATTTGGACAAGGTTATCAAGACCACCCAATAGTGAAAGAATAGTCTTCAACAAATTATGCCAATACAGCTGGATAACAACATGCAAAATAATGAATTTAGGCCCCAACTTCATACCATACACAAAATTAATTCAAAATGGATCAAACACATAAACGTAAGAGCCAAAACTATAAAATTATTACCAAAAAAACACAGGGATTAATCCTCACGACCTTGGATGTAGCAGTGGATTATGGTATTTGACACCCAAGCACAACAAAAGGAAAAAGAGATAAATTGAACTTCTTAAAAATAAAAAAAAAAAAAAACTTAGGTAAATCAATAGACATTAAGACATTTCTTTCATGTAGACTGAAAGAAAATATGCACAAATCATATATCTGATAAGGGTTTAGTGCCCAGAATATATAAAGAACTCAAACTGAACAAAAAGGCAAACAATCCAATTAAATAATAGGCAAATGACTTGAATAGACATTTTGCTAAAGAAGATATATAAATGGCTAACAAGTATATGAAAAGATGTTCAATAAAATTGGCCACTAAACAAATTCAAATCAAAACCACAATGATAAACTACTTCACACCCACTAGGATGGCTATAATAAAAAAAGGGAAAAAAAAGAAATGAAGGAAAAAAATAAATAAACTTAAAAAAAAAGGCACTCAAATTCTTGTTCCTGTGCTGGAAGCCAAGCTATCCCAGCCTGAGTGGCAGGGCCCGGGCTGTGGACGAATTGGTGACTGCAAGGCGGCCCACCGACAGTGAAGCTTCTTGGACTCCCGCTTTTAGGTAATTTGGCCTTAATAAAAGTACCTGGGGTATTGTCTGTTGGGGAATTGCCCTCAACAGGCCCCCCTGGGAAAAGAACCATTAGGAAAGAAAAAAAGGCTCCGCAAGAAATTGTGCGGCCCTACATTTGGCCCTTGCCATCCCCTATGGAGACTCCTCTACTTACAGGAAGGATAGCCTCATACATTTGTCCGCAAAGGAGGCCAACAAAGGAGAGACAGATGAATTTGAAAGCCTCACTCCAGCAACTAAGGAGTGTATCTACAGGCACAAGTCACTCTAACCCCTAGGCCCACTTGGCCCCCAGGAGGCATTCCAGATGATAACTGAACCTAGTTGGTCAAGAAACAGAATGGTTCATTGGTTCCTAGGTGCGCTGTCTCTCTGAGAATGTATGAGGCATGGGTTTCTAAGGCCCTCTCAGCCCCTTCCTGGCACCTTGGACCAAGGCAAACACTTTTGTTCCTCAAACCACAAATAGTTCAGGGAAACAACTAAGAGGTCATGTCCCTGTAACTGTTCCACTTGAGATGTTGAGAGATAGATGACCTTTCATGAGAACAGCAAAGCAAATGCTTTATAGATTATAGATAAACACAGATGCAAAATGGAATAATGTAAGAAATTAATCAATAATCAAAGGGTATGGGGGAACATTACAAGAAAATCGCCATGTTATTTCTTAAAGTATGATTACACATAGGAACATTTTCAAAGTTAGGTAATGTTAGAAAAACATAGATGACGTATGCTACGAGGAAATCACTAGCAAATATAACATCACGTTTGCTACAATAAATCGGCCAGTTCAACACACTGCTGTTGTCTGTGTCCATTTTTATTTTAGTTTTAGTTTTTTTAGTTTTTCATTTTTTGTTTTTTATTTTAGTTTTGTTTTATTTTCACTTTTTCACTGACACTGTTCTTCCTTCGGGAACCCGTGGACCTGTTGGAGCTGGACTCCTGCATTCCTGAGTGTTCAGAGCAGCACTATTTACAGTAGCCAAAAGGAAGAAACAAACTAAATGTTTGTCTACAGGTGAATGGATAAGCAACCTGTGTGGCATGTGTGTATACATAATGCAATATTATTGCAATATAAAAAGGAATATAATACTGATATATGCTATAATATGATAAATGCTATAAACTTTGAACATGCTGAGTAAAAACAGCAAGAAACAAAAGGTCATATGTATGATTTTTTTTTTATGTGAACCATCAAGAACAGCAAATCCATAAAGACAGAAAGCAATTAGTGGTACCAAAGGTGGGGGTAGGGAGAAATAGAGAGTGATGACCTATTAAGTACATGGTAGGAATGTTGTGATGTGATGAAAAAGTTTTGAAACTAGAGAGAAGTGGTAGTTTCACAGTACTGTGAACACACTAAATGACACTGAACTGTATACACTTAAAAAAACTAAAACTAAAACAAAACTAAAGGACAACCGATGGAATGGGAGAAGATATTTGCAAATGACATATCAGATAAAGGGTTAGTATCCAAAATCTATAAATAACTTACCAAACTCAACACCCCAAAAACAAACTATCCAGTGAAGAAATGGGCAGAAGACATGAATAGACACTTTCCCAAAGAAGACATCCAGATGGCCAACAGACACATGAAAAGATGTTGAACATAACTCATCATAAGGGAGATACAAATCAAAACCATAATGAGCTACCACCTCACACCAGTCAGTGGCTAAAATTAACAACTCAGGAAACAACAGATGCTGGTGAGGATGTGGAGAAACAGGAACCCTCTTGCACTGTTGGTGGGAATGCAAACTGGTGCAACCACTCTGGAAAACAGTGTGGAGGTTCCTCAAAAAATTAAAAATAGATCTACCCTATGACCCAGCAATAGCACTGCTAGGAATTGACCCAAAGGATACAGGAGTGCCGAGGCATAGGGGCACTTGTACCCCAATGCTTATAGCAGCACTTTCAACAACAGCCAAATTATGGAAAAAGCCTAAATGTTCATCAACTGACGAATGGATAAAGAGGATGTGGTTTATATATACAATGGAGTACTACGTGGCAATGAGAAAGAATGAAATCCTGCCATTTGTAGCAAGGTGGATGGAACTGAAGGGTATTATGCTAAGTGAAATAAGTCAGTCAGAGAAAGACAGATATCATATGTTTTCACTCATGTGTGGAACTTGAGAAACTTAAGAGAAGACCATGGGGGAAAGGAAGGGGAAAAATAGTTTCAAACAGAGAGGGAGGCAAACCATAAGAGACTCTTAAATACAGAGAACAAACTGAAGGTTGATGGGGGGCAGGTGGGGGAGAGGGGAAAATGGGTAATGGGAGGATACTTTTTGGGATTAGCACTAGGTGTCGTATGTAAGCAATGAGTCATGGGAATCTACCCCCAAAACCACTGTATACACTGTATGCTAGCTAACTTGACAATAAATTATATTTTTAAAAAAGCTAATTGTATGTTGTATAAATTTCACCTCAATGAAAAGCAAGTGAGCAACTCCAAGGTTAGTCATGACGGCACACATCTCAGCTACTTTATTTTTGGGATACACTAGACTATGATCACTGTGTTTATTATCATATTCCCTAACTGAATTGATTACTTTCATGTATCTCTTCTTCACCACTATAGGTAGATTTCAAGGAGATCCAATACCCGACTTCAGTTAGCTCCTCCATGTTTAATGATCAAAATACACATCTTTATAAATACAATGTCCCTATATCTTAATAAAATGTACTTATATCCTCACATTTTAATCTGACACATTTTTTTAATTATGAACTTTTCTTCATAAATATCACAAGAAAAGATCTGGTAAACAATTTTTTTTTATTTCATGGGAGTACTGAAAAAATGACCATTCTCCAAGAGAAAAATACCAGTATCAAATTGATTTTGTTAGCACTCCTACACCAGAGAAAAACCAAGGACACCTATTTTGATTTGACCAAAAGACTTGTGACTTTAAAATAAGATAAAAGGTACAATGAGGAAAAGTGGAACAATGAGAAATATTCATCATGTTAGCAAATAGCAGTATCACACCACTGTTGCCATCTTGACATTAACAGCCAATGAGAATTATAGGATTCTCATAGACTGGCAGGTGTAAAACAGGGCTAAATTCCCTCCCTAGAATTAAAAAAAAAAATCCCTCTTTGAAATCCAGGCTATGCTACTATTTTTCGTTTGTTTTTTTTAACTTTGAAGAATTTACTTAATTTTCAGCAAATTCCTTCAAGCACGAAATGTGATCGTGTGTAAGAAAATATTTTGTGAAATACTAAAAACTCAAAACAAAACAAAAAATCCTAAAAGTATAAAATAACATTCTTTACATACTGGTGACGAAAAAATAAGAATTAAAGGTGCTGTGTCATGTAAGGAGATTTTTAACAAGTGTTTTCACTCATTCAACATTTATCGACTTGTTATGTAACATAATAGGCATTAGGGATGTTGAAATAAGTAAGTCTTTGACCTCAATTTGTTCTCAGTATGATAAGTGCTACAACTTAAATAAAGACAGGATACAGTCAGAGGACAGCTGGAATATGACAAATATGAGGGAAGCGAGTGGCAGGTCAAAGGATGCTTCCTGTAAGATATTATGTCAAAGCATTCCTTCAGTCCTGAGACATGGGTTAGGCAAATAAACAAAAACTAAAACTAAACTCTGGCTTAGAGTTAAACAGGCAAAGGCGAAGAGTTACGATAAAAGATGTTCTATAGAGAGACGCAAGTATTTTAAGAGAACAAAATATAGGAAAGAACATTTATATAGAAGTTCAAGCTCAAGGGCCAAGCAAAGATCAAATTATGAAGGAAATCAAACCAGGCTCCTTGATAAGGAATGTGTCCTTCACCTGGAAGATATTCAGGAAAAATCAAATGTTTTGAACATATGAGAAAACTGACAATATTTGCAGTTAAGTATAAAGCCTGAATTTCAGTAAAACACAAGGTTGGAGAGACTTTGCTTCTAGCAATATTGAAGATTAGATGGTGGATCAGATGTGTAGCACAAATCCTTTCAAAACAAGAAACATTAAGTTACAATTTAATCAATGATTACTGAAATTTAAGTTACATTTTTTTTAATGTTTATTCATTTTTGAGAGACATAGAGAGACAGAGCGTGAACAGGGGAAGGGCAGAGAGAGAGGGAGACACAGAATCCAAAGCAGGATCCAGGCTCTGAGCTGTCAGCACAGAGCCCAACACGGGGCTCAAACTCAAGAACCATGAGATCATGACCTAAGCGGAAGCTTAACTGACTGAGGCACCCAGGCACCCGAAAGTTACATTTTTAACAGTGAGTAATTTGGAAATAAAGGGAAACCATATGAGGTCCACAATGTCAAAAGAGAATGATTCTTCAATACGTGGTCTTCATTTTCTCAGAGGGTTGGGGGATTTTCTAATCTGGAGTACTTGGGAACTTGAGTATTAATAGGCCAGTCATTCATACCTATCAAGAATAAGGGAAATGGCTTGGTGCTCAATCTTGGGAAATCAGAGCAGAAACGGTCAATGAAGCAAAATCCCCAGAAGAGAGACATCACCAAGTGGAACCCCCCCCAAAAAAATAAAATAAAAATAAAAACAAAAACAAAAAACAAGAAGCATTTGAAAGTAAGAAATGTTTGGGTAGGGGTAAGGGGAAAATCTTGAAAATTCCTAACCAGCACACATGATGTTCTATAGCAAATACCCTGTGACATAATGTACTATAAAACCAAGCTCAAGGCATTCCCACAGATGGAATTTTAAGGATATTGGATAACAATACATGAAAATCACAGTACATCCAAGAAATGCATCATCAAGAATGACAACTCTACAGAAAAAAAAACCATACTGAAGAATCAGAGGTACAAAAATCTGAAAATATTAGAATTATCAGACACAAAATATGTTTCAAGACATAAAAGGGACTAAAGAATGACAAAAGAAATGACAAATTTTTCAGGTCTGAAAATCAAGCATGACCCAGACAGATTTGGAAAAAAAACTAAACACCCTGGAAGTAACAAATAAATTCACTGAAATTTAAAACTCAATAGACAGGTTAACAGCTAAAGACAGAATTCATGAACTAAATAATGAACCTTAAAAAATAAAGAATTCAACACAAGGAAGTGAACAAGATGTTATATATGAAAAAGATGTGAAGATATATAGAAGAAAAACTGAGACCATTCACTGATTCTAATCAGACTTCCAGGTGGAAGAAACTAGAAAGGATGGGGGAGGAGTCATATTAAAAAGAGATATTGGCTGAATCTATAATGATTTGCCTCTGTCTATAATGAAAAAGCTTTCATTAGATCAACCCTCCTGCTAAGAAGAACAGTAATGCTGGATACATAAAACAAACAGCTATTTAAAACCATCAAACAACTATGGTAGCTAGGACATTAAGTGCCAAGATCCTAGAGAAAAGAGAAATCTTATTAAAAGTGAGTCTGATATTCTCTAGCTGATATATCCCCTGGAGACAGTTGCCAATTTGTAAATATCTAACTTCAAGCAGTAAGCTGTAGCTCAAATCAAAGAGAATCCCACTTCTGGAAAATGGAGTAACAGGAACTAGCCTCACCTTGCGCCCTTAAAAAACCAGAAAATACAAGAAATGACTTTCAAGACACTGGACACCAGGCAACAAAGAACAATAATCCCTGAGAGATGTAGAACAAATAAATTTTACTGCACTGAAAGAGTTACTGTTGCCCAGAAAGTGGTGACCACATCTGACCTTATAAATTGTTACAACATGAGAGGTGAGAAATATTTTAATTTCAATTTCCTATTATGAGTCAGGATAAGTATCTTTTCTTATATTTAATGATCATTTCAATATCTTTACTGTCTGTTTATGTCTTCTGCTGACTTTCTATAAGGTCTTTCTCTTCTCTAATTTTTAGAGTTCTTTATAAATTAGGTAAGATTCTCTTGTACCTGAGGTATATGTTACAAACACATCATTTCATTTTGCATTTGACTTTGTCATACAAATATTTTCTATTTGATAGGTAAATGTATTAATTGTTTACACTGAATTTGGATTTTGAGGCATAATTAAGAAGTCTTTGCCTACATCAGGATAATACAGAGGTTTATCCATGCTTTCTCCTTTCTATTATTATTTTATATTTATATCTCTTATCCACATAGAATGAATTCTTACGTAAACTAGAAATATGGATTTTGTTTCACTGGTTTACTTTTGTTGTTGTTCAAATGTCTGTCCAATTATTCCAGAAGCATTTATTAAAAAGCCCACCTTTGCCTACTAATTTGAGATCTCATCCTTATCATAAACCAAATTTCAGTATGCTGTTGGTTTCTTTTTTGGACTTTGGACTTTCTGAAATAAAATAAGAAAAACTGGCCTGTCTACTCATTGATGTACCAGTACCACAATGTTTTAACAAAATGGACTTATAGCGTGTTTTATCTGGAAAAGCTATTCATTTCTTACAGTTTTGCTTTTTCAATTTTCCTAGCTATTCTTGCATGTTTCTTTTTCAGTATTAGCTGTATTATCAACATATCAAGTTTCCACAGATACATTGATTTTTATTGGGATTGCTTTAAATCTATAAATTAGGGAGAAACAACATCTGCATTATAATGACTTACCCTGTTTTAAAATAAAAACTGTCTTTTCATTTTGTATTTTTGGGGATTGTATAAAGTTTTTTTCACATAATTTTGGCATATTCCTTTTTAAGTTTACTTTTAATACTTTGTCTTACTTGTAAGTGAGGTTTCTCTACCATTTTATCCCCTACATGGTAATTGTAAATGTGAGGTTATTGATTTCTGTATATTAATTCTATACCTGCTATCTTGCTGAATTCTTTTCTTGTTTAGGTTTTATCATAGACTTTGATACCATTATATCATCTGCAAATAGAAATAGTTTTACTTCTTTTCTAATTGTTAAAACTCTAAATGGCTTCTCTTGTCTAATTTTATTTGCTAGTACTTCCATTATAAATATTAGTGAATATGGTAGGCATCCTGCCTTGATGATCATGAGGTAGACATGCTTCTAGTGCTTCACCACTAAATATGATGCTGGTTTAGGAATAGGATGGATACAAATATAGGCATAGATATACAATTATATTAATAAAGTATTTACCAATTCTATTTTTCTCCTTAGACCTATTAATAGAGTATATTGCATATATTTTAAAATATTAAACCAACCATGCATTCCTGGAATAAGTCCTACTGGGTCATGCATGTTTTATTTTTTTATTGTAGTGTCGGATTCTAATTGCTAATATTTTACTTAGCATATTTTGTACTGATGTTTATATGCCACATTGGTCAATAATTTTATTTTTTGTGCTATCTTTGTTGATTTAGCTACTAATGTGTTTTCATCATAAAAGGGAATTTGAATATTTCCCTTCATTTCTGTGCCTTGGAACAATTTATATAGCATTAGGACTATCTAAACTTTAAATATTTGGGGAGACTGGGTGGCTCAGTTGCTTGAGTGTCTAACCGGATTTCAGCTCAGGTCATGATCCAAGATCACTGGACGAACGCTGCATGGGCTCTGTACCAAGCATGGAGCCTACTTGAGATTCTCTCTCTTCCTCTGCCCCTCTCCCCTGTTCATGTGCTCTCTCTAAAATAAAAAAATAAATAAAATAAAACTTAAACTTTAAATATTTTATAGAATTCCCTTAGGCAGTTGTTTCTTGATAACTTAAAGTATTTCTTCCATGAAAACTGATCTATTTAAACTTTCTACCTCCAATGGGTTCAATTTAAAAAGTAAACTGTTCCCCATTTCATCTAGGTCTTCATATGTATTTGCATAGGGGTCAGCAATATAATTTCTTTGTTTTAGAATTTCTTATGGTTAAGCCTATTCACATATATTGATATAACTGATAAATTTTAATGTAATAACTACTAGGTGTACTGTGTTTTCTAGGTTTCTTTACCTATAGTATGTGGGAGGTTTTTTTGTCTTTAATTTTATTTCTTTTGGTATATAAAAATATTTATGTTTTGGCTATATTGGTTACTTTTGTGCTGATATAGTCGTTAAATGCCCTTAGATTTCTATTTTCTTATTTAACTTTTACTATCTAGTTTGTCAGTCATTAATAGTATCTTTGATGCCAACATATTGCTTATAATAGTTTATTCTACTTTCTCATTATGTCTCCCTTCATCCTTTTAGCTTCATTATTTCTACTTTCTAAGAGCATATAATATTTACACATTATTCTTCTACCCATCCTCACTTTATTAATCTGATATTTTAAATTAAATAATTCTTTTTGCTGAAACTACTCTAGTTATCTTTTTGTTGATTGAAGTTCACTCTCTAGTTGTTTGGCCCAAGGAAGACTCAAAGATAAAATATTCCTGAGTCATTGCATGTTTACTATTTTTATATAGTCAAGACATTTAAAGGACAACTTAGATGAATATAATATCCTTGGTTTACAATTCCTTTTTTTAAATTTTTATTTATTTACTTTATATAGAGAGAGAGCACAAGCAGGGGAGGGACAGAGAGACAGAAAAGGAGACACAGAATACAAAGCAGGCTCCAATCTTTGAGCTGTTAGCACAGAGTCCAACACGGGGCATGAACCCACAAACTGTGAGATCATGACCCGAGCGGAAGTCAGACGCTTACTGACTGAACCACCCAGATGCCCCAGTATACAATTTCTCTGTCTCAATTTCTTGAAAACAATGTTCCTTTGATCGCTTGATTTACAGAGGCCCTGAGGATTTTCTCTTTAAAATCATTAGTTTTACTTGAGTACATAGCAGAGCTGATAATTCTGGGATAATTTTCCCAGGCATCAGTCTGTCTTTGGGGAAAAAAAAAAAAAAAAAAAAAAAAATATATATATATATATATATATCAATTCCAGACAACTTTTCTTGTAATAGAACTTTAATATTAGTAGTGTTTCAGTGTTTGAATTTTTATCTTCATGGATTCCAGTATGTTGGATCTCCTTTCACTGTATTAATTTTATAGTTATATCTCTAACATTTTTACCTTATTTTTTTTTAATTTATTTAGAGGAACCTAGTATTTATTCAGCTCTATTCCTTTTCTTCATGTGCTTATTTAGTGATCTATGTTTCAATATGGAATTATGCTTTGCAGTTATCTTCTGCCTCCTGGTCAACTGGAGGTGGGTGGAGTAGGATTTTCTTCATCTGAAAAAATTTTATTCATATGTTCTACTTTTTTCTTATACTGGCTTTGTACATATAAAACTCATATTTTTGCTGTACTATTGGGACCTCATCAAAATAAAAACTTCTGCACAGCAAAGGAACAATCAGCAAAACTAAAAGGCAACCAACGGACTGGGAGAAAATATCTGCAAATGACATATCGGATAAAGGGGTAGTATCCAAAATCTATAAATAATTTATCATCTCAACACCTAAAAAGCAAATAATCCAGTGAAGAAATGGGCAAAAGACATGAATAGACACTTCTCCAAAGAAGACATCCAGATGGCCAACCGACACATGAAAAAATGCTCAACATCACTCATCAGGGAAATACAAATCAAAACCACAATAAGATACCACCTTACTCCAGTCAGAATGGCTAAAATTAACAACTCAGGCAACAACACATGTTGGCAAGGATGTGAAGAAAGAGGATCTCTTTGGCACTGCTGGTGGGAATGGAAACTGGTACAGCCACTCTGGAAAACAGTATGGAGGTTACTCAAAATATTAAAAATAGAACTACCCTACAGTGCACCAATTGCACTACTAGGTATTTATCCAAGGGATACAGGTGTGCTGTTTCGAAGGGGCACATACACCCCAAAGTTTATAGCAGTACTATCGACAATAGCCAAAGTATGGAAACAGCCCTCATGTCCATAGATGGATGAATGGATAAAGAAGATGTGATGTGTGTGTGTGTGTGTGTGTGTGTGTGTGTGTGTGTGTGTGTGTAGTGGGCGTCTGGGTGGCTCAGTCGGTTAAGCATCTGACTTCAGCTCAGGTCATGATCTCACACTCTGTGAGTTTGAGCCCTGTGTCAGGCTCTGTGCTGACCACTCAGAGCCTGGAGCCTGCTTCAGATTCTGTGTCTCCCCCTCTCTCTGCCCCTCCCCTTCTCATGTTCTGTCTCTCTCTGCCTCAAAAATAAATTAAAAAAAACATTAATACACACACACACACACACACACACACACACACACACACACAATGAAGTATTTACTTGGCAATCAAAAAGAATGAAATCTTGCCATTTGCAACTATATGGATGGAACTAGAGGGTATTATATGCTAAGCGAAATTAATCAAAGAAACACAAGTATCATATGACTTCACTCATATGAGGAATTTAAGATACAAAACAGATGAACATAGGGAAGGGAAGCAACAATAATATAAAAACAGGGAGGGGCAGAAAACATAAGAGACTCTTAAATATAGAGAACAGAGGGTTGCTGGAGGGGTGGTGGGAGGGGTGGGATAGGCTAAATGGGTAAGGGGCATTAAGGAATCTACTCCTGAAATCACTATTGCACTATATGCTAACTAACTTGGATGTAAATTTAAAAATAAAAAATAAAAAATAAATAAATAAATAAATAAACTCATATTTTTGTATTTCTGAGAGCAGTCTGACAATTTAGGGTGGTTTAAAAGATTCCTAGTTCAAGACCACTTTTCTGTCAGTGTTTCAACATTCAATTTCTTTAACAGATGGCTCTTCTTTGAAGAGTTATGCCCTTCAAATCTAAAATTTTATTTTTAAGGATCATAAGTTTCCCCCTATTTCTCCTTTTCTCTTTGCCATGCAGTTTCCACCTTATGCTTCTTTCCTTTTTCCTCTACTCTTCTTAAGTATTACCTTTACAAAGATGACTCCTTAAGAGGTCTCCCTTACCTTTACATAACATTTTTGTAGTTAATACTCAAAATTACCAACCTTTTTTTTCAGGATTTCCTTACATAGATTGACTTTCTCTTTCTGCTATTGATTTTAGTTCATTTAGGCCCTTCATTTCCTCTTTTTCTCTTCCAGTTTTTCTAGTGACATCTTGCATTTTATAAAGACTTGTGGTAGAGATCTGAGAAATAGCTCCACTGAAAATTGATTTTTATTTTTCTACTTAGAAACATTTTGAAATATGTAATTTCTTTGACTTATAATTATACTAAAAGTATGGGATCTGTGTGGTTGTATTTGTTCTACTTCAGGAGTCAGCAAACTATGGCTCCCTGGCCAAATCTAGTACATCACCTGTTTTTGAAATAAATATCATCTTTATTTGTTTATGCATTTTTATGATTGCTCTCACACTACAATACTAGAGTAAACCAGTTGTGACAGACTCTGGCCCACAGAACCTAAGATATTTACTATCTGGTCCCTTTACAGAGTAAGTCTGCTGACCCCTGATCTACCTGTTTTTTACAGTTTTTGGAGGATGTTTTAGAAGATTCAAATTTAGGTGCATCCCATGGACTATTCAGAAATCATCTGAGAAATTCAACTTTAAGAATTCAATTTCCTTAAAATGACATACTCTAAGAGCCTTAAAATTGAGACACTAAAATAAAGTAATACCACACATAACCCTATTTTCTCTGGCAGTAGGAGAAAGGTAAATAATATTTCTAAATACCTACTGTAAGATAGGCACTTGAAATTTTGCATGTATTATAATGTTCCATATAAAAACTCAAGGATATATTCATTGTTTTTCTTTCCACAGATGAAAATGCTGGTACTCACAAAGACTGTTTACTTTTTTCAAGGTCTTTTTACTGACAAATAGAAAAATTGGTATTCCAGCTCAGACCTCTCTGGTTCTAAATTCTGTATTCTACCAGACCTCTCCCACTAATTTATGAATGTGAATTAGTCAAATTATGCAGCTATCTCAGGTAAGTCTAAAGAATGCTAGATGCCCTTTAAGAATATTACACTTTTCCGTTTGAACTTTTTCCTATCCCTGATTAATTTGAACCACTTAATTCCACACCACACACTTCCAACCTTTTTTTTTTTCTTTATTCCTGTGCCTAACTTTCATGAAAGATAACTGCCAACCCAAGCATTCTCATAACACACTGTCAACCATGTCAGGAAAACTATGCCTTAGAGACCTACCCATCTTTCTCATCAAAAAACTATCAAATTTAGCTCCTGCTTTGGTCTAAATATAAGACCCTGAAAGCCAGAATGATTATATATTTGAAGTCTTGTTGTGTCACATATTGCTAAGTCTCATAAAATGGTATGTGCACACACACATATACACACGCTATATAGATTTGCCAAAGTAAAATAGTCACTCTCTTTCAGAAGCTCCTGAAATTGAAGCAACAGACTGCTTAAACTGTACCTCTACAATAAAGGACTGAAGCAAATAAACCTGAAGTAAACTGTGGACCTGGGGTATCCTGAGAAGCTGTTTGGTGTTTTTAGCAATACATACTACCATTTCAAAACAATCAGTCCTTCTATCCCTTACCCTAAGGGGATGTTTCCCCAGGCTTTGCCTCTCATTAAAACCAGTAAACCATCAAGTCCATTCTTTCTTTTTTAATTTTTTTTAACATTTATTTGTTATTGAGAGACAGAGTGTGAGTGGAGGAGGGGCAAAGAGAAGGAGACACAGAATCCAAAACAGGCTCCAGGCTCTGAGCTATCAGCACAGAGCCGGACGCGGGGCTTGAACTCACAGACCATGAGATCATGACCTGAGCTGAAGTTGGATGCTCAACCAACTGAGCCACCCAGGCGCCCCCATCGAGTCCATTCTTATTACACAAGATAATTTCATATGGGAGGGAATTTGGTAGCAAATTCTAAAATCTAGTTTTGTCATCAGTTAATTAATACACATTCATGGGCAATTTCTTACTTGACACACACATCCCCAAAGGCAAGGGAATTAAAAGCAAAAATGAACTACTGGGACCTTATGAAGATAAAAAGCTTCTGCACAGCAAAGGAAACAACCAACAAAACTAAAAGGTAACCAACAGAATGGGAAAAGATATTTGCAAATGACATATCGGACAAAGGGTTAGTATCCAAAATCTATAAAGAGCTCACCAAACTCCACACCCGAAAAACAAATAATCCAGTGAAGAAATGGGCAGAAGACATGAATAGGCACTTCTCTAAAGAAGACATCTGGATGGTCAACAGGCACATGAAAAGATGCTCAACGTCGCTCCTTATCAGGGAAATACAAATCAAAACCACACTCAGATATCACCTCATGCCAGTCAGAGTGGCCAAAATGAACAAATCAGGAGACTATAGATGCTGGAGAGGATGTGGAGAAACGGGAACCCTCTTGCACTGTTGGCGGGAATGCAAACTGGTGCAGCCACTCTGGAAAACAGTGTGGAGGTTCCTCAAAAAATTAAAAATAGATCTACCCTATGACCCAGCAATAGCACTGCTAGGAATTGACCCAAGGGATACAGGAGTGCTGATGCACAGGGGCACTTGTACCCCAATGTTTATAGCAGCACTCTCAACAATAGCCAAATTATGGAAAGAACCTAAATGTCCATCAACTGATGAATGGATAAAGAAATTGTGGTTTATATACACAATGGAGTACTACGTGGCAATGAGAAAGAATGAAATATGGCCCTTTGTAGCAATGTGGATGGAACTGGAGAGTGTTATGCTAAGTGAAATAAGCCATATAGAGAAAGACAGATACCATATGTTTTCACTCTTATGTGGATCCTGAGAAACTTAACAGAAACCCATGGGGAGGGGAAGGAAAAAAAAAAAAGAGGTTAGATTGGAAGAGAGCCAAAGCATAAGAGACTCTTAAAAACTGAGAACAAACTGAGGGTTGATGGGGGGTGGGAGGGAGGCGGGGGTGGGTGATGGGTATTGAGGAGGGCACCTTTTGGGATGAGCACTGGGTGTTGTATGGAAACCAATTTGACAATAAACTTCATATATTGAAAAAAAATACACATTCATGGGCCTTCTCTGAACAGACAGAGTTCTTCTGGCTGAAAACTGTTATTAGTAAAAGTTGTTTTGGGAATTCAGAGATTTTCATAAGATCCTGCTCTCTTGATTCCTCTAAGATTAGTTTTCCTATATAGTCATTCTATAAATACCGTTTTAAGCCATTTCTACTCAGAATATATTTTGTGCAATATAAAAAGCCAAAAGATCTAGCAGGCCTGGGGTTTGGGGATGGCAATTTATTTCAGTAATAGAAGTGACAATAAACTGGATCACTTTTATGTTTGAAAATTCTGTACAATTCTGAAGGTCTCACAAGTGAGTAACACTCTCCAAAGAGCTTGAAAGAGAATTCTTTACACACATACCAAAAAAAAGAGAGAGATTAAGTATTTGGTAATATTTTTCTATATCGTTCTAACAATGACAATTACAGGCCCAGTATATCAAAAATATCAAAAATCATATTTTATAAATTTATAATTATGTTTAATTTAGGGAGTCATACTACTTTTTTCAAAAGACAACTCTAATGAGCTTAGAAATACATTTGAGATTTTTTATGTGGCATCTCTATTCCTTTTATACCCAGTAGGCACATGCTTGAAAACATACTTGGCAGGTAAATCTATATCAGAAGTAAATAAAACAAAGAACATTGTTTAAAACTGGCACAGGATGGTTGATAACAATTGTGATATACTTGAATAGTATAATAAAGCTGATGGTCCCTTATGCCTTTATAGAAGGAAGTCCCTATTTGAAAGGTAAGTACTTTGAAAGCTGAAGAATTCTAAGACCTCTACTACTGAGTGAAAAAGAAAATTTTTTGAAAAAGAAAAAAAAAAACATGTCAGGACTAAAAGAAGCGTTGTACACCTGAAACTAATATTATGCTATATATTAACTGATATTTAAATAAAAACGTTAAGAAATAAAAAAAGGTGCTGTAGCTCTCATAAGGATATAACTTTCAATTAAAGGACGGTTTATGCAGTCTAAGATGAAGCTTGAATAAGAATGCTAAGTGGGAAGTGTTGATCAGAAGGATATCTATGGAAGAAGATGAGAGGAAGATCAAGTTTGCTAATGGAAATGGAAGGAGTTAATCAGAAATTCAGGAAGAAATATTCAGTTAAACAAATTTGGGGGAAGAAAGAATCAAATAAGAGAAAATGGGCTGTATTGTGCAGTGGTTTGCTTTTTTTGTTTGTTTTTTTAAACTCACAAGCATGAGGGTAGCTATGAGCATGATGGGATTCTAACTAGATAGACACAAGGTATTGGTCAAAGACACACTGAACATATTCCCCCTTTCAGATATTTGTTAAAGGAGAACCTCACTTTATAATAATGGTAATAAAACATTAAGAAAATAATACATGCAATTGAAATAAGAAGTAAAAAGTGGGAGAACCTCACATAGCCACGAGAAGCTATGGGAACAATTTATATTTCTGACAAAAAAGAATGCCATCAAGTAAAATAAAGTGACTTATGTAAGAAAAAAGGATATATTTTAGCCTATTTGCTTGATAAAGTTTCCAGCGACTGCTGACATTTTGTTTTTCCTGCTACTGGTTCGAGGCAAGGTTAATAATAAATCACATAATTATATAGCTATCTTATGTTACCTGATATATTTTCACTTTGCTGCTTAGAAAGAAATTCCAGAAATCAAGAATCCAGGACAGGGAAAAGATAGACACATGCTTTACTGAGACTTTGAATATCTTTAGCTAACTTCTGGCAATGCTTGCCTGCTCTTGCATTCCTCCAGAGGTATGTAACAACCCAGAGAAAGGGCCTAGAACAGAGTCATCATGATATTAATATTACACCTAGGTTTATAAAAGAGTCTACTAGTTTTCATAAGTCAGACATGATTGCAAACCTAGATTCTACCATTTATTCACTCAGCATCTCTATCAAAATTACAATGTATCTCTGAATCTGAGTTCACTCATCTATGTAAAGGGATAATAACTATACTTAACTTCCAAGTCATTGTATGCATAAAAGAAAATACATTTAAAGTTCTGAATTTTTGTTACCATTACAAACTTGAGCACTTGCTACATTTAGTGCTCATTTTGTACTTGAGCATGTAAGTTTTTTAAATTCCTTAGATGTAGGCACTATATCTTATTCTTCCTTGTCAATTACCTAGTACCTAGCCATGTCTGAGTCAATAATGGAGAAGAAGAGAAGTTGAGGAAGCTTTTGACTGATGGCCTCAATTTTTGCTGAAAGGCATGATAGACTATGTATTAAGATTGAGAACAAAAGAGGTTAAAGAGAGAGGGTACATACTTATAGTATCCAACGATGTCATGGGAGAGGGAGTGAACCAAAGACAGGTAAGGGGGGGGTGAAACTGGTTCTGAAGACTCAGTGGGTTAGGAAGCATAAATTTGCATTGCTGTAAATCAGCCTGAGACTTAAAGGTGAGAAAGAAAATGCAAAATGAATTGATTAGAATTCACCAGAAGAGAACAACAGTTGGATGGGTATAGGAAAATCAAGTGAACAATTTATAAAGACATGGAAGAGTGGTCTATGGGACACTCAGAGAAACTGGGGGCATTTCATGAAATGGATGCTCCTTAATTAGAGGAAGAGATATGGAAACAGTTAGCTGGGGGACCAGGTCAGAGTTTATGGACGGAGAATAAAAGGGCTACTGGAGTCTGCACTGCTGAGGACAGGAAATTATAATGATGACAAATTCAGGAGGATTCCTGTGAGGAGAGATTTAAGTGCAACTGAAAGGTGAACAGAGTTTTTAAAATGCAAGAAACTTCCAGTTTTAGCTCCACCATGTAGGGAGCTTGGAAGTAACTGCTCTCACCTTTACAACAAGAAAAATCTAAACAAAATCAATGATTTATTGGACCCATGAGAGAACTGAGTTTACAGAGCAAACCACCACCCCAAAATCTGGAGAACCAAGTAAATCCAGAGTCATAGCCAATATGTCCTTATATGAAGAAGAAGCTACTATAGCTATAAACTGGTAGAAATACTAAAAAGGTACTTTTGACAAATTACTGGAGGATGTGTATGGACAAGTGTGAGTGTGAGAAACTCTGAGGACTGCAGTCCTAGATGGGCATTCAAACTTGTATGGGCTTTACTTCTAGGAAACTGACCAGATTCTCATGGTGAAGAGCTAGGAAAGATCCTCTCATGGCTCTAGCAAGGGAGGGTTACGGTAATCCTACAGCAAAGTACCCAGAGCCTTCTCCATAACAAAAACCTACTCTCCAAGGAGGAAAAACCTTACCAAGTATGTTTCCCAGAGCCAGGAGGAAATACATTTTTCTCACTCTAGAGTCCTCCAGCCTTTCTGTCTCATCTAAGGTAAAACAGGAATCCATATAAGAAGAAATATGTGTAAAAGTCATAGTCCAGAGACATGGTCCCATTAAAAGACTGAGATTTAATTAAAGGATTATAGAATATTCCCCATTTCCCAAATATTACCACCATGCCAACAGGACTCCAATAAATTAGTGCATTACTGCTAAAAAAAAGCTGTAAAACACAAATTATTTTCTCTGAGAAGGTATTTAGGGAAGACAAAGTCAAGAGGAACAAAATGAAAAAAAAATAGAGAAATTTGAGGCTCCTGGCACCTACAACTTCAGAAAACATTAAATAAAGCCCAACTCATTGCTAGGTAACCATAAATCCTCAAACTAGAGGCCTATTGACCTCAATTGACTGTGGTAGGGAAAATAATGCATTCCCCACCCCCAGAGATGTTCATATCTTAATTTAGAACCTGTAAATATGTTAGGTTACATGGAAAAGAATTAAAGTTACAAATGGAATGGACATTACCAATCAGCTGACCTTGAGATGAAGACATTATCCTGGATTTTCCAGGTGGACCCAGTATAATCATAAGCCTATGTGAAAGAGGGAAGCAGGGTGAGAGAACCAGAAAGGTGGAAGCCTGGAAAGGATTTAGTCAGAAGTTTCTGGCTTTGATAATGGAACGAGGGCCACAAGTCAAGGAATATAGATGGCCACTGTAAGCTAGAAAAGACTTCTGATTTTCCCCTACAACCTCCAGAAAGGAATGTTGATACCTTGATTTTAACCCACAGAGACATTTTGGACTTCTGACCTTCAGAATCGTAAGATAAATAAATAAATCTGTGTTGTTTTAAGCCACTAAGTTTGTGTTATTTTGTTATAGCAGCAATAGAAAACTAATGTGATTCCTATTACCTAATGCAATAGGTCCAGCTTTCAACAAAAAATTAAAAGGCTCAGCAAAGGGGGAAAATTAGCCTAAAAGGACAAAGTAAGCATTCAGAACCAGATTCAGTTATGTTGGTATTATTAGCCAGGCAATTTAATATAACTATTTTTATTGTTTTAAAGGCTCTGGAAAGAAAGAAAGAAAGAAAGAAAGAAAGAAAGAAAGAAAGAAAGAAAGAAAGAAAGAAAGAAAGAAAGAAAGAAAGAGAAAGAAAGAAGAAAAAAGTAGACAACATCCAAATAAAGATGGGTAATTCAATCAGAGAGATGAGAATTCTAAGAAAAAAATCAAAAGGAAATGCTAGAAATCAAAAACACTAACAGAAATGAAGATTGTCTTTGGTGTGATCACCAGTAGACTTGACACAGCTGAGGAAAGAATCAGTAAGCTTGAAAGTAGGTCAACAGATACTTCTCAAATTAAAATGAGGAGAGAAAAAAAAGAAAAACAAAGAACAGTGCATATAAGAAGTGTGAGACAATTTTGAAAGCTGTAACATATGCCTAATTGGAATAGCAGAAAGAAAAGAAACAGAGTAGAAGAAATATTTGAAAAAACCATGCCCAAGAACTTTCTAAAATTAATGATAGGCACCAAATCACAGATCCAGGAAGCTCAGAAAACATTAAGCAGAATAGAAAAAAAATTTTTTTAACTCTTATCATATTCAAACTGCAGAACACCAAAGGCAAAAGGGAAAAAATACTGAAACAAACCAGAAAGGGAACAAAAGCACCTTATGCCAGAACAAAAATGAGAATTTCAGTGAACTTTACATGAGAAATCATAGAAGCAAGGAGAGTAAAATATTTAAAGAATTGAAGGAAAAAACCCACCAACCTAGACTTCTATATACAGCAAAGTTATCATTTAAAAGTGCAAGAAAAATACTTTATCAGACAAGCAAAAACTGCATGAATTCATTGCTAGCAACTGCCAAAAGTATTAAAAGATGTTCTATAAGGAGAAGGAAATGATTTGTTAGCAACTCAGGAAAGAAAAGCAACAGAGAAGGATAAATCACAGCTAAAATAAAATATTTTATTTTTCTTATTCTTAATTGATCTAAACAATATCTGTTTATTTAAAATATTAACCATAATAATAATACATTGGGAAAATAAATAATGATGCATTGGGTGATTATAGAATAAGGATAAGTTAAATGAATGACAGCAATGTCACAAGAGACAAAGGGAAGAATTGAGAGAACTCTGTTATGAGGTACCTATATACTACACATGGAGTAGAATAGGGTTATGTGAAGAACAACTTAGATTATTTATAGAATGTACATTATAACTCTAAGAAAACCATAAACATTTTTAAAGAAGTATGGTTGATACACTAAGAGAAGAAGCAGAATGAAATAATATTAAATATTCAATTAAAATGAGAGGCAGAAAAATAAGCCTCTGACAATGAATATAATACAGTTACAAATATGGTTGATATTAAACCAAATATTTCAAAAATTATTTTTTTTAATTTATGTATTCAAGTAATCTCTACACCCAATGTAGGGCTCAAATTCACAACCTCAACTCCTGACAAGCCAGTCAGGAGCCCCTCAAAAATTACTTTAAATGTAACTGATCTGGGGGCGCCTGGGTGGCGCAGTCGGTTAAGCGTCCAACTTCAGCCAGGTCACGATCTCGCGGTCCGTGAGTTCGAGCCCCGCGTCAGGCTCTGGGCTGATGGCTCAGAGCCTGGAGCCTGTTTCCGATTCTGTGTCTCCCTCTCTCTCTGCCCCTCCCCCGTTCATGCTCTGTCTCTCTCTGTCCCAAAAATAAATAAATGTTGAAAAAAAAATTAAAAAAAAAATGTAACTGATCTGTATAAACCAATTTAAAGACAAACACTGTCAGACTGGCTTATAAAAAAAAATAAGACCCAGCCATATGTTGTCTACAAGCAACTCACTTCATTTTATTTTTATGTATTTATTTATTTATTTATTTTATTTGAGAGAGAGAGCATAAGTGAAGGCGAGGGGAGCAGAGGGAGAGAGAGAGAATCTGAAGCAGGCCCCATGCTCAGTGCAGAGCCCACATGGGGATTGATCCTACCAACCCTGAGCAGGGTTGAGTTCAATCAACTCAACCACTGAGGTGCCTCTACAAGCAACTCATTTTATTTTTTTTTAATGTTTATTTATTTATTTTGAGAAAGAGAGAGAGCTGGGGATGGGCAGAGAGAGAAGGGAAGAGAGTCTCAAGCAAGGTCCATGCTCAACACAGAGCCCGAACTGGGGCTTGATCCCAAGAACCGTGACCTGAACTGAAATCAAGAGTCAGACATTTAACCACCCAGGCACCCCAGCAACTCACTTTAAATATAAAGACACAAATAGGTTAAAAGTAAACAGATAGCGAAAGATATACCATGTTAACACTAATCAAAAGAAAGTTGGAGTAGCTATATTAATTTCAGACAAAGCTGATTTCAGAACAAGGAAATATATCATGGATAAAAAGGACATTACATAATACTAAAGGGATCACTTCTACAAGAAGACATACCTAGCTTTTAAACATGTATGCTCCTAAAACAATGGTGAAATATACATGAGAAATAGACAAATTCACTCTTGTAGTGGAAGACTAGATGTAAGCAACTGATAAGTGGAGCAGGCTTAAAATTAGTAAGGATATATTTGACCTGAACAGCACTATCAATCAAATTGATTTAATTCACATTTATAGAAGATTCCATCCAACAACAGAATACACATTCTTCTTGAGTTCACATGGGACACTCACCAAGATACACCACATTCTGGGCCCTAAAACTTACCTTAAAAATGTAACAAATTAGAAGTCAATACAAAGTGTATTCTCAAACTACAATACAACTGAATTAAAAGTCAATATGAGAAAGATACCAACATAGTCTCCAAATATTTGAAAAAATTAAGGAATACACTTCTAAATGATGCAAGGGTCAAGGAATAAGTCTTAAGGGAAATTTTTAATTAATTTGAAATAAATACATATAAAAATGCAACTTATCAAGATTTGTGGGAATAAGTGAAAGCAATACTTTATAGGGTACTTTGGAGTATTAAATATGTATTTTAGGAAAGAAAGAACACCAATTGAAGCCTAAAGCAAGCAGAAGATAAAATAAAAATTAGAATAAAAATTAATGAAATTAAAAATAAGAAAGTAATGAATAAAATCAAGGACTCCAAAGATGATTTTTTAAAAATACCAAAAAAAATGATAACCTCTAGCCAATTGATAACTGGAGACCGAGTCAGAGAGATGGAGAGATAGACATGGGACACAAGTTACCAATATCAGAAATTAAAGAGGAGTCATTACTACTGATCCAATGAAAAATTTTTAAAAACCTATGAATACTATATCCCATCCTTGAGTCCACTCAGGCAACAGTTCAATTTTCTCTATAGGCAATAAGTTGAACTGTTCAGCAAAATAATTACTAAACTTCCCAATTTATAAAATATGTTCTTAAAACTCAGTATAGAATCAATAATCTTGAAAACCAAGGCTTTACATTGTAAGTAGACAAAATAAAAAACAATATTTCTTCATAGAAAACGATATTTAAGGTTAAAAAAATGCTAAAAGCATTAAGAACATACAACATAAATGTTATTATACCATCGATGACAATGTTGGGAAAACTGTACCGTGTTGTAAGAGTCATAGAAAAAGTTTAATTAACTGGTGGAAGCAGGGAGATATTTTTTCATTAGTGAAAAATATAAGCAAGTTTGGTCACTATTGTGAGCTGGGGAAAGTGTTGGGATTCTGCTCCTTTCAGGATGATTCCCTGAGTGAGGGATCTTAGAATCCTCAGGAAAAGGTCAGGAGAATCTCAGAACTCTGAGAATTGGCATACCTCCCAGAGAAGCCTTGGCTCATTAATAATCTTGGCCAGGTATTAGTTTTCTAATGCTACAATAGTAAATTACCACAGATTTGGTGCCTTAATTGTCTTGCAGCTCTGTAGGTTATAAGTCCATCATGGGTCTCATTAGGAGAAAAATCAAGATGCTGGCAAGTACATGTTCCTTTCTGGAGGCTTTAGGAGAGAATACATTTTTTTGCCTTTTCCATATTCTATAGGTCAACTTCATTCTTTGACTCATGATTCCTTCCCTCCATCACCAAAACCAGCACGTTTAATCTCTATAACCATTCTTTCATAGTCACATCTCATTCTGACCTCAGCTTGGAAATTTTTCAATTTTAAGAACCTGTATGATTAAATTTGGTCCACCCAAATAATCCAGTGATTCCTTAATTTAATCACATTAAAATCACATCTTCAAAATTATTCTGCCATGTAAGGTAATTTACAGGTTCTGGGGATTAGAATGTAGACATGTATGGAAGGGAAAGTGTGGGGAGCAGATGCATTATTCTACCTGCCAGACAATGACTGAAGAAAATGTGTAAGTAGATGGACTAGAATGATATCTTAAAGTACCCCAGATATTAGAGAAAAAGCATATATTTACTTTCTTTCCAGAGGGCACAAAAGGTTTTTTTTTAATGTTTGTTTATTTTTGAGAGAGAGAGAGAGCATGAGCAGGGGAGGGGCAGAGAAAGAGAGGGAGACAGAGAATCTGAAGCAGGCTCCAAGCTGTCAGCACAGAGCCCAACAGGGGGCTTGAACCCACAAACCATGAGATCATAACCTAAGCTGAAGTCAGACATTTAACCAACTGAGCCACTAAGGCACTCCGAGGTCACAAAAGTTTCTGAGAAAGAGCAGGCTCACTGGAACAAGCTCAAGAATATGATGAAGAACGACGTCAGAGTGTATAATGTGACATATTCTGTCAACGACAATGGAAAGACAATAGATATGTCAAAGAAAAAGGGCATTGCCTAATGACCAGGCTAAATGACTTATAACTCAATTGATGCCCACAACAGACAGAGAATAGCCACAGACAAGACATCCCTCCCTCTGATGTCTAATGCATAACCTCCTGGAATTAAGACTTTACTGATATGTCCATATAAATTTTTATTTCATTGAATTCATATCATGGAAAGACTGAGTTTACATGGAGGTGACTACATGAAGTTAATTTTCATTGGGGAGATTCTAGGCAGCAATAAGTTTACCAAAAAATAAAAAACAAGTTGTTCACCTAAATGTGATTATGAAATTTGTTTTCACTTTGCAAACATTACTTCTCAAGTGAAATACACTAGAATAAAATCTCAGCTCCACCATGTGTATGTGACCTTGAAAATAAAATGCAATGCCTCTAAACCTCAGTGTTTTCATATGCAGTAACTTTGTAAACTATTTAACAGAAAATTGAGACTCTAGGGGCCTGGATCGTTGTAATGAAGAAAAGTAAAATGCTAATTAAATTGCTCTGCTGAGAAATATTAGATTAGAACAAAAGAATACAGAAAAATATAAGCAAAGAAACATCATGGTAGAAGGCTAGGGTCTCACTTTGAGACTTTTAGGGTCAGAAATAGCTAACTGAAATTTTAAATACCTTTTTTTATTTTAAATTGTGTTACTATGATAAAAATACTTCCATCACTCCAACACCTTGAATAAAGTGTTTGTTTGGGGGCTTTTTAGGGGACTTTATGTTTGTTTTTCTTCCAGCTTTACTGAAGTATATGTGCTAAATAAAAATTGTATATGTTTTAAATGTACAACTTGGTGTTTTTGAGTCAACTCTTATATACACACAAACACCTCTCTGTGAATGGTTTGTGTAATACTAACTTAATTAACTCAGTTAATGCAAGGTAGAACAAAGACAAACAAAATCAATGAAATAATCCTTTTTTATTCTAATTTATTGCCAAATTGGCTAACATACAGTGTGTACAGTGTTCTCTTGGTTTGGGGGGGGGGGTAGATTCCCATGACTCATCGCTTACATACCACACCCAGTGCTCAAAGAATGTGCCAAGTGCCCTCCTGGATGCCCATTACCCATTTTCCCCTCTCCCCCAACTTCTCATCAACCTTCAGTTTTTTCTCTGTATTTAAGAGTCTCTTATGGTTTGCCTCCCTCTCTCTCTGTTTGTAACTATTTTTTCCCCTTCCCTTCCCCCATGTCTTCAGTTAATTTCTCAAGTTCCACATCTGAGTGAAAACATATGATATCTGTCTTTCTCTGCCTGATTTATTTCACTTAGCATAATACCCTCCAGTTCCATCCACCTTGCTACAAATGGCAGGATTTCATTTTTTCTCATTGCCAAGTAGTATTCCATTGTATATATAAACCACATCTTCTTTATCCATTCATTAGTTGATGGACATTTGGGCTCTTTCCATAATTTGGCTATTGTTGAAAGCCCTGCTATGAACATTGAAGTACATGTTCCCCTATGAATCAGCACTCCTGTATCCTTTGGATAAATTCCTAGCAGTGCTATTGCTGTGTTGTAAGGTCTTCTATTTTTAATTTTTTGAGGAACCTCCACACTGTTTTCCAGAGTGGTTGCACCAGTTTGCATTCCCAACAAGAGTGCAAGAGGGTTCCCATTTCTCCACATCCACACCAGCATCTGTTGTTTCCTGAGTTGTTAATTTTAGCCACTTGCCCAGTGTGAAGTGGTATCTCAGTGCAATTTTGATTTGTATTTCCCTCATGATGAGTGATGTTGAACATCTTTTCATGTGTCTGTTGGCCATCTGGATGTCTTCTTTGGGAAAGTATCTATTCATGTCATCTGCCCATTTCCTCACTGGATTATTTGTTTTTGGGGTGTTGAGTTTGGTAAGTTATTTATAGATTTTGGATACTAACCTTTTATCTGATATGTCATTTGCAAATATCTTTTCCCATTCCATTGGTTGCCTTTTAGTTTTGTTGATTGTTTCCTTTGTAGTGCAGAAGCTTTTTATCTTGATGAGGTCCCAATAGTTCATTTTTGCTTTTAATCCTCTTGCCTTTGGAGACATATCATGCAAGAAATGGCTGAGGCTGAGGTCAATGAAAAAATTAAATTCAACTAACTCAGTGGAACAGTTGGATGCCACAAAGAAGGAGAGGAACATAAGCCCCTAGCAATAGGCAAAGATCCTAGAAAAAGTTCATTTTATATTTATGCAGAGTTTGTAATAAGAAATTTATAAGATCTTTGGGTGCCTGGGTAGGTCAGTTTGTTAAACGTTAAGTCTTTGTCCTAGGTCATGATCTCACCATTCCCAAGTTCGAGCCCTGTGTCAGGCTCTGTGCTAACAGCTCAGAGCCTGGAGCCTGTTTTGGATTCTGTGTCTCCCTCTCTCTCTCTCTCTCTCTGCCTCTCTCTCTCTCTCTCTCTCTAAAATAAATAAACATTAAAAAAAACTTTAAGATATTTACAAGATCATTTCTACAGCACTAATTTCCAATCCCCAATCTCCAATTTCTAATTCCTCTTCATTTTTACTTAGAGCAATACTACATCCTTATGTGTTTTTATTTGTGTATTGCCTATGAAAACAGTTCTTCTTGTTTACCATTGCATCTTTGTATAGTATAACTCTTCTAGAACATACCAAGAGTTCAAAAAAAGTGTTGGATGACTGAATGAATGACTATATATCCAGATCTTAAGTTGTAAGAAGATATTGGCTTACTTCTGAGCTATACATGTAAATAATTATAAAACAAATAGCAGACCAACACTGCCGGCTAACATGAAAGGATATGGATCAGGAGATTATGAAAGGGAAGAGAGGATGAAGAGGAGATGAAACATGGGAAAGTACCACAGGAAGGGAGGACTGTGGATTGGTTATAAGATGGAGATTCTCCCATAGGAAATGAAATTCCATTAGGGGAGTTCTTATCAGTAAGCCATTGTTGCAATAATGCTATACAACAATCCACCCCAAAACACAGTAATAAGCATATATTACTTGCTCATATATCTGCAGGTTAGCTGATGTTCTTCTGATCTATATTTCACTCAGCTAAGCTTAAATGCAACCACAGGTTCAGTTCATGAAGCTCAATGTGGTTTTTACTCTTTTGGGAATAATGGATAATATGGGTTACGTTTTTTTAAAAAAATTGTTAATTTTTGAGAGAGAGAGGGCATGCACACATGGACATGCACAAGTGGGGAGGGGCAGAGAGAGGGAGACACAGAATCTGAAGCAGGCTCCAGGCTCTGAGCTGTCAACACACAGCCCAACATGGGGCTCAAACTTGTGAACCGTAAGTTCATGACCTGAGCCAAAGTTGGACACTTAACTGACTGAGCCACCCAGGCGCTCTGGGTTACATTTTTTTTTTTCAATAGGAGGGCAAAAAAAGCTCAAAGAATGTTAATTAGAATCACAGAAAAGTTGTAAGGCCTAGACTGAAAACCAATACTGTCAACATTTCATTGGCCAAGGAAAATTACATGGCAAAGCCCAACATTAATGGAAGGAAAGAATACCCCTTCATGGTGTTTCAAGAGGAGACAAGTGAAAGTAGTGAATATTTGCTTCACAATAATCTAATCTTCCATAGTATACTAATAGATAATAAACCCAGAAATCTCAATGACTTAAAGATTTATTTCTTACATTATAGTTCAGTGTAGAACAGTGATGTATGACAATTTTTCAGTCATTTAGGGACTCAGAGTTTTTCCATCTAATAGCTTATGACATTCTCTCCATGTCATCCTTGAGAAATGTCCTATCCAATAGAATAGCCACTATTCATATGTAGCCACTGAGTACATGAAATGGGGATTCAGTCTGGTTTGAGATCAGCTTCAAGTATAAAATAAACATTGGATTTTGAAGAAATGGTATAAAAAATTAAGTATCTTTCAAATAATATTTAATTACATTTTAAATGATAATATACTGGATATATTGTGTTAAATAAATGTATTAGTGAATTTCACTCATTTCTTTTTATGTTTTTTAATGTGGCTCCTAGAAAAATTTTAATTATGTATGTACTCACTTTATATTTTTACTGGACAGCACTGCTCTAGGGACCAGCCGACAGATAAAGAAGTAAGAATAATGGAGAGACTTCACTGGAAATTTGAGGAATCAATATAGAGATGACATTCATCACTCTTTTTGTATTCCATTACCTAGAACTATCACTCAGGTGCAAGGGAGCTGGTAAACTAGGGGATTTGGGAAGAAGGGTAGAATACAAATATTGGTGAGCACCATTCCTCATTTCCCATCCTGCCTCCCATCTGAAGGTGAATTTCTTTCTATAAATCAAGAAGAAAAAACAAAACAAAGCAAAACCATGGATGGGGCCAAGATGTTGCATTATAGAAGAGGAAAGAAATAGAACAGAGACCATAGGGAAGAGCCATTACAACTGGAGAGAAAACTAATCATTAATGAAAAAATAATGAAGCACCTACCAAAAGTGGATAATGACCCAAGGACACAGGAAACCCAGACAAAGACACAGATCTCTGGCTTTGAAATTAATGGTCTTGTCTTAGATTTTCCTTCCAACTCTGTTTGGTAAATTTTACTAAATTACTTAACACTTAATGAGAAGAAGGATTCTCTGAAAGCTTTCCTACTTCTATACAACCTCCAGATCTGACTTTTTATTACATAAATGTATAAAATATGCCATATGTTTGCTTCAAAGCTTGTAATTATTTTAAGCTGGTAAGTTTTCACCCAAAATCTTGTACCAGGGATGCCGATGAGAGGATTTTCCTGTAACCAGTCAGCTCTTTATAGCATCTATGTCAGGTAGTAAGGGAATAAATGCAATAATGTTCAGCTTGAGATTTGGTAGATTCATGGGAGGAAAATGCCTGACATCAATGTTTACATAACCACTCAGAGATATGGTGTCAACACATTCAAATATCTCTGCTCAAACTTTTTTCCTTATGATAATTTCTATGAAGTTTTCTAATCTTCAAAAAAACATAATTCTACAGTATTTATTTTAGCAGAGCATATACCACAAAGAAACATTGTGCTTGGTGAGTCTAAAAGCTTGTCTCTCACAGCTCTGTGCTTCTGTCCTGCTAAGTTTTGGTGAAGTTTTCTTAAGCCACTTTTTAAGTTACTTAACTTACTATTTATTTTATTGAAAAATATATATTTTTATAAAGTGCATTCCCATAGTGCCAGATTCCAGAGTGATGAGAATATACAGTGGAAAAAAAAACCTCCCTTACAGGAGTGCTGATGCATAGGGGCACTTGTACCCCAATGTTTATAGCAGCACTTTCAACAATAGCCAAATGTCCATCAACTGACGAATGGATAAAGAAGATGTGGTTTATATATACAATGGAATACTACTTGGCAATGAGAAAAAATGAAATCCTGCCATTTGTAGCAAGGTGGATGGAACTGGAGGGTATTATGCTAAGTGAAATAAATCAGGCAGAGAAAGACAGATATCATATGCTTTCACTCATATGTGGATCCTGAGAAACTTAACAGAAGACCATGGGGGAGAGGAAGGGGGGAGAAAAAGTTACAGAGAGGGAGGGAAGCAAACCATAAAAGACTCAAATACTGAGAACAAACTGAGGTTGATGGGGAGTGGAGGAGAGAAGAAAGTGGGTGATAGGCATTGAGGAGGGCACCTGTTGTTGTATGGAAACCAATTTGACAATAAATTACATTTAATATTAAAAAAAGAAAAAAGAAGAAAACCTCCCACTAGCCATCTAGTTTCTCTCCCCAGTGCATCATTGCTGAATTTATTGTCTGTCCTTCTAGAGACATTTTAATAACTGGAGATGGCCATTAGCAAACTAATGCTTAAACATCAATCTCTTCTCAACTATTCTTTCAGAAAGGGACAGCAGTTTGGGGTTGTAGTTGGTTTTTTTGTTTGTTTATTTTTTGTTTTTGTTCTGTTTTTACAGCTATCCTAATACAAAGTGAAACTGCCTGTGAAATATAATCTTAATGTTTTCTTTATCTATCTGACTAGTTCATTTGGGAAAAAAGTTTCTTTAGCAGGTAACAGTGGTCCACCCTAAAAACTTTCCTACATGTTCTATGGAAAACCTTTCAGGAATGTCTCCCTAGTTTCACACTACCTATTCTCCCTTTCATGGATTAACAGAATAATTCCAAACCAAGAGCATTTGGCATTTGGATAATAAGATCCATCCCTTTTGCAATCAGTAGAGGACAGATATATGTATACAAACATGCACATACATACACATACTGTGTATGTGTATATAAATACATATATACATATTTGTGTTTATAGATATGGGATTTATATATTAATATATATTTATATGCAAAGAGCATATAAAAATATATTTATGTATGAGGTTTATATACAACAGATAAACCTTATTGCTTTCTTACAGCCCCACAAACATAAAACTCATAATTTTTTCAGACTCCATATTAAGTCAAATACATTAATTCCTCAAATACATTAATTCCTCAAACAAATCACAATGCACCCAACACTTTGACAGTCATTGAGGATATTAACTAGAAAAATATATCCTTTCCTTTATGGAGTTTATAGTCTATAAGAGAAAATCAGAAAATTAAACAAGTAATCAGGTGTATGATAGGGTTAAGGCAGGTTGCTACCTAAGGAAAAAATATTTAAATAAGAGACTAAAATATGAAGAAACAATTAGAGGCAGAGAATAATATTCTAGTCAGAGAAGCTGCATATATGAAGGCCCAGGGACAAAAGAGAGTATCTCAGATTTAAGGAATCATATGAAACATTTTTACAGGATTTTGGAGTATAAGAGCAGAGCTGTGAGACAGTAGTGGCCCAAAAAAGAAAATGATAAACTACCTGAGGGCAAAGGACAAGTCATGACAGCTTTACAAGAGTTAAAATTGAGGTACATGATGTAGATAATAAGCAGTTTTTCAGGTAAAGGAAATAATATAATAGCAAGATGAAAGGCACAGGGATGTGAAGTGACAAGTAACTTGTCCAAGTGTATGTAACTAATATGTAACAATTCCAGGGAAGTTCTACTCCGAAGTCCATATTCCAACCTCATGAACAGACTTGGAGCCATTGCAGAACAGCAGTGAAGCATACAGAATGAAAGATTCCTAAAGTAGCTTGTCTGTGTTACACCCTAGTGACAATCAGGATTTGTTTAGATCCTTATCACTTTCCCATTTTATCCCTACAACACCAGCCACTAAGCCTCTCATACAACTCAATAGTAAAAACATAAATAGCCTAATTTAAAAAGTGGGTAAAAGAATTGAGTAAACATTTTTCCAAAGAAGATATACCAATGGACAATAAGTATATGAAAAGGTGCTGGACATCACTGATCATCAGAAAAATGCAAATGAAAATCACAATTAGACATCACCTCACACCTACTAGAATGGCTATTATCAAGATATGTGAATTCAGCAAAGCTGCAGGATATAAAACCAATGTACAAAAATTGGTTGCATTTCTATACACCAATAATGAAGAAGCAGAAAGAGAAATCAAGGAATCAATCCCATTTACAACTGCACCAAAAAAACCCCATAAGATACCTAGGAATAAACTTAACCAAAGAGGTAAAAGATCTGTATGCTGAAAACTATGGAAAGCTTATGAAAGAAATTTCAGAAAACACAAAGAAATGGAAAAATATCCCATGTTCATGGAGTCGAAGAATATTTTTAAAATGTCCTTACTACCCTAAGCAATCTGCATATTCAATGCAATCCCTATCAAAATAACACCAGCATTCTCCACAAAATTAGAACAATTCTAAAATCTTAGAACAAAAAATCCTAAAATTTTCTAGGAAACAGAAAAGATCCCAAATATTCAAAGTAATGTTGAAAAAGAAAACCAACGCTGGAGACATCAAAATTCCGTACTTTAAGCTGTATTACAAAGCTATAATCATTATGACAGTATGGTACTGGTACAAAAACAGACACATAGATCAATGGAACAGAATACAGAAGTCACAAATGTATGGCTAATGAATCTTTGACAGAGCAGGAAAGAGTATCCAACGTAAAAAGAGTCTCTTCAGAAAATGGTGCTGGGAAAACTGGACAACAACATCCAAATGAATGAAACTGGACCACTTTCTTACACCATCAAAAAATAAACTAAAAGTGGATGAAAGACCTAAATGTGAGACAGGATACTATCAAAATCCTAGAGGAGAAAACAGGCAGCAAACTTTTTGACCTTGGCCACAGAAACTTCTTAGTACACTTGGCTTTAGAGGCAAGGGAAACAAAAGCAAAAATGATCTATTGGGACCTCATCAAGATAAAAAGCTTCTGCACACCGAAAGAAAAATAATCAACAAAACTAAAAGGAAATCGACAGAATGGGAGAAGATATTTGCAAATGATATATCAGATAAAGGGTTGGTATCCAAAATCTATAAAGAACTTATCAAACGCAACACCCAAAAAACAAATAATCGAGTGAAGAAGTGGGCAGAAGACATGAATAGATACTTTTCCAAGAAGACATCTAGATGGCTAAAAGACACATGAAAAGATGCTCAAAATCACTCATCATAAGGGAAATACAAATTAAAACCACAATGAGATACCACCTCACACCTGTTAGAATAGCTAAAATACATAGACAACAACAGATGTTGGGCGAGGATGCGGAGCATGGGGAACATCTATGCACTGCTGGTGGGAATGCAAACTGGTGCAGCCACTCTGGAAAACAGTATGGAGGTTCCTCAAAAAATTAAAAATAGAACTACCCTAACAATGCAGCAATTGCACTACTAGGTATTTATTCAAAGGATACAAAAAACTGATTCAAAAGGGCACATGCACCCCAATGTTTATAGCAGCACTATCAACAATAGTCAAATTATGGAAAGAACCCAAATGTCCATCAACTAATGAATGGATAAAGAAGATGTGGTATATGTATACAATGGAATACTATTTCATGATCTAAAAGAATTAAATCTTGCCATTTGCAATAATGTGGATAGAACTAGAATGTATTATGCTAAGCTAAATAAGTCAAAGAAAGACAAATATATGATTTCACTCATATGTGGTATTTAAGAAACACAACAGATGAACATAGGGGAAGGGAAGGAAAAATAAGATAAAAACAGAGAGAGGGGCAAACTATAACAGACTCTGAAATACAGAGAACAAACTAAGAGTTAGTGGAGAAGGAGGTGGGGGTATGGGCTAAATGGGTGATGGGCATTAAAGAGAGCACTTGTTGGGATGAGGACTGAGCATTATGTGTGATGAATCACTAAATTGTACTCTGAAAACAATACTACACTGTATGTTAACTAACTTGAATTTAAATAAATAAATTAGGGGCACCTGGGTAGCTCCAATGGTTAAGCATCCAACTTCGGCTCAGGTCATGATCTTGCAGTTCGTGAGTTCAAGCCCTGAGTCAGGCTCTGTGCTGACAGCTCAGAGGCTGGAGCTTGCTTTGGATTCTGTGTCTCCCTGTCTCTCTCTCTGCCCCTTCCCTGCTTATGCTCTATGTCTCTCAAAAATAAATAAACATTAAATTTTTTTTTAATAAATACGTTAAAAAAAAGATGAGAAAGAACAAGCATTGACAAGAATAGAGAAAAGGAAACCCTTGTGCACTGTTGGTGGGAATATAAATCGGTAGAGACACAATGAAAAACAGTATGGAGTTTCCCCAGAAAATTAAAAATACAAATACCAAACAATCCAATAATCCCACATCTGGCTATATATCCAAAGGAAATGAAATCAGTATCCGGAGAAGATATCTGAAAACCTATTGTCATTGCAGCATTAGTCACAATAGCCAAGGTATTGAAACAAGGTAGGTGTCCATTATTTGATGAATAAAGGAGATGTGATATATAATGCTTTGTATATATGAATATTATCCAGTCATGAGAAAAAAGGAAATGCTGCCATTTGCAACAACATGAATAAAATGAGAGGATATTTTGCTAAGTGAAATAAGACAGACAGAGAAGGACAAATACTATATGCTCTCACTTACATATGAAATCTTAAGAAAAAAAAAAAAAAGAACCTAACTCATAGAAACAGAGCAAAATAGTAGTTACCAGGGCCTGAGGCCTGAGGCCTGTAAAATGCTGGTGCAAAGTTACAAGCCTTTAGTTATAAGATGAATTAAGTTCTGGGGATCTAACGTACTACATAGTGACTACAGTTAATAATAATTGAAATTATCAGAAGTAAGGAGATCTAAAACATTCTCACCACACACATACAAAAGGTAACTATGTGAGGTGATGGATGTGTTAATTAACCATATTGCAGTAATTATTTCACAAGGTATATGTATATAAAATCATCACATTGTATACTTTAAATGTATGCGGTTTTATTTGTCCAATATGACTAAATAAAGCTGAAAAGAAAATTTTAAGTTGCATTAGGCTTTACCAAGGAACTTAAGGAATGATTAGTCGTCCCTATAACCTTTTAAATAGAGAGCACTGAGGCCTGTTCCCTGCTGTTTATCTGCTGCTTATTTTTAGCATGTTCTCGTTAGCTGTATAGTCAATTTTTAGCAAGCACCTATGGTGAGTCCACCACGTTAAGCGCTGTATGGGTATAAAATAAAGTCATTTTCCCTACACTAGAATCATTCCTAATTTAGTGAAGAAGAGATAATATATAAAGCAAATAGAATCAATAATTAGAGCAGATATATTCAAATTATAGACTCAGCAGAGCCAAGTGGAACAATATCACCAAAACATCAAAAACTTGGTAACATTTATCCATTCATCTCTTATTTATAGCTTGGTGAAAGATAGATTTTTAGAACTAGCCTTTAGAATAAAATAGACCCAGAAGGGTCTATGTCTCTCTGTCTCTGTCTCTGTCTCTGTCACTCACTTGCTCTTAGAAGTTGGGCAAGTTCCACAAATTTTCTGTACCTCAGTTTCCTCCTTTATAAAATACAATTAATAACAATTTCTAATTAATCAAGTGGAGATTAAAAGATATAATGCATATAAAATACTTCTCATAATATCTGATACAATATAAGCCAAATTATTCTTCATCAAATATTTACTGGGGGATTTAATAGGTACAGACACTCACATTATGCCAAGAACACAAAGATGAATCAAATAACACTGGACTGTTAAATTACCTGTAAATAATTCTACCACGGTAATGTTTAAATCAGACATAACTTCTGCATTCAAGTTTCTATAACTCGTAAGCTAATCATGAATTCTGCTAAATTCTTCAAGTATTGAGAATAAGAATGATTCAATGTTGAGAGGGCAACTGAAAGAACAGCCTTAAATTAGACCTTTTCAAGGAGAAGAATTAGCCTCCTTGTTCTTATTCAAAATATAAAGCAATCAATCTTTCATGGCACTCAAAATCTCTCATAACCAGTACCTCCTAGCACCTACAAAATTATTGGTTTAAAATTTAGATTGTTCAAGCGAGGCTAGTCCCTGTAGATATATTTTGAACATAAAAACAAGAAACCATCTTGAACCAAAAAAAAAAAAAAATTGCCTTAAGTCGTTACATGCTACACAGTTCTTCCCTGCAGAAGCAAATCACAATGTGCAAAACTGACACTCCATTAGTAGGGGGAGGGGGGACAACCTGACTATGATATATGCTAACTCTATATTTATATGTCTCTGCCTATACACGGAATGTTCTTTGTTGTTTGTTTTCATTTACATGGAATCACTAGAAGCACACATATAAGACAAGAAAACTAACAATGCATAATAGGTCTCAAGGTAGATATAAGGAATTCAAAGCAGTATGTATGTCAATACAGGAAAGCTGAACTGAGAATATTCTGACACACATATTTCTTATCCACCTTCTCAATCAAAATCTGTAGCCGAGAAGTAATTTTAACAATACCCTCACATATTATAAATAAGCACAGACCATTACTGATCACAAATACTTACTTGATGAATATAAACATAATAAATAGCTAACTGTTATTATTAACTGCTATAACTCAATCTAGAGACAATTGGCTCCACATTTTATATGTATTAACTCATTTAATTCTTGTAATAATATAAACTGGGTTCCATTATTATCCATACTTTACATATACATGAAACAAGCATTGAAAGAATAAGTAACTTGACCAAGGCTATAGAGTCAGTTTCCTGATTTGTAAGTAGTAATGGTAACAAACATGTTAATAACAGTGTTTTATCATTTACAATGTCATCCTGAGTATATTTTTCTCTCTAATCCTCAAAACACCCTTAAGATCAATAATGAAGTTATTAGCTTATCTGTTTCACAAATGAAGTCTCTTCAGAAGTTTTATAACAAGAGCTCAAGCCAGGTCTTCGGACCATGTTTTCATTTTCTTTGCACTCTGGTTTCAAAAGTTCCTTTCAATCCCAATGTTCTATTATCCTATGAAATTGTAAAAACCCTTTTTATATATAAATATATACATAGCTTACATAGCACTTATTTCCATTATGAAGCCTTTTTCTGAGTATGTCACATATATTTTAACACATTTAATCCTTACAACCCCATGGGTACTAACTATTATTATCCCACATTATAGATGAGAAAACTAAGAAACCAAGAGGTAAGCAGGGGAACCTGAGTGGCTCAGTCGGTTAAGTGTATGACTTCACTCAGGTCATGATCTCAGGATTCATGGGTTCGAGTCCTGCATCGGGTTCTGTGCTGAAAGCTTAGCGGCTGGAGCTGCTTCAGATTCTGTGTCTCCCTCACTCTCTATCCCTCCCTGGCTCACACTGTGTCTCTGTCTCTGTCTGTCTCTCTCAAATACAAATAAACATTAAAAACAAATTTTTTTAATAAAAACAAAAAACAAGGAACCAAGAGGTAGTTAATTTGTTTAGCAAAGTATTTGTACAGCTAGCAAATGGCAGGGCTAGGATTCAAACCCAAGTAGCTGTACTCCAGAAACTGCTCTTAACCATCACATGGCCCCATAAACCATTATATTAAATGCTCTCACAGAAAAAAAAAAAAAAAAAAAAAAAAAACTCGAGTGATTTGTTTTAAAAATAAAGAAAGAATAACATTTAAAATAACATGTCTGGGGCACCTGGTGGCTCAGTCAGTTAAGCAGCTGACTTGATTTCGGCTCAGGTCATGATCTCATGGTTCACAGAGTTAAGCCTCCAGTGGAGGTCTGCACTCAAGGTGCACAGAGGCTTAGGATTCTCTCTCCTTATCGCTCTCTCTGCCCCTCCCCCTGCTCATGTGTGCATGTGCACTCACTCTCTCAAAATAAAGTTTTAAAAAATAAAAAATAAAATAAATAAAATAAAATAAAATAAAATAAAATGTCTGACGTAAAACACAGTCTAGAAGGTGAGGTGAATAAATAAATCAATAAATATTTACTGAATGTTTGCTTTGGGCAGACATTACATTAAGCACTGCTGAGAATATAAACAAGTTACATCCCTGTTCTTAAAAGGAGTTTATAGTCTAGTTGGGGAGAATAAGTCTACATATATAAAGTAAACAAATAAAATTGGGACAATCATTGTTTATTCATTCATACACAATATAAATATCAAGTGTGTAATACAGATAATAAATGCTATAGAAAACTGCTAAGACATGGAATGTAAAACCTAAGCAAAATAAATCATAAACAGGAAAGTCTTAATGCAGCTTTAACCAAAAAACAAAAATTGAGGTTGATTCTTATGAAAATATCATCTTTTTCATAGAGAAATACAAAATTTAGCAACATGTTTACCCTAAACCTCATCAATCCTTTCTAAAAAAATTACATTTAGATCAATATTTGTAGCAACAAAGAGTATAAGAGATGACAAATGTCTGACATCTTTTACATAGACTTAAATTCTTCTAAACACCTGATTACTGAAGAGTTATCTACAAAATTTAATGAAATGCTTAGTTGCTAGATAAAACAATATGCTATATTATTTCTTGAAAAAACGAGCACTTTGTGTCTATAATATTGATAATATGGCACACTCTGCAATGTCCAAAGAAAGCATTCAACCTTCCCGTATTCCTTCCCTTTTAGGTCAAGAAGTCTAAGAGTGCCTGCCTCCTCTTCCAATATCCTCTTCTGGGTGGATTTTACAGTATTTATAGCATTTACATGATAAATACAAGGTCCATTAGGAACAAAAATAAAGACCTGGTGGCAATGGAATCATTGAACATCATTAACAAACATCACCCTACTTACTCATTTTGATATTACTTGTGCTGCCAGTTAATTATATTTAGATAAGAAAACAACAATGTACACAGAAAAAAAAAAATCTAACCATACTGTGAAAAAAATTGAAATGAATCACACTTGGGTATGGAAATCCACTACAAAAGGGTAGAAGTTACAGGAGAAACTTCTGTAACAAGGG